>NW_020949613.1:27712228-27776327 GCF_900497805.2 Vombatus ursinus
CTGACCATCAATTTATGGATTATTTGTTAGCTTAATTAATAAATTGAATATTAGTTTCCCACAAACTCTTGTCTGTTGGCTTTTTATTCATCTCAAGGATACATATTTGAGATATGTCATAAAGGATGAGATAATATTGACTTAGGACATAATTTTTATTTATTTTTGAATCATTATTTATTTTTAACATTCATTTTAAAAAAACCTGGAGTTCCAAATTTTCTGCCTCTCTCTAGCCTCTAGCCACTCTCCCATCCATCGAGAAGGCAGGCAATATGATACATGTGAAGCCATGCAAAATATATTTCCACATTAGCTATGTTGCAAAAACAGTAAGAAAAATAAAATGAAAAAAAAGTATGCTTAAATCTGCACTCTGAATTCATTAGTTCTCTCTGTAAGTGGATCACATTTTTCATCATAATCCTGTGGAATTTGAATAGTTAAGTCTTTCACTGTTGATCATTGTTACAATATTGCTGTTACTGTGTTCTCCTTATTGTGATCATTTCACTTTGTCTCAGTTCATATAAATCTTCCTAGATATTTTTGAATTCATTGTGCTTGTCATTTCTCATAGCACAATAGTATTCTATCACAATCACATGCCACAACTTATTTAGCTATTCCTCAACTGATAGGCATCCCTTCAATTTCCAATTCTTTGCTACCACAAAAAGAGCTGCTATAAATATTTTTGTACATATAAGTTCTTTTCCTCTACCTTGATCTTCTGGGGATACAGACCTATTAGTGGTGTTGCTAAGTCAAAGGGTATGTACAATTTTATAGACCTTTGGGCATTCTGAATTGTTCTCCAGAATGGTTGGATCAGTTCACAACTTCATGAAAAAGTGCATTAGTATACCTATTTTTTCTACATATCCTTCAGCACCTGTCCTTTTCTTTCTGTCATGTTAGCCAATCTAGTAGTTAAGAGGTTTGTATTTTTGCATTTCTCAAATTAATAGTTCTTTAGAACATTTTTCTAAGGTGACTTGATAGCTTTGATTTCTTCTTCTGAAAACTTCCTGTCCATAAAAATTGCCTACTTATAAATTGCGGATTGGCCCTTATTTTTATAAATTTGGCTCAGTTACCCATTTATTTGAGAATGGCACATTTAGCAGAAAATTTTCTGTAAAATCCCCCCTCCCCAGTTCCTGCTTTCCTTATAATTTTGGCTGCATTGGTTTTATTCAGGCAACCCCTTTTTAATTTCATGTAATCAGAATTACTCATTATACTTCTTGTGATCTTGTCTTTCTCTTATTTGGTAATAAAATATTCCATTCCCCTAGATATGACAGGTATATTTTGTAACATTCTCTTAATTTACTAATGATATCCAAATTTATGTCTAAATAACTTACTATTTTGACTTTTTCTTAATACATAGTGTGAGATGTTGGTCTATGTCTAGTTTCTTCCAAACTTCTTTTGAGTTTTCCCAATGATTTTTGTCAAATGATGAGTTTTCCCCCCCAAAATTGGATCTTTGGGTTTGTCTAACACCAGATTACTATGGTCATTTATCATTGTGTATTGTTATACAATCTATTTCACTGATCCATCACTCCATTTCTTTGGTGACTACCACTTTATAATATAGTTTGGAATCTAGTACTAGTAGGCCATTTTACTTTATATTTTTTTTCATTGATTCCTTTGATATTCTTGATGTTTTGTTCTTCCAGATGAATGTTATTATTATTTTTCTAGTTCTATAAAATATTTTTAGTAGTTTGATTATATGATACCAAATAAGTAAATTAATTTAAGTAGGATTGTCATTAAAATCTTTTAAAATAATATTTTTTTCCCAATTACATGTTAAAGCTATGTTTAACACTTGTTTTTTTAAGTTTTGAATTCCAAATTCTATCCTTCACTCCCTTCATGAGTTTCAATCATATAAAACATTTCCTTATCACTCATTTTTTTACAAGATTATAACAAAAAAAGAGTGAAAAATAAAGAAAGTGAAAAATAATATACGTCAGTCTGTATTGATACAATGTCAGTTCTTTCTCCAGAGGCAGATAGCATGTTTGACCATGACTCTTTTGTGATTGTCTTGGATCATTGTATTGCTGAGAATAGTTAAGTCATTCACAATTCTTCATTGTGCAATATTGCTGTTACTATGTACAACATTCTCCTGGTTTTGCTCACTTCAATTTGCATCAGTTAATGTAAATATTTCCAAGTTTTTCTGAAATCATATGGTTTGTCATTTCTTATAGCACAATAATATTCCATCACAATAGGATTGACATTTTTATTGTTTTGGCTTAGCTTACCCATGAGCAATGAATATTCCTCCACTTGTTTAGCTCTGCTTTCATTTGTGTGAAAAATGTTTTGTAATTGTGTTCAAATATTTCCTGCATTTGTCTTGGCAGGTTTACTCCCAAGTGTTTTATATTGCCTGCAGTTATTTTAAAGGGAATTTCTCTTTCTATCTCTTCTTGTTTGGTTTTCTTGATGATATATAGAAATGATAGCTTATACGGGTTTATTTTATATCCTGCAACTTTGCTAAAATTGTTAATTGTTTCAACTAGTTGTTATTGTTGTTGTAATTCTGTAGGGTTTCTAAGCATACTATCATATTATCTGCAAAGAATGATAGTTTTGTTACTTCATTACCAATTTTTATTCCTTCAATTTCTTTTTCTTATTGCTATAGATACCATTTCTAATACAAAATAAAATAGTAGTGGTGATAATGGACAGTCTTGTATCACTTTTGATTGGGAGGTTTCTAGTTTATTCCCATTACAGATAATGCGTACTCATGGTTTTAGATAGATACTACTTGTCCTTATAAGAAAAGCTACATTTATTCCTAGGGTTTCTAGTGTTTGTTTGTTTTTTTGTTGCTGTTTTGTTTTTTAAGGAATGAGTATCTCTTGTCAAGAGATTTTTTCTGCATCTATTGTGACAATCATAAAATATTTCTTCTTTGTGTTATTGATTTGGTCAATTATGCTAATAGTTTCCCTAATATTGAACCAGCCCTATATTCCTGTTATAATTCCCACTGATCATAGTGTATGATCTTTATGATATATTGTCATAATGCCCTTGTTAGTATTTTATTTACAATTTTTACGTTGATATTCATTAAGGAAATAAGTCTATGGTTTTCTTTCTCTGTTTCTTCTTTCTCTGGTTTAGATACCAAAACTGTATTTGTGTTATAAAAGGAATTTGGTAGGACTCTTTTACTTATTTTTTCAAATAATTTATATAGTATTGAGATGAATGCTTCATTAAACACTTGATAGAATTCATTGATTGTGTATTAAGCTTTTGATTTTTAAAACTAACAATTTGGTTTTCTTTTTTAAAAAAATTGATGGTTTATCTATTTCATTGTTTTTTCCCCATAAAAACCATCTCCTACTTTTTTATCAGTTCAATTTTTTTCTTTTATTTTCAATTTTATTAATATCTTCCTGATTTTCAGGATTTCTATTTTGGTATTTAATTGTAAATTTTTAATTTATGCTTTTTTCTAGTTTTTTTTAGGAATCTACCTTTTCTATCTTTTACTGATGTATGTATGTATGCATATAAAATTTCCTGTAAGTACTATTTGGCTGCATTCCACAAATTTTGCTATGCTCTCATTATCTTCAATGAAATGATTGATCGCTTCTATGATTTGTTCTTCAACCCACTTATTATTAAGGATGAAATTATTTAGTTTCCAATTAATTTTCAATCTATGCATCCACTATCTTTTACTGAATGTCATTTTTATTGCATTAAGGTTTGAAAAAGGTGAATTTAATATTTCTACTTTTCTGCATTTGTTTGTGAGATTTTCATATCCTAATACATGGTCAATTTTTGTGAAGGTGCCATGCACAACTGAGAAAAAGATATGCTCCTTTCTATTCCCATTCAATTTTCTCCAAACACTTGTCATATCTAACTTTTCTAAAATTCTAGTCATCTCCTACACTTCTTTATTTATTTTATGACTAAATTTATTAATCTCTGAGAGGTCCCTCAGTATTGTAGCTTTACTGTATATTTCCTCCTGTAACTCAGTTAACTTTTCCTTTAAGAATTTGGATGCTCTGCCATTTGGTACACATATGTTTTGTGGTGATGTTACTTCACTGTCTGTGGGTTTAGCAAGATTTAGTTTCCTTGCTTATCTCTTTTGATTAGGTCTCTTTTTGTTTTTTTCTTTGTCTGTGATCATGATTACTACTCCTGCTTTTTTATTCCAGCTGAATTGGGCTCTAGCCCCTTATTTTAATTCCTTGTGTTCTTCTGGTTCAAGTAGATTTCCTGTTAACAGCATATTGTTGCATTCTTGTTTCTAATCCATTCTGCTTTCTGCTTCTATTTTATAACTGAGTCCATCCCATTCACATTCACAGCTATGATTACTAACTGTGCATTTCTTTCTATTCTATTTTATTCTGTTCATCTTTCTCTCTCTTTTTTTTATACTCTCCCTCCTCAAAAGTCTATTTTGCTTCTGACCATTGGTTTCTTTAATCTGGCTTCCCTTTTATTACTCCCCCTTTCTTTTATTCCCTTCCCCTTCTACTGCCCTGTTGGGTAAGATAGATTTCTATACCCAATTGAGTAAGTGAGTTTTGTGTGTGTGTGTGTGTGTGTGTGTGTGTGTGTATAGATATGGATATAGATATAGTTGTTGTTCAGTTGTTTAGTCACGTCTGACTCTTCATGACACTCTAAGGGGTTTTCTGGGCAAAGATATTGGAGTGGTTTGCCATTTGCTTCATTCATATATGTACACATCCATGCACATGTGTATGTGTGTGCATATGCACACACACACACACACACAAATATTCCCTCTTTGAACAAGTTCAGATGAGATTGATATTCAAACATTGCCAGCCCCCCTCTATTTTCTCTTGCTGTGTGAAAGCTTTTCTTTGTGTTTCTCTTACATGTGAGATAATTTCCTCCATTCTTCTTATCCCTTCCCCTGTCTCCCACTGAATTCCTCTTTCTTGCCCATCTATTTTTTGAGATCATCCCAACATAATTGACTCACTCCCATGGCCTCTATCTATGTAGAATCCTTTTAACTGTGCTAATAATGCTAAAGTTCATAGGAGTTACATGTATCAACTTTCAATGTAAGGATATAAACACTTATCAAATCCCTTATAATTTCTCTTTCATGTTTACCTTTTTACTCTACTCTTGAATCTTGTATGTGAAAATGAAATTTTCTATTCATTTCTGCTCTTTCTCTCAGGAATTATTGAAAGTCATCTATTTCATTAAATATCTATTTTATTTTCCTGTGAAGGATTATGCTGAATTTTTCTGGGTAGTTTTAGATGTAGTCTTAACTTCTCTGACTTCCAGAATATCATACTCTAAGTCTTCCATTTCTTTAAATATAGCTGCCAAATTTTGTGTGATCCTGATTGTGTCCCCATGATATTTGACTGGTTTCTTTTTTGATTTTTTTTTAAATTAATTAATTTATTTTTAGTTTTCAACATTCACTTCCACAAGATTTTGAGTTCCAAATTTTCTCCCCATCTTGTCCTTCTCCCCACCCCAAGATTGTGTGCATTATTAATATCCCTTCCCCTAATCTGCCCTCCCTTCTATCTCCCCTCCTTCTCTTATCCCCTTCCCCTTCAATTTTCCTATAGGGCAGGATAGATTTCTATACCTCATTGCCTGTATAACTTATTTCCCAGTTGCTTGTGAAAACAATTTTTAACATTTGTTTTTAAAACTTTGGATTCCAAATTTTCTCCCTTCCTCCCTTGCCACTCACTCTCATTGAGAAGGCAAGCAACTTAATACCAGTTATATATGTGTAGTTATGCAAAACATGTCCATAGTAGTCATGTCATGAAAAACTCACTATATTTCCCTTCATCCTATCCCATTTATTCTATTCTCTCTTTTGACTCTGTCCCTCCTTAGAAGTATTTGCTTCTGATTACCCCTTCCCCCAATCTGCCCTCCCCTCTATCATCCCCCTGCTCTCTTATCCCCTTGCCTTCTATTTTCCTGTGTGGTAAGATAGATTTCCATACCCAATTGACTGTGTATGTTATTTCCTTCTTAAGCCAAATCTAATGGGAAGATTCACTCATTCCCTCTCACTTTCCCCTGTTTCCCTTCCACTGTAAAAGCCTTTTCTAGTCTGTTTTATGTGAGACAATTTACTCCATTCTACCTCTCTCTTTCTCCTTCTCCCAGTATAATCCTCTCTCACCCTTGAATTTTATTCTCCAGATATCACCCTTTCATTTTCAACTCACCCTGTGCCCTCTATCTATCTATCCATCTATACATACATACATACATACATATAATTGTTTTCCCTCCAACTACCCTAATACTGACAAAGGTCTCATGAGTTATAAATATCATCTTTCCATGCAAGAATATAAACAGTTCAACCTTAATAAGTGCCTTATGATGTCTCTTTCCTGTTTACCTCTTCATGATTCTCTTGAGTCTTGTATTGGAAAGTCAAATTTTTGATTCAGCTCTGGTCTTTTCATCAAGAATGCTCAAAAGTCCTCTATTTCACTCAATGTCCATTTTTTCCCTTGAAAGATTATACTCAGTTTTGCTGGGTAGGGGATTCTTGGTTGTTATCCTATCTCCTTTGCCCTCCAGAATATCATATTCCAAACCCTCTGGTCCCTTAATGTAGAAACTGCTAAATCTTGTGTTATCCTGGTTGTGTTTCCATAATACTTGAATTATTTCTTTCTGGCTGCTTGCAATATTTTCTCGTTGACCTGGGAACTCTGGAATTTGGCTACAATATTCCTAGGAATTTTCCTTTGGGTATCTCTTTCAGGAGGTGATTCCAAGTACTTGAGTTTTAATCTCTTTGTTAAGGTAGGTGTCTGCTTCCAATGTGTAGGGCACATTGTCCCAAGCTTAGGGGTTATGGGCAGCTATTTTCAGAGATACTTCTAGAGACTTGTATATTTTCAGTTCTTCCAAGGTGGCATGATCAAAGGCAAGGTGTTTATTCCTTTCCTGGTTTGTGTTCTGGTCTATGAGTTACCACAAGTATCCTTTTCTGCCTTGGAACTGTGAGGATTCCTTCTCCATCACCACCACAAGCTCCACCATGCCAGCACTCCCCCACCTCTAGGACCACCCCCCAGGACTGTGACCCATATCCAAGCACTGAGAAAGCAAGAGAATCCTACCTCAGCACCAGCAAAGAGATCCCTGCAATCCCCCTCTGGTCACCCTTTTTTTAGGTTTTGCTGCTCTAGAATTTGTTTAGAGTCATTTTTATAGGTATTTGGAGGAGTTTGGGGGAGAGCTCAAACAAGTCACTGCTTTTACTCTTCCATGGTCTTTGACTGCTTCATATTTTTCTTGGAGGCTTTGGTTGTAGGAGCTTTGACTTTGTTGTCTTCTTCTGGTTGTATGTTTTGATTTTATTTGTTAACAAAGAAAAATTCTATAGTCTGACTTTTTTTGGACCTTTGTTTATTCATGATCCCAGCCAATTACTTGAGTTTTAAACTCTTTGTTAAGATAGGAGTCTGCTTCCAGCATGGAGAATATACTGTCTTTATATCTTTATCTCTACAATATGTCTATTTCTCCTCTGTTTTCATTCTTTTCTCTTTGTGTACTTTTAGAAAAAACATCACTTAATGTTCTCTCTAATGTTCTTTTGTTGTTGCTGTCCTTGGTTGTTGTATTTGTTTACTTTTCTTGTGTCTCTATTGTCAGGACAGATAGAAACAGAATTAGAGTTAGAAACAGATTAGTTTTGAAAAGCAAATAATCTGCTCAGATCTTATTTTCTTTGTAGGAATTCTTTGAACATATCTTTTTATTGAATGTTCATCTTTTCCATTAGTAGGCTCAAATTTGCAGTACATGTCACCTTGGGTTGTATCTTTAGCTCCTTTTTATTTTGGATAACATTATTTCATTCCATACTGAAATTTCTGGTGATTTTTGTTGTTTAGTCATTTTAGTCCTATCTGACTCTTCATGACCCCATCTGGGGTTTTCTTGGAAAAGATACTGGAATGGTTTGCATTTTTTTTTTCTCCAGCTCATTTGACAGATGAGAAAACTGATGCAAAGAGTCTAAGTGACTTCCCCAGGGTCACACGGCTAGTAAATATCTGAGTCTAGGTTTGAACTCAGGAAAATGAATCTTCCTTACTGCAGGCCCAACACTTTATCCACTGTGCCTAGCTGCCCCCTTCTGGTGAATACCTTGTGTTATTGGAATTTTGTTCTTTTATATTTGAAGTTCTTTTTTGTTCTGTTTTGTTTTTCTGTTTTGCAAAAGATCTGTGAATTCTTTCCATTTAAACTTTGTTTTCTGTGTTCAGAAATTCTGAGTGATTTTCTCATATCATTTTTATGATATTATGGTGGCCACTTATGGTACTTAGAGTTTTTCTTTAAATTATCATATTCTTCTGAGAGACCTATTTAGTTTTTCTTTATGCACCTTTTCTTGCAGATCAATATTGTACTGAATGGCAATTATATTTTTCTTTCAATGCGATAGTTTTTTGCTTTTCTTCTCCCAGATTTTTCTTCACTTCTGTGTATTTATAATTCCATTCAGTTATTCTCTCTTTTGTTTCTTTGGTGAAGCTTTACACTATGGATTCAGATTTTTCTATTCTGTCAATCACTTCTATTGTTCAGCCTATAAATTCTGACAATTCTTATTTCTATTTTAAATCATTTAGGGATATCATACTGTGGCTCTATGCTTTCTTTTTAATGCACAGATTCCTCTTCTTCATCAGTTGTTATTTTTCCTTTGTTTTGAAATATTTATTCATAAAATCCTGGACATTTTTAGCCTATCTATAGGCCATATTCACTTCAGTTATTAATATCATCCTTGTTGGTTTATTAGCTAAGGTTTCTTTCTTCTATAATTTTTGGAAATTTCAGTGTTTTTTTTTCCAACCATATTCCTCTATTTCTCACTGTCCATAACATCAATAAGGGTTGTCAAAAATGACAGAATGTAAATTCTGTCTTTTCATTTTCTCTAGGTCAAATAGGAAGTGGATGGGGAAGTGGGGCAGAATTGAGTTATGTTGCAAGACCATTAATCTGTCTGTGTTGCCCTTCTAAGCATGATAACTAGTGGGAAATGGGGTACTAAGTGACTGAGTTAGGGGTTAGGAATTAGCTGGACACCCAGGTAACCCAAATGAAAATGGGAAGATAAATGGTAGGCAAAAGTAGGCAATAACATTGCCAATGATGAATGATGCATAAAAAAGTTGTGTCAAAAATATTATCCAGAAAGTGTGTGACTGGAAAATGTGATTTAGTGAGAATGAGGAAAATAGTGGAGAGCCTGAAGGTATTATGAAAATAGAAAAAATACTATTTATAAAGTGCTTTGCAAACCTTAAAATGCCATATAAATACCAGATATTATTATTAGTAGTATTATTATAGACAAGGGTTCAAATTCCAATTCAGACACTTACAAGCTGTTTGTCACTTAGCCCTCTCTCTGCCTTGATTTCTTCATCTACAAAATAGGGATAATTATAGTGCCTGTCTCACATGTTGAAAATACTTTGTATAGTTTCAAGTACTATTAAGCATATTATCTATTATCTCATTAGATGTATTTGCCCTTAAAACTAAAGGGTAATATGAGAGGAATATTGGCATTAAAAAGATGAACCTCTTTTAGGGAAATGTTTGATGTTATTAATATAACTTTGCAATTTCCCATGCCCTCAGATGTTTGTAAGTTAGCCCTACCTTTTTGGTATGGAATTCAGTGTGTGACAGAAATACAGCATTTATAGTTCATCCAACAGCTCTGGAATGCATATCCACAAAAAAATCCTTATGAACACTCACATAAACTTGATTAGAGTGAGCAGAAAATAATATATTCAATTACTAAAGTAATACAAACAACATTAGAGAGAGGAAGGATGCAGTAGTGGAGTTGTCAGGAGGACCAGAATTCACATTCTACCTCTGACACACACTGACTGTGTGACCCTGGGCAAGTCATTTAACATCTCATTGTACCAGGTGACTTTTTTTGGGGGAGGGACTGGTCTAAAAAAGTGAACGTGACCTAGAAAAGCAGTAAAACCTCAGTCTATTATAATCACAAAATGTGGCCCTGGCAAACAGTGAATAGAATACAAATTCTTCATCTTGGTAGAGAAATGGGGTTTGGTATTGCTTAACATTTCCCCACATATATTATAAAGGTAGATTTCAGAGTTTAGAAGAGAAATAAGAGAAAGAATGTGATATAAAAACCAGAATCAATATAACTTAAAAAAAATAAAAAAAGTCCCATCAAGTGGTTTCTACTGATGATAATTAAAGAGATGGCCTTGCTTTCCCTCTCTGGCTTCTGTGTTCCCTCTCATTTAACAAAAGCTCCTGGGCTTATCCTTAGTTTAGCTCTGGTTTCATTTGTGGTTAAAAAATTCTTGTAACCCCATTAGTGGTGCCTGTCTACTCTCTCCTACCTTTTTTCCTCAAGTAGTTCCTTGAATATTTTCCCAAAGCCTTCTACACTTTTATCTTTAAAGCTCTATTTTGCCTTCCCTTTGGATTAATAAAGTTTGCTGTGAAAGAAAAAAAATGACTACTAAGAGGCCTGCCTGTCCATTAGTGATGTGACTGTATTTTTTTTCTCCCAGAGAAGATAGTGTCTCCATCCCCTAAATCTGTTATATTTAAATATCTAATTTAATTATAAAATAATGTATTATTAATAATAAAAATAATAATAATCCCTTCAAAGCCTAACCTATCTTTCATGTTAGGAGGAAAATCCTTGGCAAAGTAATGGTATACTGGCTAATGGTATACTGGTGATACACAGCATCTATCTACTTTGAGACTACTATGCTAGCTGTAAACACTTCACAGGAACTCTGAAACACTGGATCAAATGGGCCCTGGTGACTTACTGAATTAGCACTATGCCTGCTTTGATGGAGGCAGCTAAGTGGATCAGTAGGGAGAGTGTTGGGCCTGGAATCAGGAAGACCTGAGTTCAAATCCAGCCTCAGAATTCACTTGTGTGACTCTGGCCAAGTTATTTAACCTCTGTGTGCCTTAATCTACTGGAGAAGCAAATGACAAACCACCACAGTTTCATTGCAAAGAAAATCCCATAGATGGTCACAAAGAATTGGACATGACTGAATGACTAAACAACCACTATTGTGATGAAATTGCTATTGTGAATCTAAGAATTGTGCAGCATGGCATAAGGTTGCCATGTTTCTTCCTTCCTTTTATCCTTCCTTCTTATTCTATATTTTACTGGAAGTTTTTATTTTTGAATTTTGTCATTTCTGAGTTAAAGTTTTCCCCAGAATTGATCTCTCATTTATAACTAGGAAAAACAGATAAATAAAAAAACTGGTAACAGTAATGTTTAACAATGTACACAACATTCTGCCCTTACAATGTGCCAGCTATTCCTTGAGAGAATAGTATGTTTAATTATCTGTTCTCTGCCACTCTTATTGTCTTTGAATTGCTCAGATTTTGGCTTCCTTTTAGAGATATGGTCATTTAAATTTTAGTCATTGTCTCTGGCTCCACTTATTTCACTTGTAGTAGTTCAGATGAACTTTCCAAATCTTCTCTGAATTCTTCATATTCATCATTTCTTACTGCATAATGTTTTCCCCCTATATCTATATAACATACTTATTTAAACAATCTCTAATCTTTCCCCCTCCCACCTTTCTCTCCCACAACCCTGGGCAAGATAAGATCAATATCTTGCTGTCTAGAACATGAAAGCCTTCCAAAAAGGATTCAGTCATAGTTTGAGATAATTTTAATAAGCTATTGATTAATTCTTGATTAGAAGATGAAAAATAATTCTTTATTAAAATTGTTTTAAAATTATTTATTTTATCATATTTAATTTAAATACTTTTATTGGTATTTTAATTTATTTAATTTATCTTATTAAAAGAACTTCTTTCAAAGTCCACTAATCAGAGGGCTAGACTGAGGATAGGAAGAAGATATGCATATCTGAAAATTCCAATGTGAAGGTAGAATATCTATTAAGCTCTCCTCCTACTGAGTTATTTGAATGACCTTTTCTTCTGTATTGCGCTCAGAAAATTCCATCAAGAACCAGTGGACCCCATGGGGTAAGGAAAAATAGGTTGGATATATTTCCCATAGTCATTTACTATTGACTTCTAACCTCTTGTCTCCAGGGTAGAAGTAAGGAACATCATTCAACCCAACATTATAAAACTTTTGTGCAAAGGGAGTTAGAGTCTAAGAAGTCATTTTTCATCTAGTAGGTTTATTTTTAATATCTCCTGGAACTGTTCAATAAAATGCTTGTATGGATTACTCTCTATCACTTTCCAAGTAAGACTTCTTCCTACAAATAAATATGGTACTATTTTTTAGAGCCACAAGGCATTTCAATTCTGCATGTTTGTTTCCTCTTAAGCAAGAGGAAACAATCTATATTGTTGGAGAAGCATGCAAATCAATGAGGTCACAAATTGACTGGAATATCAGAGCACTTAAATTTATCCAGTTCAAAGTTCAGCTTGGCCTGCTTAATAAATGTTACTTTATAGAAGAGATATAAATAGTAATTTCAGTAATAAATATGAAATTGTTTCCTAAGATGTATGCATGCAACATATCTATGACTCTATTTAGATTGCTTAAAACCATTTCCCAAAACATTTATAGAATGATGAGGTAACTATAAAATAAGAATATAGAGGCAAAAGGTCTCATCAATAGAATTTAGTATGTTGGTCAATCCTAAGTAATTATCATTGTGCCTCCAACTATACTGTTCAACTGAACAACCATTTATTAATCAACTACAGTTAGCAGAGCTCTGTACTATGTGATAGAGGAGATAAAAAGTTAGCTATAATAGAGTCCTTTCCCTCAAGAAGTTTATAATGTATTACTGTTGAAACCTAGTTACAGCTGCCCTATTTCAAAAGTGCTATTTCCTCCATGTCCACATGATGACTTTATAATTTATAATTTGAATTCTTGCCTATAATTTTGCGTGTTATCCCTCCAATACTAAAAGTTGTGGAAATTTTTTCCAGCCCCCTTTTTTATGCCATCAATTCTCTTAGCTTCATCCCTTGCTACCACACCCTACACCACCCAGGGACTCCCTGATTTTTTCCCTACTAAATACATTTTTAAAAAAAATTTTTATTTAGCTTTTATTTTTCTTTTTTCTATTCAATGACTCCTAGTATCTTCAAAGTCAGGTTGGCTTTGTTCACAGTGATTGGCTAAATTCTCCTGAGACATGGCTAAATTTGTCATTAACTGCTTCTTAGGAAGCTATATTTTGGAGGTGAACTACTCAGTATAAAGATCAGTAACTCTAGAGTCAGAAAACTGTGTTTCTGATCTTGCCTCTGAACTGCATAACCTCCCGCAAGTCATTTAACCTCACTGGGCTCCAGTTTTCTCATCTGTAAAATGAAAGAGCTGGATTGTTTGGCTACTAAATTCCCTTCCCAATCTGCATCTGATCTTACAATCAAGCCACTTTCTCTGACACTAATACTAACCAAAAGTATATTAGTGGAAGCTTGTTTTTTAATATCTTTCTTCCAGTCCTTATATTTTTCTATGAATTTTACAATGACCTCTTGATGTTCTTGACTCATTGGCTTCTCTGATTTCCCCTGATAGAGTTCTTTGCATTTTGCTTGGCATTCTGTGGACTACATCTTTCCTGTCTCTTTCCCACTCTGCCTCTATCTGAACACCCCTCCTCCAATCAAAAATCAGTTGTCTTAGTTGATGGGTGAGCTAATCTGGTAAACAAATTTGATCAAGATATTAGTAACAAATGTGAGCTTAATGCATTAAGGTATGAATATTTTCCTCTGCATCTGAAGCTTTTCCAAAAGAGTCAGTGTCTTGGATTTGAACTTGTTAGATTCTGGAGTCTTATTTCCACAGATTATATGACAAAAACAACAAGTCTTAGAAGATAGAGGAGCCAGCTTTATACTTAGCAATCTCTGGTTCAAATTCCCATCTCTGACACATCCTGGCTGTATGAATTTCAGAATACTGGTTGTCTCTATAAGTAGAGGCCATTTCCTCACAGGGAGTTTTGTATATTAATGAGCCACAAGTCTTGTCTCAGATGCAAGGAAACATAGACAAGGCATCATGGGGTTTAATGGAAAAATATTTGACCTGTGAGTCAGAAAATAAGGTCTACTCCCAGATAGAATTAGCTCTGCCACAATTAGTTATGTGACTTAGGAAAAATAATCGGTAACATTATATGCCTCTATTTTTTCACCTTCAACAAATACTAATATTAATATCTGGCTTTAGAGATCTACTTTATTTCTATTATATCATTTGATTCTCATAACAACCCTGGTATATAAATGCTATTATTATTCAACTTTTATAGATAAGGAAACAGACTGAATGATTAGGTGACTTGACCAGAGTGACATAGCCATTAGGTATTGGAGGCAGGATTCGAACTAAGGTCCTTCTGACTTTTAAGACTTGACTTTATCTGTAGCTAAAAGTGATATATATGAGTTGCAGCTAGATGATTTTGAGATTCCTTCCAATTTTAAACTCAGTGGAGCCACATTCATTGATCTCTAAGTGACAATGATCCAAGTCTCCAGTTTGTAAGAAGGTAAATAAATTTAGAGGGATCTATAAATTCCATCACTTAATGACTAACCCGACCTTTTTATAATGACTGAGAAAAACATTAATGCATGATTCTAACAGTCTCTGAATTTAACCAGCAAAAAACAGCAAAACCATTCAGCTACAAAGACTAAAGCAGCATTATTAACAGGCAGACAACCCTCTTTTGCTCTGGTCTATGTTTCCATCCCTGGGAGGAAGCTTAGTAGGCTGCATGCAGCCCAAGAAAACAGAGACCTAGCCCTCAGGAAAACTTCATAGCACTCACGAAAGGAAAAAAAAAATACTTCAAATATTATGAGCTTTTTAACATTTGTTTCTTAAAACTTTGAGTTCCAAATTCTCTTCCTCCCTCCTTTTCCCCATCATTGAGAAAGCAAGCAATCTGACATGGGCTATACATGTGCAGTCATGCAAACATATTTCCACATTAGTCATGTTGTGAAAGCAAAAAAAAAAAAAAAAAAACAGACCAAAAAGAATCCCAAGAAAAGTAAAGTATAAAAGGTATGCTTCAACCTGTATTCAGAATCTATCAGTTCTTTCTCTAGAGATGGGTAGCATTTTTCACCATCAGTCCTTAGGAATTGTCTTGGATAATTGTATGGCTAAGAATAGCTAAGTTATAGCAGTTGATCATTGTACAATATTCTGTTACTGTGTTTACTCTTCTCTTGGTTCTGTTCACTTCATTTTGCATCAATTCATGTGGATTTTTCCAGGTAATTAGGAGAGTGTCATGCTCATCATTTCTTATAGCACAATAGTATCCCATCACAATCATCTACCACAACTTATTCAGTCATTCCCCAAATGATGGACATCTCCTTAATTTCCAATTCTTTACCATCACTAAAAGAGCTGCTATAAATATTTTTGTATGTATAGATCCTTTTACTTTTCCTTTTTTTATTAATCCCTTTGAGATACAGACCTAGTAGTGGTATTGCTGGGTGAAAAGGTATACATGGTTTTATAACCCTTTGGGCATAGCTCCAAATTGTTCTACAAAATGGTTGAATTAGTTCACAATTCCACCAACAGTGCATTAGTGTCTCAATTTCCTCTCATCCCCTTCAGCTTTTGTCATTTTCCTTCTCTGTCATATCAGCCCATCTAATAGGTATGGGGCAGTACATCAGAGTTTTTTTAAATTTGAATTTCTCTAATCAATAATGATTCAGAGCATTTTATATAATTATAGATAAATTTGATTACTTTATTTGAAAACTGACTATTCATATCCTTTGAGCACTTATCAATTGTGAAATGGCTTTAATTTTTTATAAATTTGTCTCAGTTCTCTATATATTTGAGGAATGAAGCCTTCATTACTTGCCATAATTTTTTCATAGTTATGATTGCTATGTTTTTCCCTTCTTCCTATTCCCCATTCACTCCCCCCATTTAGCCTACTCTATCCCTCTCTTTCTCTCTGTCTCTGTCTCTCTCCCTCCCTCTTCACTCTGTCCATCCTCAAAAGTGTTTTGCTTTGGGCTACTTCCTCCTCTAATTCTCCTTCCCTTCTATGTCTACCTTCCTGTTTATCCCCTTCCCCTCCTATTTTCCTACAGGGTAAGATAGATTTCTATACCCAACTGAATTTGTATATTATCCCCTCTTCCATCCAATTCTGTTAGGTGCTTTTGATATATAATACCAGAGAACCTCAGTCAAACAAACCTCTTGTGTTTAGCCCTATGATCCTTATAATAGTAGGTAGTCAGTCATGTTCTGTGCAGCTAGCCTGTGATTTTGAGTTACAAATATAGTCCCAGAAAGTGTACTACAATCAGATTTCTTAGAATTTCTCTCAAGTGGATAGAGCACAGGCCCTGAAGTCAGGAAGACCTGAGTTCAAATCCAGCCTCAGACCAAACACTTGACACTTACTAGCTGTGTGACCCTGGGCAAGTCACTTAACCCCAATTGCCTTAAAAAAAAATTCCTCTCAAAAGAGTCCAGCTATTCCAGTAATGATTTCCAGATATCATAATATGTCCTAAAATTATCATTCTAGTAGACAATTAATCAACTAAGCATTTATTAAGCACTTAACTGTGCTACAGTTAGGCCCTGGTGATATACATACAAAAAAATGAAACAATCTGTAGACAGGGAATAGGCAATATCTGATTTCTGGTCTTGGAAATACCATTATCAATAGAAATAATAACAATAACACATTTTGATTCTTTGATGGATTATGATTTCAAAAATGTGAAACCATCCTATTAGTGCTAATTGCAACCCATACATGTCTCCTTATCCAGGCCATTCTTGTCCATATGTAATTTTTTCAGATGAGCTATCAACACACTGGAAGCTTCTTTTTAGGTTTCTAAATATTTGGTGAGATCAGTGAAACTTTTGCCTTTCTATGTCTTCTAAAGAGAGGCAGATCTGACTTAGTGTTTAAATAGTAGCTCTCTGAGTCAGGAAAAAAAAAAGCTTAAAGTTTCATCTATGATAAATCCTGGCTTTGTACCCTGAGCATGTCATTTAGCCTTTTGATGCTCTAAACTGTATAAGACTACATGCTGAGGAGAAAGGGCCAACCTGCATAGATCAACCAGGAGTTCTCTATACCAATGAAAGCACAGATCCAGTCCCTTTCCTCCATCCCTTTTTCAATCAAGATGAGAAGAGTAACTTACATTTTTATATTACCTTACATTTTTGAAAGGTCTTTTACATACATAATCTAATTTGATCCTCTCATGGTACGAAAGAATTATTATCCATATTTAATAGCTAAGAAAACTGAGGGTCAGAGAGGTAGATTATGTATTTCCCTTGCTTATTCTAGGTTCTTATCAATCTGATCCTCTTGCTTCTATTCCTTACAGAAGGCAGTCTATCTTCTGTGAAAATGATTCCCTTTAATTACCAAATTAGAAGCTTCTTTGTACTTTAGTCTTAGAAAGTCTTTTAGAAGCCCTGAGAGTCTAAGTGACTTGCTGAGGGTCACATAGTCAGTATGTATCAGAGGCAGGAATTGAACCCAGATCTTCTGGACTTTTGAGATTGATTCTTTATCTGCTCTTTACTGACTCTAAGGCTATATTTATTTTTTGTGTGTATACACACACATACACACACACACACATATATATATAAATATATATAAATATATATATATATATACATGTATATAAATATATATGTATGTATTTATTTATCTGTGTACCTGTTATTTCTAAGTGAGATCCAGCCCTGAGACAAGCCTCTATGGAATTCAGTCTCAGGAACTTTACCAGAATGGAAGTTCCTTGAGGGCAAGAACTATGCCAAGCACAAAGACTAGTACTTAATAAGCACTTAATAAATGCTTACTGATTTGAGAATTTTCTACAGTTAATAAATTCCATATGTTCTCTTTCCAAATCCAGTGTTCTCTCCATCAAACTACACTACCACTAACCATGCTTGTGATTTGGTAGAAGCCACAACCTCTCTGAATGTCAACTTATTCTATAAAAGGGTGAGGTTGAATGAGATGTTTTCTAAGGTATTTTCTGGTTTGAAAAAAATTGATTTTAATGTGTGTTTCCATTTCTTAATCCAAAGGAAGAATTCTTGTAAGAATTTCAGAACCAGGTGTTATTTTGGAATAGATATACCTCAGATAATATCAAATAGGTTTTGGTCTATTCCTTCTACAAAAAGAGTCATTTCTGTCTTATAGAATTTTGGTTCTTCAGTAACTTTTTACATTAATTTTTTTTAAAAAAGTAAAATTTGGAGACTTTATTCCATTGTGAGATATAGGGATGCAATTTTGCCACTTTTCTTCAATTTCTGAGTTGCCGTCTCCTTGGGAAATTACATTTAATTATTCTATTAGAGTCATTTCCAGAAAACATTGTCCTGAGAATAATTAAGACCTTGCAATATAATACAATTCAAATTGCCTGAAATATCTTTGATTAGTATACTGGTCCAGGCAATTATTTTGAAACTTGCCAATTTGCTTTTATTTTGCTAAGGAAATCAATCAGAAGAAGTACATTAGCCATTAACAGCTTCAGTGAGTTGTATTAAAGTGCTTCTTAACATGAAATTCATTCATTTTGCTGGATTTTCAAATTCTCCCAAAGATGTTTCAAAATTGAATTTATGCATTTGCTTACATATTATATTTTAAAAGGTTCACTTCTTTCCATTTTAGCATAATTCTTCCCTTCCATGTGAAAATTTTGAATTTGATGTTTTAGTTTGAATTTCTGAAATCAGAACTTAATTTGATTTTTTCACATTTTATTTATTTATTTATTTTTATTATGGCAATTTTAATTTATTTTTTTGTTTTCAACATTTACTTCCGCAAGATTTTGAGTTCCACATTTTCTCCCCATCTCGGCCTTCTCCCACCCCAAGATGGCATGCATTCTGAATACCTCTTCCCCTAGTCTACCTTCCCTTCTATCTCTCCTCCCCTTCTCTTATCCCCTTCCCCTTCAATTTTCCTGTAGGGCAGGATGGACTTCAGCATACCATTTCCTGTATTTATTATTTCCCAGTTGCATGTGAAAACATTTTTTTTAAATGTGTTTAAAGCTTTGGGTTCAAAATTTTCTCCCTTCCTCCTTCCCCACCCACCCTCATTGATAAGGCAAGCAACTAAATATAGGTTATATATGTGCAGTTATGCAAAACACTTCCATAGTAGACATGCTGTGAAAAACTATTTCCCTTAATCCTATCCCACCCACCCCATTTATTCTATTCTTTCTTTTGATCCTGACCCTCCTCAGAAGTACTTGCTTCTGATTACCCCCTTTCCCAATCTGCCCTCCTCTCTATCATCCCCCTACTCCATTGTCCCCTCCCCCCCATTTTCCTGTAGGGTAAGACAGATTTCCATACCCAATTGAGTGTGTATGTTATTCCCTCTTTAAGTCAAATTCTATGAGAATAAGATTCACTCAATCCCTCTCACCTTCCCCCATTTCCCCTCCACTGTAAGAGCCTTTTCTTTTCTGTTTTTTTTTGTGAGATAATTTACCCCATTCTACCTCTCCCTTTCTCCTTCTCCTAGTATAATCCTTTCTTACCCCTTAATTTTATTCTCCAGATATGACCCCTTCATTTTCAACTCACCCTGTGCCCTCTATCTATCTATCTATCTATCTATCTATCTATCTATCTATCTATCTATCTATATACATGTACATATAATTTTTTCCCCTCCAACTACCCTAATACTGACAAAAGTCACATGAGTTACAAATATCATCTTTCCATGCAGGAATGTACACAGTTCAACCATAATAAGTCTCTTATGTTTTTCTCTTTCCTGTTTACCTCTTCATGTTCCACTTGAATCTTGTATTGGAAAGTCAAATTTTCTATTCAGCTCTGGTCTTTTCATCAAGAATGCTTGAAAGTCCTCTATTTCACTGAATAACCATTTTTTCCCCTGCAGGATTATACTCAGTTTTGCTGGGTAGGTGATTCTTGGTTGTAATCCTATCTCCTTTGCCCTCCAGAATGTTATATTCCATTCCCTGCTGTCCTTTAATGTAGAAGCAGCTAAATCTTGTGTTATCCTGATTGTGTTTCCACAATACTTGACTTGTTTCTTTCTGGCTGCTTGTAATATTTTCTCCTTCACCTGGGAACTCTAGAATTCAGCTACAATATTCCTAGGAGTTTTCCTTTGGGGATCTCTTTCAGGCAGTGATCGGTAGATTCTTTCAATTTCTATTTTGCCCTCTGGTTCAGGGCAGTTTTCCTTGATAATTTTTTGAAAGATGATGTCTAAGCTCTTTTTCTGATCATGGCTTTCAGATAGTCCAATAATTTTTAAATGATCTCTCCTGGATCTATTTTCCAGGTCAGTTGTTTTTCCAATGAGATATTTTGCATTGTTTTCCAATTTTTCATTCTTTTTGATTTGTTTTACAGTATCTTCATTTCTCATAAAGTCACTAGCTTCCAATTGCTCTATGCTAATTTTTAAGGAAGTATTTTTTTTTTAAAGTGAGGCAATTGGGATTAAGTGACTTGCCCAAGGTCACACAGCTAGTATGTATCAAGTGTTTGGTCTGAGGCCGGATTTGAACTCAGGCCCTCCTGACTTCAAGGCTGGTGCTCTATCCACTGTGCCACCTAGCTGCCCCCAAGGAAGTATTTTCTTCAGTAATCTTTTGGATTTCCTTTTCCATTTGGCCAATTTTGCTTTTTAGGGCATTCTTCTCCTTACTAGCTTTGTGGACCTCTTTTGCCATTTGGGTTGGGCTATTTTTTAAGGTGTTATTTTCTTAAATATTTTTTGGGTCTGTTTTAGTAAGCTGTTGACTTGTTTTTCATGATTTTCTTGCAAAACTCTCAGTTTTTCCTCTACTTCTCTTACTTGCTCCTCAAAATCCCTTTTGAGCTCTTCTAAGGCCTGGGACTGATTCATATTCCTCTTGGAGTCTTTGGATGTAGGAGCTTTGGCTTTGTTGTCTTCTTCTGGTTGTATGTTTTGATCTTCTTTGTCACCAAAATAAGATCATATAGTCTGACTTTTTGAGCTGCTTATTCATTACCCCGGCCAATTATTTGAGTTTCAAATTCTTTGTTAAGGTAAAAGTCTGTTTCCAATGTGGAGAATGTACTGTCCCAAGCTTTGGGGTTTGTACAGCTGTTTTCAGAGATACTTCTAGGGACCTGTAAATTTTCAGTTCTTCCAAGGTGCTATGATAAGGGGCAGGGTGTTTCCTCTCCACCACCACAACAAGCTCACCACACCAGTGCTCCTCTTCACTGCAGGACTGCCCCTCAGAACTGTGACCCAGATCCCAGCATGGGCACAGCAAGAGATTTCTACCTCAGCTCTGGCAAAGAGAACCCTGCAATCCCCCTCTGATAAGCCACTTGATTCCCCCTCAGTCTGTGGGCCAGAAGCTCAGGAAACAGCCATGGCCTCAGAGGCCATGCTCAAGATTTGTGGATGAGACCTAGCTCCTTCTCTCACCATAGTCACAGACTTTTCCCACTGACCTTCTAAGTTGTCTTTGGTGTTTGTGGGTTGAGGAGTCTGGAAATCACCACAGCTGACTGTGATTCAGTCCTCTGAGGCCTGCTCCAGGGTCGCTGTGGCCTGCACACCCACGCCAAACTGTGTTCCTCTCCCTGCCCGGTGCGATATACCTTTCCAATCAACCATCCAGGCTGTCTTTGGCTGGAAATTTGTTTCACTCTGTCTTTTTGTCGGTTCTCCTGCTTTAGAATTTGTTTAGAGCCATTTTTTACAGGTATTTAGAAGGGTTTGGGGGAAGAGCTCAAACAAGTCGCTGCTTTCCCTCTGCCATCTTGGCTCTGCCCCCTTAATTTGATTTTGATTTTGAACATTTCATTGGAAAAGGTAAATTATACACTATATCATGAGAATGTCTAAAATCTGATTTGATGTTTAATTAATATTTTATTGTCTCTTATTTATATGGGTATGTGACTTCCATGATTGCTACACCCAATTTCTCAATGCCTTCTTATCATGCACTTTTCTTGTTCTTAGAGGCAATGTGGCATAAAGGGAAAAGAGTAGCCCTTCAAGTCAAAAAAGTATGGGTTCAAATCTTGTCTCTGACACACAATGAGAAATCATTTAAGCAATTTCTTACTACTTAATCTAGGTAACTCTAAAATTGTAAACTGCAGAGAAAGTGCTGATCTCCATTGGTAGAAGGAGTTTCCTCATCTTTGAGTTCCTTGTTCCATGAATATTCCACTGGAGATAGCCCTAACACACTGGAAGCCTTTTTCTTCTTTTCATATCTCAGGAATTCCAATGTAATGTTTAGGTTACCCCTTTATTTCTTATTCTACCTCTGGGACTTTCCTGTCTCCTTTTCCACTCATACAAGTCTTTAGCATCTTTTAGGCTATTCCACCAACATGAGTCCTCATCAGTCATTTATTGCTACCTAACTAGGCCCACTATCAATCATTCCTTTGCCTTTTAGGTTACTTGTATTTAGATTATGCTAAGATGGTAGTGGATTATGATCAGAAAAAATATTATGTTTTGTAAGAGGTGAATTTTTGCAGAAGCAAGGAGTTTGAGATGATTAGAAGTGCAGAATCCGATTTAACCTTGATTTCTTGTTCAATAATGACCCCAGTTCCTTGGACAATTTCTACTAGATAATGAGCTTTTTGAGAACAAAGACTGGCTTTTGCCCTTCTTTGGATTACCAGTCCTTAGCACAGTACCTAGCATATAGGAGGCATTAAATGAATGATTGTTGACTTGACTTTGACAGCTGAAGGATGGAATGAATGAAGGAAGGAAGGAAAGAAGGAAGGAAGGAACGAGGGAAGAGAGGAAATAATTATGAATTAAGTTCCTACTACATGAAAGGCACTCTAAAAATATCTAAGTACTTTACAAATATTATCTTATTTGATCCTCACAATAACCCTGGAAAGTACACGCAACTGTTATTTCTATTTTATAGGTGAAAGAACTGAGACAGACAGAGATTAAATGACTTATTCAGAATCATATAGCTAGCAAGTGCTTGAGGTTGGATTTGCACTTAGTCTTCCTGACTCTGGGCCCAGTTTTCTAGTCACTGTGGCACCTAGCTGCCTCCAGCAGCACTCATCCCCTATAAATATGATGGGATGGATTGATAGGCTGCTTATCTAGCTAGACCTCACATTCTGTTCAATATTCTTTTTTCATTCACTTCAATTTTGTAATAGAAATGGCTAGAGTAGTCTCTTTCATGTTGCTGGGGATATCACTGAGGAGGCTGTGGAATAATTAGTATCTTAGGATAGGTGGTTCTATATCATATACCAATCAATTTACCATGGGGACCATTCTATGCAGGATTCATGCATAACTTCTTGTGTGTCATAGGCTATATGCCTCAAGTCTCCCCTTTTTTCAATTCATTCTCCAAACTGCTGTCAAAATGATTTTCCTAAAGTGTACACCTGACCTAATGAATAAGCTCTAGTGGCCTCCTATTACCTGCAGAATCAAATATAAAATCATTTTTGACATTTAAAGCACCTTTACAAACTGAACCCTTCCTACCTTTCCAGTTCTATACTTTACTCTCCTCCATGTACTTTATAATACAGTCATACTCATCTACTTGTTTTTCTTCACAATGGCATTCTGTGTCTTATCTCTATGGCTGGAAGGCCCAACCTTCTCCCTTTCTATCTTAGAATCCCTATCTTCAAAACTCAACTCAAATGTCATTTTCTATAGAAGATCTTCCATACACTTTACGTCCTCTCCCCCCAGTTACAGCCTTTTCCTTTAAGGTTACTTTTCTGCTACTCTGTATAGATTGTTTATATACCTAATTATTTACATGTTGTTTCCTCCACTAGAATGGAAACACTTTGTAGGCAGAGACTCTTGTTTTCCTTTCTTCCTATCTATAGCTAAGCACAGTGCCTGACACAAAATGAGTATATAAGAAATGCTTGTTGATTAATTGACTTTTTTTTTGGCAAGGCAATTGGGATTAAGTGACTTCTCCAGGGTCACACAGCTAGTAAGTGTCAAGTGTCTGGTCTGAGACCAGATTTGAACTCAGGTCCTCCTGATTCCAGGGCTGCTGCTTTATCCATTGCACCACCTCACTGAATCCTGATTGATTGACATTTTTAGGGGTCATCTTGTTCAATCTTTTCATGAGAAATCTAAGACATGAAGTGGTTAGGTCACTTGATCAAGGTCATAGAGCTTATGAGGAGAAATGGGACCAGAATCCAGATTTCCTTACTTAGAGTATAATGATATTTCAATGAATTATTGACCCAGCCACTTCATGTTGTAAATTTTTCATTCTTTCCTCATTTTCCCCAAGACAATCAAGATCATATGCCATTGAAATATAAATATCTATGTGAATATATGAGAAGCAGCATGGTAGAGTGGATAGAAATCTGTTCTTGGATTTAAGAAAATGCAGATCTGAATCCTGCTTCTGACATATACTAGATGTGTAAGAATGAGCAAGCCATTTAAGCTCTCAGTTTCCCTGACAACTTTTTAACAGTATCAGTTGAAGACAAGCTGCATTGGTTCAGATTCACATTTAGAATTCTTTGTACCAGGGAAATTACAGATCCATACTACCCTTACGACCCTGTAAAACGGGTACTATATTGAAGTTTATACATTTATATTTTATTCCAGCAGTCCTTTAACATAGTTCTAAATTTGGAATAACTATTTGATTATTAAGTATTTAATTAACCAGATTATTTATATATATATATATATACACACACATATATGTATACATACATATATATAATTATTTTTTATATTTTTCATATCAATCAAGTATTAGAAGTACTGTTCATCTTAACATCATGTCATTATAACCCCATTTCACTTTGATACATTTTAGCATTGAATAATAATTTCAGGTGATTTCAGAGCATGAATTAAATAAGAATGCACTTGAAATATTCATAAGGTGTTCATAAAAATGAATCTTACTACTTAGAATGATTCATGTCTTGTGTGAGACAAGATATATTTAACTAACAGAAAGAGATTGGAAGAGAAGGAAGAGGAGAAGGAGGAGGAGGAAGAAGAGGAGGCACAGAAAAAGAAGGAGGAGGAGGGAAGGAGGAAGATAGTGGAGGAAGTAGAAGAGATGGAAGATAAGATGAGAGAGGATGAGGAGGGAGAGAGAGGAAGGGGAGAAGGAGGAGGAAGTGTGTGAGGAAAAATGGCAGGATAAAGGGGAGCATAGGGCAGAGTGAAAAGGATAGAATGGAAAGGAGAGATAAAAAGACTGAAAGAAATGATTTTATTTGCCTAAACTACTATCATAGGTCTTCTAAAGGTAAATAGCTTTAGCATATCAAAAGAATTTCCTGACATTATCATTATTGTGTAATATTTTGCATAATCTATAGTATATGATACATGTGAAATATATATATATATATATAGTTCATGTTGATTAGTGAATATCAGTAAAGTTTTTTTTAAGAAAACAAAGTTTAGAAACACATGTAAAAGCTGTTTCATCCCAGACTCATCATTATCATTTATATTACTGAAGAAGGGAGGGTTCTAGCTTGACCTTAATAATGATCCACTTATATCAATTACCACTTTTTAATTGTTCCAGCATTACCTGAGGTCTGTGGGTTTGGTGGTAAAAAAAACAAAACAAAATGCTTTTCAGCATCAGAAATTAAGGAACATAGTGGGGAAATGATTACCCTAAGATACCACATACCACGTACAGCAGAATCATTATACCACATTCTCAGTTTTTCTATAGGAATTCTTGGTCCCTGGAATTTGAGAAAGATCAAAATGGTGGCTGTAATGAAATCTCTTTTTTCTTCATGTGAAAAACTTGTAAATGCCTGAGTTTGGAGAGCACTCTTGACAAAGAAAATCATAACTCATCCTAGGGCTTAATAGATTATTCAATTGTGAGTTTAGAGTTGGAAGGGAACACTAGAGTTTAATACCCTCATTTTACAGATGAAGATATGTAGCATAGAGAGGTTAGATAATTTGTAGGCTCCCAAACAGTATATAGCAAAGTCAGGATTTGAACCAAAGCCAATTCTCCCCACTTTATCAACCAGTTTCTCATGCTACCTTGGGAATTGCCTTCGGGACATAGAGGATAAATGCCTTTCCCAGGGGCACACACTAATGATCAGAGACTTCATTTGAACCCAGTTCTTCTGGGACCCAAGTCTAGCACTCTATTCACTCTGAATTACCTCTCTTTTTCTTTTCCTTGATATTCTAAGCAAAAGAAAGCAATATCAGACAACTTCTCTGTACTAAAAAGTTTGTTTTCAATTTCATTAAAAGAGAAAGAATTTCCTTACTATTTTAATTGTTTTATTCACCAACAAATATTTGTTATTTGTACTTAATTAACTTATTTGTCCAAAAGTCAGAGTTTTTACCTATTGTTTATTATGTATGATGGGTTAAAAATATGCATAGCATATCCAAAGTGATGGTTCCTATTATTTTTAAATGGTATCAAAGTGTGTCCAATCACAAGGAATTAATAGTTAGACACAGAAAAATATTGAATAAGATTTGTAGTCAAGCTCACAGATGGCAAATATAATTTGATTTTTGGTTTGTGTAAAATATGGCTTTGAGTGAAGAAAAAGAATTTCTCCTTAACCAAGAGTGACATGTTAGACAGAAAAGAAATTGATTGGGAATTGTAGAAAAATTCCTGTGGTTCCAAGGTCTATAGGAACTTGAAGCAGAGAAGGTAAACAAATTACCTAGTATAAAAATATTATGGAAAAGATATTTTTGCTTAGAGGTGGGAAAAATATAAAAGCTGATAGCCCATTCCTATAGCATTGAAAAAAAGCCAAAACATTTTTGAGTTTTGGTACATTTTTTTTCTCCCAGAAAACTTTTCTGGGAATTTTTCTACTCCTTCTGATAGGGTTGAAATGTAATAAAATTGTGAAAGTAATAGTGACGTAATTAGTACTATTTTATTGATATTTAACCTAGCATTTATATTCCATTTCACTGTTTTAAACACTGCAGAAGAACTCAGTGCAAATAAAAAGAAAAGCAACATTGTTCAAAAAGTGAACACTGAAAAAGTGAACATGTTTTCACTTCTGACCTTGAAAAACTCATGATCATCAAAGTCATGAGGAGAAGAATTCTGAGATCATAGATTTAGAGCTAGAAAGGACCTCAGAAGCCATCTAGTAAAAAATTATTTTTACAAAAGATGAAACTGAAGCCCAGGGAAGTTAACCCAAGGTCACACAGGTATTAAGTAGTGAAGGTGGCATTCAAAGCCATGTCCTTTGATTCCATGTCTGGTGCTTTTTCTAGTATACCATCTGAAAAGGATGTGACACTGAGAAAAATGCTATGCTGAATGAATAAATCAACTGTGATCCATAGGCACTAGTGACTAGAGAGGAGTGGAAGATAACTCCAGAACTATAACCAGCAATTTTGATGCCACAAGCAATTTTCCCAAAAATATACTCTAAAATCAACTTTTAAAATAGGGATACAGAGAGACACAAAGCCACCAAGTGATATGACTGGAGATACTTCTGTACTTCTACTGGACATACTGTGCTAGAGATAAGAGGCACCATCAAGCTTCATAGGGAGAGAATTCATTTTAGTTTCAACCAGTTTATGTGTCAGTAAACTTGCCATATTTCAACTTTCACTTTTAATTATGCTTGCTAAGTAGATACTAATTCAATTGTTTTTATACCAGTTAGATGAAAGTAAATGTTGTCAATCAATGCCTTTTAAATTTATATACCCTGGGGCAAAGTCCCAATCACCTTGCCCCAGTAAGGAAACTGCATAACACTGCCTCAAGAGAATGCATACGTGATAGAGACAATTAAATCATAGAAATTGGATAATTACCTAAGTAGAGCTAACTGAATAATTTTAAATAAGGAAACATTATATGTTTATAAGTTGTTTAGATAATGATAAAATGTCTAGAGTTTTGTTTCCTGTTGAAATTGGGATAACTCATTACTTCTCTTCCTATTAGTGCAAGTATCTGTCAGGTCACATAGTAAGCACTTAAGAAATGATTTTTGACTGATTAATAAAAGCTTAGTCAGTCTGCAAAGATGGCTTCATGGAGGAGGTAGGGGACTTGCAGATTGAGTACAGATTTTTCAAAAAAAGTTTGACTTTCCTTAAGAAAAAAAATAAAACATCACACTGAAACAACAACAATAACAATGTTTAGGAGGTTTTAATACCACAGAGTTAATATTATTTCATCTTAGCTGGAGTACATTCATCAGCATGTGCAATTACATTCACGAATCTGCTATAGATTCCTCAGTTTCTCTCATCACAATTCAAGACAATTTATGGGAATGATAGAATTTCAGAGTTGGGAAATATATGAAACAAATTCACTCCTAATCTATCTCCTATAAGCCCTGGCTTCCTTCAAGGTGAAGCTCATCTTCTAACTCCTACATGAAGCCTTCCCAGAGTCTTCTAGTTGTTACAAGTCTCTCAATCTTGAAATTAATCTGTATTGCTTCACATTTACTTCATATTTGCTTATTTACTTGTTGTCTTCCCCTAGTAGAAGATATCTGTTGAGACAGGGATTGTATTGTTTTTATTTCTGTTGTTGATTTTATCTTTGTATTCTCGTGACTAGGGGAGAGTCTTCCACCAGTAAAACACTTAATCAATGTGTATTGAATTGAATTAGGATGCAACTGTCCATTTCTCAAATGAGCAGTTTGGAGTAGATGGACAGCAAGGATAATAACTTTGTATTGATTGTGCATAATGTTCTTCAAAGGGCATTTTGGGGGGTCCTTAATGTATCATACTCAATGAATTGTGGGTCATCTTTGGTTTCTTTAGTGCTGATTAGATTTATACCATATCATTTTGCTGGATATGGGCCAAGGATAGCGGAATGTCATGCATTGCTATCTATTAACCTAAAATCAGTGACAAAGAAGGTCATTTCCCACTTAATCATTTTCTGAAATAGTAGTGAGAGGGTTCTCTTCATCTACTGTGAGACTAATTAAATGAAAGTAGAGAAGCTAAAGATGAGATGGGGAATTTCCCAGTGGATGCTTTTATCCAGAATAAACCACTTAAATTGTTCATTCGACATTTCCTCAGCATTTACTCCTAGGAGAATTGTACCTTTAATTAGATTGTTGAAGAAGTAAAGGTGCCCTCTCCTCTTCCATTTCACTTTTGGTGGCATCCCTACCCCACACCTAATTAACTAGGATTCCACTTGGGCATTTCCTCCTTGCTGACAACAAACAATTGCTAAAAGTTTCTAGTTAAAAGTCAAAACAATCAACAATGCAAGAATAATATACTTACAAAGACAACTGCCTTAAATAATGAAAACACATCACTGGGAAACTTAGGCACCTGATCTCCTAATCACTTGAACAGATCAATGAGGCTTGCAGATGGTGAGTATTATCTTCTCTTGACAGATATGGTGGAGGATCACATAGAAATTGGATAATTACCTAAGTAGAGCTAACTGAATAATTTTAAATAAGGAAAAGTTATATGTTTATAAGTTGTTTAGATAATGATAAAATGTCTAGAGTTTTGTTTCCTGTTGAAATTGGGATAACTCATTACTTCTCTTCCTATTAGTGCAAGAATCTGTCGGGTCACATAGTAAGCACTTAAGAAATGGTTTTTGACTGACTAATAAAAGCTTAGTCAGTCTATTGGCCTATGGCCTCTGAATACAGATTTCCCATTTTTGATGGCAGTATTCTATCCACAAGGGAAGATGGTCCTGTCAATAGCAAATTACTTCTCAGGATTCAGAACTCTGGCAGTCTTTCTACCTTTGTCTTTTAGAATTTCTGTTTTCTTATTGATTTGCATAGTTGAGCATCCTTTTCATACTATGTCAACTTCACTTTCTGCTGTGTGCTTAAGAAAGTTTACCCATTGCTGTATTTCTCAGTGTCTTCTGTTGCTGTCCTCTAGCACACCACAAGCTCTGTAGGATTCTGAACTGCTCTGGCTGTTTGGAAAACTACATAAGATATGTTATGATCTTCTAATACTTGGTCCCATTCTCTCTTGTCACTCTTCTCCTTGACTTTGAGAATTCCCACCAAATTTCAGTCACTTCTGATGCTGGACTTGCCAGTGAGTTGCCATTCATCAGTCCAAGGTGTTCCATTGGTTTAGGCAAATTTGATTTGCTTGGTACCTGTTCCAGTGGGTTTGTTGTGCCTTTTAGAATTTTGTTTTTGTCCTTTAAAAAAAATTGCCAAAACCAGTGGGAATGTGGGAATTTTCAGAGTCTCATCTTAATAATTAAGTAAAAAAAATTCCTTCTAGTCTATTAGTAAAATGATTTCATCTGTTACTGGTTGCTTGCATTTCCCCTTTGCTTCACTCTGCATCTCAGTGTATATCTTAGGATTCTTCTCTATATATTTTATTTATGAACATTTTTGTCTGAAACTTTGGTCCATTTCTTCAATACTGCATGTAACTTTTGCCTGGCTATTATCTCTAAAGCCTTTTAAAAATAAATTTCCTCCAAAATTTAATTTAAGTTTGTTTTCATCTTATTAGGCAAATGGTGTTTTATAGTGTTTTGAGTTACTGATATCCTCATTGCTTATATCATCTATTATTTAATCATTGACTCATATGAATATGGAGGGCAGAAATTTTTTGGTAGCAAGAAACTGGGAAAAAAATACTCGGGTCAATTGTATGGGGACTTATGGTATATGAATATAATAGAATATATGCCTTAATATAAGAAATGATAAATATGACTATAGCATCTGGAATAGTTGTCTCTTGCATATGGAGCTCCTAAAGGACCACCTCAGAACTGTGAAATTCCATAGATCTGAATATACTAAGAAACATAGGTTATGAACATCCAATGATGTGATTACAGCAGGACAGATTTTTCACAGCTAAAATATTTAATGAGACTGCATGGTAAGTATAGAAAGAACAGAACATTGACCTATAAACCTGAGGCACTCACTTCTAGTAAGACACAGAACATCAGTGAGAAAAGTGGACACACCTAGAGAATATTCATAGAAGGCACAAACTTAAGGAACTTTATGTGCATGTATGATGAGATATGTCACCAACACTGCAGGACCACTGATGCCTTCTGTTGATGTAATCACACAGCTCCCACTGGACCTATGTTCCACTAATTTCACCTGACATGTAGTATCTGCTGAATAGTGTGTTGCGTTTAGTCTCTACTAGACAGTGACTCACAATTCTTGTGGTCTTTATTAGATACTGCCCTACATGCCTGGTTGGGGTTTTATTGGATGTGTTGCAAGGATTCTCTCTACTTTGAATTTCTGGTATTATTAGCTGAACTTATCAATTGAGGTGGTTGATATCTTCTCTCAAAAGAGTAGAGAAAGGAGGAAGTGGCTTCCACTTCAACTCTGTTAGTGGAGAAGTGAGGTCCTTCACATGCACCAGGAGGAAATTCTTAGGTGCTTTCTTGTCATAAAGAGACAAATGTATCAGTTCCCAGATTTTTATCTATGTGAAAATTTTTCTCTCAAGAAAGAAAGTCTTGCCTCTGTGTTCTTTTTAGAACAAAGAACAGCCAGCCATCTAAGTAGAGTCCATAAACATTCAATATTTTTGAAACTTTCTGTATCTGGGGCTGAGTCACAGTCCTTTGTCCCATATAGTTATTTGACTTATGATTAGAAAGTTATGAGCCCTTCTTTGGTTTGTCATGTAAATAAATTGCAACCAAAAGAAAAACTAATCTAAAGAGACAAAATCACAAGATAATTTTCTTCCAAGGACCTGGCTTACGTAATGATCTTTATTACCTATAAGTTGACAACAATAAATCTTTCAGTCTCTGAGCTAACAAAAGAAGGAATTTAATACAATGGGTTATAGCTTGAATGAACTTATTCAAAATGAATCAAGTAGAACCAGGGGAACAATATATATAATGACTACAGTAATGGAAGCAAAGACAACATCACAACTGATTGTAAAGGGCAATCTCTGTCCTAGAGAACAGTAGATGAAACATACCATTCATTCTCCTTGAGGTAGAGAGTTGAATGAAAATTGGGAAACATTGCATCTCATATCATACATAATGGGTCAGTTGGTTTTACTTAACTGCTTTTGTTTGCTGTGAATGAAAGTTCTTTGGGGGAAGCATATTAGGAAATAACATGTATAAAAACAAAGAGTGAGGAAATTGTAATTTTAAAAGAAAATTGATAAAATGGTTAACATCCTATGATATTTTTGTTGCTGTTGTTTTAGTCATACAATGAATATTTAATAAATGAATAAATGAATACTATTACAATTTTCAAAATGTGTATTTTTGTACTATGTTCCTTTTGCTCATTAAGTTTTAATATTCACAATTGTGTGAAAATGTATGAGTATAATATATTGGGAATTGTAAATGATATAAAAGACAAAAGACATAGGTAATTGAAAAGATAATGTATGAATATATACTTCGGTACTCCAAGGATTTTTCATAAATAAGATGGAACACCAATTAATTTGGATAATAACCTCTCTATACTTTAGTAGATAGTGTTCTTGAGGTGACATAGCAAAAAAAAATAATCATAATCATTTGGTGCCCAATACTTTGTCAATGAGCCACTTTAAATTGAGATAGGCTAACTCTCTAATGTCAGACAAAAGATATATAGTCTTTCACTGACCTGTACTTATAGGATCACATATTCAGAGGTGAAAGTGACCTTGAAATCTATTAAGTGTAACAACCTCATTTTGCAGATGAGGAAATTGGGACACAGAGAAGTTAAGTGATTTGATCTATTAAATATTTGAGGTAGGATTTGAACTCAGGTCTTCCTGACTCCAAATTTAGCATTGTATCTCTTATGCCATCTAACTGAGGCCTTTCAGGCATGATGGGACCTGGACAATGTTATGTTCCACTATCATAGCCTTTAAGAACCAAGTGCATATCTGAATTTTTATATTTTTCATGTTCCTCCAGTGTGATCTAGTAGTAAAAACCACTAGATTTGGATTTGGAGAATAGAGGGCAAGGGTTTGGATGCTGGCTTAGTCACTAGCTGCCTATGTGATACTGGGCAAGTCACTTTTCTACTCTGTGCCTCAACTTCCTCATCTATAAAACACTTGGGTTTGTATCAATTATTGTTGTTGCCCAGTCATTCAGTCAAATCTGGTTCTTTGTGACCCCATAGACCATAGCATGCCAGACCCTTCTGTCCTCCACTATTTTACAATCTGTCCAATTCATGTTCATTGTTTCCATGACATTATTTATCTATCTCATCTTCTGCCATCCCCTTTACCTTTTGCCTATAATGTTTCCCAAAATCAGAGTCTTTTCCAATGTCCTGTCTTCTCACGATATGGTCAAAGTATTTAAGCTTCAGCTTTAGTATTTGACCTTCCAGTGAATAGCCTGAATTAATTTCTTTAAGTATTGACTGATTTGATCTCTTTGCTGTCCAAGGGATTCTCAAAAGTTTTCTCCAGCACTGCAGATTGAAAGCATCAATTCTGCAGTGCTCAATTTTCCTTATAGTGCAACTCTCACAGCCATACATTGCTACTGGAAAAAAAATCATACCTTTGTCGGCAAGGTAATACTTTTTAGTATTCTGTGTAGATTCACCATAGCTTTTCTTTCAAGGAGCAAGTGTCTTTTAGCACTATGGTTACAGTCACCATCTGCAGTGATCTTTGAGTACAAGAATATAAAATCTGAGACTGCTTCCATTTCTTCTCCCTCTATTGGTCAGGAGGTGAAGGTACCAGTTGCCAAGATGTTAGTTTTTTTTTTTTATGTTAAGCTTCAAGCAAGCTTTTATACTTTTCTCTTTCACACTTATCAAGAGACTTTTTAACTCTTTTTCACTTTCTGTCATCACAGTAGTATGATCTGCATTCCTGAGATTGTTGATACTTTTCCCAGCAACCTTAATTTTGTCTTTTGATTCATCCAGCCTGGCATTTTGTATGATGTACTCTACATATAAGTTAAATAAATGAGGTAATGACATATAGCCTTATCATACTCTTTTTTTAATCTTAAACTAATTAGTTATTCCATGTTCAGTCCTAACTATTGCTTCTTGACCTACATATAGGTCCAGTACTGCTTTTCTCACCCTTTTATTGACTATGAGAGCTACTCTATTTCTTCTAAGGGATTCTTGTCCACAGTAGCATATGTAAAGATTACCTGAATTAAATCCACCCATTCCCATTCATTTAAGTTCATTGATAAAGATGTTGGTTTTTAATATTTCCATCTCCAGTTTGACCATATTTAGCTTACCTTGGTTCATAGATCTTACATTCCAGGTTCCTATAACGATCTTTACAGCACTGGACTTTCCTTTGGTCACCAGACACATCTACAGTTGAACTTCCTTTTGCCTTTCACCTAGGCTCTTCATTAGTACTGAAAGTACTTGTAGTTGTAATCCACTCTTCCCCAGTAGCATAGTGGACACTTTCAATCTGAGGTACACATTTTCTCATGTTATCTCTTTTATCATTTTAATACAGTCCATAGGGTTTTCTTGTCAAAGATACTGGGTTGGTTTGCCATTTTCTTCTCCAGTTGATCACCTTTTGTCAGAACTGTCCACTATGACCTGTTTTTCTTGGGTAACCCTGAACAGCATAGCTCATAGATTTATTGAGTTATGGAATTCCTTCTGCCATGACAAGGTAGTAATCGAGAAGAGGTTGTACCAATTAAAGAATGGCTAAATAAATTGTGATATGTGGATGTAATACAACATTACAGTACTATATGAAGTGCTGATTATGATGAAACAGATGACTATAGAAAGATTGAAATGAAGTAATGCATGTGAAGTAAGCAGAGCTAAGAAAATGATGTACACAATAACTACAACAGTGTAACTAAAAAGAATAGCCACACAAAAAGTAAGAAATGAATTTCAGGAAGTTACGAAAAATAAGCATGTATTTGATAGATGTTTGAAGGTAAATGATGTTTTTTTCTTTTCTTTTTTTTTTTTTTGGCTAGGCAATGGGGCTAAGTGACTTACCCAGGGTCACACAGCTGGTAAGTGTTAATGTGTCTGAGGCTGGATTTGAACTCAGGTCCTCCCGATTTCAAGGCCAGAACTCTATCCACTGCACCACCTAGCTGCCCCATGGAAGAAATTCTTTTTTATTATTATTATTATTTTTAGGCAATTGGGTTACATGACTTGCCCAGGGTCACACAGCTAGTAAGTGTCAAGTGTTTTGTCTGAGGCTGGATTTGAACTCAGGTCTTCCTGACTTCAGGGCCAGTGCTCTATCCACTGTGTCACCTAGCTGTCCCAATAAATGATGTTTTTGACAAGAGATAAGAGAAAATATCCTAATTCACATTTTACAGAGGTGGACGATTCATGACTGGGATATATTTTTGAGTGGCACATGTTTTTAGACTTGTTCAATGTAATTGCCAAGTATGCCAATTTTTCACCCTCTTCTTTTTCTTTTCTGTTTTTTAGTTTTAGGTAAAATATTCTTTGTTGCATGGGCTGGCTTTCTGGGAAGGACAGTGGGAGAAATTATGGTGATATAAAAAGGCATCAATAAAATTTTATTTTAGAAATGAATGCACTGGATTAATTTTTATTAAATAAATTTCTAACTCTACAACTAATGTTCTAAAACTTCTCCATATTTTTTTTTAGTGATAAGACCTGTAACTTTATTGGTATAAATCTTCCAGGTGTGAAAAGTCCCTCTCCCAAAGAGGTAGGTACCATTTTTGCAACTTAGAATCTTAGAACACTGCCTAGAGCCCTAAGAGGTTAAATAACTTGCCCAAAGTTACACAGAGAGTATATGTTCTCAGAGAGACTCCAAGACCAGATATCCATCTTACTAAGATGCCACTCTCAGTAAAAATATCAAGGACAAATCTAGACTCTGAATCTCTGAGCCTTATTACCATACCAATCCATGCCCCTCTCCCCATGTTCTGTGACCTTTACTGTCTGCTTTCTTTAAACAAGAATTTGCTCTCCATATCAAATTTTCTCTCTTGTGCTAAATGTGCTTGTGTAAAAGAACACAGGAATAATCTGTTGACCTAAAATTGCAACATCCAGGTAAATTCAAAAGAAGATACTATCAAGTAGATATATGATTTTAACATTAACATTTCAGGTTTTTACCTGCCCAATGAATTCTATCTTTGTGTGTGTGTGTGTGTATATGTGTGCATATATATATATATATATATATATATATATATATCAATAAACTGTAACTAGGCATGTGGAAGTTAATAGATATGATCAGCAATATGGTTGATCAATGTGGCACCTTTTGTTGCCTTCTGGAGAGTGAAACAGACTGTAAATATGGGAACTCCAATGTCCCTGACTGATTGTGATAGATTTGGAAATGTAGCAATGTAATCACTTGAGTCCATAAAACACGGTAATAAATACATATACTCAGCAGCATCAGGGGGACGTTGGTTAAGAGATGTCATATATTTGCCATTATTTATGAAAAATGAAAATGTTGAAGATTTAAAATAGAATTTTATGCCTACCCATCTTTCAGTGTTTCAATATGGAATTCAATTCAATATGGTAATATTGCATGCTATGAAATAGAAGAGTGGGACAGAAGAAGGCCTTTTTATATACATATTGTCTCCACCAATAGCATGTAAGCTCTTGGAGCAAATGAATTTTTTCATTTTTGTCTTTCTATCGCCAGTGGCTTTCATGGTCCTTGGAATAAGAGAATAATAAATGTCAATTTGTTGACTGATCACTGGGGGGATGTCTCTAATGGGTGACACCAGTGGGAGTCCCTAATTTTTTTTTTGGTCTTTTTTTATATTTTATTTATTTATTTTTTTAGTTTTCAACATTCACTTCCATAAGATTTTGAGTTCCAAATTTTCTCCCCATTCCTCCTCTCCCCCCACCCAAAGACGGCATGCAATTTGATATAGGCTTTACATATATATTCATATTAAACCTATTTTCACATTAGTCATGTTGTAAAGAAGAATTAGATTCAATGGGAAAAACCATGAGAAATAAGAAACAAAAAAAGAGAGAGCAAATAATATGCTTCGATCTGCATTCAGACTCCACAGTTCTTTTTCTGGATGTGGATAGCATTTTCCATCATGAGTGTTTTGGAGTTGTCTTAGATCCTTGCATTGCTAAGAAGAGATATCAAAGTTAGTCATCTCATAATGTAGTCGTTACTGTGTACAATGTTCTCCAGGTTCTGTTTATTTCACTCAGCATCAATTCATATAAGTATTTCCAGGTTTTTCTGAAGTCCTCCTGCCCTTCATTTCTTATGGAACAATAGTATTCTATTACATTCATATACCACAACTTGTTCAGCCATTCCCCAACTGATGGGCATCCCCTCAATTTCTAATTCTTTGCCACCACAAAAAGAGCTGCTATAAATATTTGTGTACATGTGGGTCCTTTTCCCATTTGTATGATCTGTTTGGGATACAGACCAAAAGTGGTATTGCTGGATAAAGGGTATGCACAGTTTTATAGCCCTTTGTACTTAGTTCCAAATTGCTCTCCAGAATGGTTGGATAAGTTCACAATTCCACCAACAATGCATTAATGTCCTAATTTTCCCACATTTTCTCCAGCATTTATCATTTTCCTGTTTTGTCATGTTAGCCAATCTGATAGGTATGATGTGGTACCTTAGAGCTGTAGAAATGCCGTTATTAAGTGATGTATATGTAATTACTTTCTTGAAAAGGGGAGACAAATTCAGCCTCCCTCACAAGTGGGATGAGTGGCCTAGATTTTGAATTTTACCTTATCTCTCAAACCAAGGCAATATCACCTCATTTGGAGACTGTGAGAGAGTGAGCAAGGATGAGAGGGAAAAGGACATGGGGAGGAGCCAGCATCTTCCCTGATTAGTGGAATGTCCAGTGAAGCTCAAAGCAGTTTTTTTTTCAATTAAAAAAATTTTTTTAAAATTTTTTTTTGATTTATCAATAATCACTTCCATATGCTTTCGAGTTTAAAATTTTTCTCCCTCTTCTTCCCCACCACCCTCCCCAAGATGGCACACAATCTGATATAGGCTATACATTTACATTCATATTAAACATATTTTCACATTAGTGATGTTGTAAGTAGAAATTAAAATCAATAGGAGGAACCATGAGAAAGAGGAAACAAAACTCAACAGAAAAGAAAAAAAAATAACAATTCGGCTTCCGTAGTTCTTTCTTTGGATGTGGATAGCATTCTCCATCACAAGGCCTCTGGAGATGTCCTAGATCCTTGTATTTCCACGAAGGGTTAAGTTTATCAATATTAGTCATCACACAACATGGCTGTTGTTGTGTACAACATTCTCCTGGTTTTGCTCACTTCACTCAGCATTAGACCATACAAGTCTTTCCAGGTTTTTCTGAAGTCAGCCTGTTCATCATTTCTTATAGCACAATAGTATTCCATCACATTCATATACCACAACTTGCTCAGCCATTCCCCAATTGATGGGCATCCTCTCAATTTCCAATTCTTTGCCACCACAGAAAGAGCTACTATGAATATTTTTGTACGTGTAGGTTCTTTTCCCATCTGTGTGATCTCTTTGGGATATAGCCCTAGAAGTGCTATTGCTGGGTCAAAGGGTATGCACATTTTTATAGCATTTTGGGCATAGTTCCAAATTGCTCTCCAAAATGGTTGGATCATTTCACAGCTCCACCAACAATGCATTAGTGTTCCAATTTTCCCACATCTTCTCCAACAGGAGTCCCTAATTTTTTAATCTAACTTATTTGTGGCCATCTAAAAATAGTATCTAAATGGTATCTAAAAATATACACACATATATGTGTTATATTACACACTTATGTATACACATAAGTGTTTTCTAGGAGTAAGTTATACACAGTGAGAAATTTGGCTTAAGGCTAACACCATAACTCTGGTCAACCACTCTCAGTTTTGGTCCAGGCTAGGTAATTCAAATCAATTTAACACGTGTCTATCAAGTGACTTCTACAACTAAGTACCATATGAGTCATTGTATGTATGAAAACAAGAATGAAAACAGTCCCTGCCCTCCAGGAATTTCAACTCTATTCTCTAGGTCTTTGAAGTATTTTCAACTCAGGAATCATTTGGGCCTCCATCTGGGTAAAACACTGCCCTTTTATAATTGAACTGACCTAGTTCAGTTGCTCAGTCTAGAGACCAAAAGACAGTCTTATTAGAGTAGTTCTGATGTCAAGTATCAAATTTTGTTGAAAGCCGAAGATATGTGGACAGAAACTTACATTCAAAACAAATTATTTGTATAATAGATATATGTTCACACATGTATACATGAATGTATACATGCATACACAATATTTATTTTGATACATTTTTATGTCTATATATTTTATCTGTCTATATGTTGGTGAATCTCACTCAAATATACCTATAAATTTGTTGGAATTCAATAGAACAGCATAATATACTGAAATTGCAACTTTACCTTAGAGAATCAGATATCAGTTTCTGCCTTTTTTCTTTAACCATGGATCTGACTTCTTTTTGACTTACTTTCAACTTTGATCAATTTGCTTTTGATTCTCTGGATGATATGCAAGTTTGATAAATCCTTGCCCAAACTCTCCACAGTGTTGCATTGATGACAAAAAGAAGAAAGCTCCCCATTGTTCCGACATATTACCCTTTCCTGGTGATCTGAAAGCCTTTGATATTCAAGGAATCTGTTTCTTTACTGTACAATTTTGCTTAAGAAGAGAAGCATATTCTCCTCTCTCTCCAGGTGGTCTTTAAAATCTTGCATTTTAATACAACTTCTACTTAGCAGATTTTCTTGGGGGAAATTGTGTCTGCAGACATGAACACAGAAAGAACCTGCTGACCTCAAATCAAATTTATCTAGGTAAGTTAGAAAGGAAAATAGCCAGGACCATATGTTCACTATCTAATATAATATTCAATCTTGACATTATGATGAAACCTAGAGACCACTTTACATCTGTCTGTGCTTTTAACAAAATTTGACACTCGAAATTACATCTGCCCTGATGAGCCTCTCTTATTACCTCTAGGCCTGGACAGTGCCAGAGAATTAGGAGACTAGATCAGGTCAATCAAAAAGAGAAAACTTCTAGTCCAATCTGAGTTTGCACCAACTAAATTTTAGTCTAGAATCAATCCCAGAAACTTGGAAATAAGTTGGTTCAGGTGTTTGTATGGCAGGGAGGTGTTATAGGATAGCTGGAAAGGAACAGTGTCTGTGTAGTTCAAGATCCTCATTTTCCAGATGAGGCAATTGAGGCCACAGAGATGAAATAAATTGCATGAGGTCTCCCAGATAGCAACCATGGTGGTGAGATCAATACCCAGGTTCTCTGACTCCAGAACTAGTGCTCTTTCCACTGTGCTCTCCACAGTGTCCCATGGGTGATTTATTATAATTGCAGTGTAGACATTTAGACTAAGTTTTAATTTTCTAAAAATTCCACTTAGCGTGTGTGTGTGTGTGTGTGTGTGTGTGTGTGTGTGTGTGTATACACATATATGCATAAAAAGAGCCCTACTCTCAAGGGTTTTCATTCTTTAGAAGCAGGACAAAACATAAAAGGAAGCTGGACCTGGAAGAGGAGGGAGAAGAGTACTAAAGGGTAAGGAAGTGGAGCACTATGGTGAATGAGTTGAGCTAAGTGTAAAGTGAGCAAAATGGCTTAGCCTCCCTCAAAAAACAGTGATCCTGGCCAGAGACTCATCTATCTAGCAAGTGAACACAGCAGCTGGTGGAGGGTAGAATAGTGCAGAGAATAAGGTGAGCTGGGAATGAAGTGAATAGTATAGCTGAAAACCTAATGCTGAATCTTTTTACTTCCTAACTGGTACAAACCACTTGTTTCATTTTGTTTTTAGTAAAACTAAAACCAACAATATGATTCCGCTTATGACAACCAAGCCTTAACATAACTTCAGTGTTCTATTTTTATAAAGCAATAACTTATTTAAAATTATTTGATAGACTTTCAGGGTGTATTTCCCTGAGAAGATGTACCTTATGGTGACCCTATGATCCATTATATTGAAAACTCTCAGCCTGTATTTTTTTAATGCATGATTTTTTTTAAAAAAAATTTTGCTTAGACTGAAGGCCCTCAAGAAAGGAACAGTGTCATGTTTGATACTTTATGTAACCTCAAGGATACTGCCAGGCTTCTTCACATAAATACATACAGTAATTGTCACCAGACAGAGTTTAAGAACCTGGAAGCCCAATTTATTTATATACATACCATCATGAGCTTCTGCTTGAGTGTGATTTTTTTTTAATAGAAAGGTAGAGTGTTAAGTTTGAAAAGCCTGACTCATGTAAAGGTCCTCAGTTAGAGTTCTGGACCCCACAGAAATATAGTTGACAAAAAAACTTAACAGCATATAGGGAAAACTGGGGATCCTTGGTGTTGTGGAATTGGAGAAGAGTAATAGTAGGTAGTCAGGCCCTACCTTTGTGAGTTTTATGGGTGGAAGAGTGAAGAACAAACATTTGCAGGGAACATATCTCATCTGCCTTCCATATTTTTACAATCCAGCCAGCTTCCATGTTCCTCAATAAATTTCCATCCCTTCCTCCTGTCACATGTATTAAATAAAATTCACATGAAAAAACCAGAAAATGAAGGTGAAAATTCACAAATGTCTTTTCTGAGAATAATGAAATATATTGCTCTCCCTAGAGAGACTTCAGATTTCTGGGCTAGTGGCTAATCCAATTTAATCCAATCCAATCAGCATTTATTAAGCACCTAGGATCTGCAAAGCACTGTGTTAGGGAAACAAAGACAGAATGAAAAACTGTTCCTGTCAAGGAACTCATATTCTATTGAGGCTCTACAGTATATCTCAAGAGCAGGAAAACCAGTATTTGGTTGACGAATAACCCTGATCTACTTGAAAATCTCCACTATATGCTGTAATTGAGACCAGCTTGATGGTGTCATTTGTCTCCATGAAAGCAACTTTTTAGATAAAACAATTGGATCAAGTAGTGTCTTGGGGTGGGGGTGGGGGTATGTTCTAAAGTGAAGTATTTTGGTACATTGGAAAGAATACTGGTTCTGGAGTCCAAGGATTTGGGTTAAAATCCCACCTAAAATGTTTACTACCTATGGGCAAATCACTTAACCTCCCTAGCCCTGAGGTTCCTCATCTGTAGGGGCTTTTGGGGTCCTTTCTAGTGCTAGATCTATGACCTTTATCTCATGGATTTCAGGGGTTGCAGTTGGCTGTGTGGAAGAGGTGGCAGTCAATAGAGTATAATGGAGTAGAATGACTTAGATGATCCTTGTGTAGGGAAAGGATGGGGAAATCAATTCATTGGAATAAGGATCTAGGTACTCATTACATTGCTGTTGGGTTAGCGCAGATTGGGTTACAAAGGCTAAGGTATCTTTAGCCACATTTAAAATCAGAATATAGTAGGAAGTGGTGATTTGGGGGTGATGAACTCTAGACTGTCAGGGGCATAGGGGAAAATGGTATGGGGATTGGAATAGTGGGGACACCTACCCCATAAATATAGAGAAGTGAGAGAAATTAAGAAAAGTGTGCAGCAGAGCTAAGCAATACCAAATAGGGGTCAAAGGTGGCCAGAGAAGTGGGACATGTCTACAGGAGAGTAGAGAAATTTGAGCAGCTCTGTGGGATGAATTAAGGAATTGAATTTTTATTAAGCACTTACCATTTCCCAAGTATTGTGCTGGTTGCTATTTGGAATACATGAGGAAAGAGGCTGTGAGTAGGCAGAGAGGAGAAGTAGTATGGAGTGTTCAGTTGCTTTCTAGAATGTTGACTAATTGTGAGGATAAAAAAAGGTTTAACTTTGTAAAAGTAGGGGGTTGTTTATAATATATTATTAATTGACATTATTTTTAAGAATTGTCATTACTATTTGGGACAATTTTATTTTATGCAAGATATAACCATGTTAACTCAGTTGATTCCTTATCACCTCCAGAATCAATTACAAAATCTTTTATCTGACTTTTAAAGCTTTTCACAACCTGGTCTCTTTCAATATTTCTGGTCTTTTCACAAATCCCTCCTCTCCATATAATCCACTAATATCTGCCTTCTTGCTGTTTCTTGAACACAACACTTTTCCTTCCTGTCTCTTTTTTACTTCCTGGCCCCCATACCTGGAAAGCTTTCCTTCTTTCATTTCTACTTCCTGCTTCCTTGACTTCCTTCAAGAGTTAGCTCAAATTCTACCTTCTTTAAGAAGCATTCCTGGTCTTCCATTTTCTTCCTCTCTTAGTGCCATCTTTCTGAGATTGCTTTCTACTTACACTTCTACTTCTATCTATCTTGTGTGTATAATTCATCACATGTCGCTTTCTCCATCAGAATGCCAGCTCCTTGAGGATAGAGACAATGAATACAAGCCTTTCTTTCTGTCCCTAGTGGGCAGCACAATGGCTGACACACAGCAAGTGCTTCATACTTGTTTGTTGACCCTCTACTGACCAATTTGACTGATACTTTAGCTTGTGTCATGATCTCATTTCTCTCAAAATATTATTCTTCCAGTCCTAGAGTGATGATAATTTGAGTAACATAAAATCCATCCTTGCCCAGCTCCTTACCAGAAACATCAGGCCTTTCTCAACCATTGTGGAAATGATAACATGGGATAAAAATGTGTATTCAAAGTATGAAAATAATGTGGATTCTGATCTCTAGGTTTTGTTTTCTCCATTTCCTTCCTTTGCTCTAGAAAAATACTTCAGTTCTGTCATGTTGTACACAAGGACTATGGGCAGCCACCTCACCAGGGATGTTACTGCAAGAGTAGCCATGAATTGATACTACCTGCCAAAAGCAGAAATTGCCTGAAACCAGTGTGGCAGAAGTGATACAAACTGCTCCCAAGGTCTCATGCTGATACAGCTTACTGCACTGGGGCAAGAGAGACTGACAGCTATCCTTTATCTTTCTGGGCTAATGAGAAGATAGTGAAGCTGATGCAATTTTTTGTACCCTTTCTATTTCCCTTTGCTTGCAATTCTAACCCCAAACTGGGACTTCACTCATGCAACATCTTTCTTTCATCTTTCCTACATCCTGTGGATAGTAGGGGAAATGATTTTAGGACTATCCTTCTAATATCCAGGAAAGAAAAACTTGGAAGGCTAATAAGATGAGATCTGGGAATATTGTCAGAGGCTGAGCTCTCCCATGTCAGAATGCTGACACCTATTCCTTTGTATTTTCACCACTTGTGTCTATGTCTTCTGATTACCAATGTCCTGTGAGTATGTATACCACCCAAACAGCACTTCCATTGACTTGAGAGAGTACATGCTAGAAATAGCTTTAGATAGTAGTTTTCATATGTTAATTTCTTGTTTTAGCAATATTTCATCTTTCTTTAAATTCTTTTTAATCAGCTCTTCACAAGAGCTGGGCCCAAGGGTTTGGAGCACTATGCTCATTACCTTTTCTATTAGGAGGTACCTCTACACACTGGATTTTGTCCTGGGAGAGCCTGACCTTTAATGATGGGGGTTAGACTCCTTTTTCTCATACCCTTGGACTCATTACATTCCTCTACCCCTTAGATCCCCAATGGGGAAAAAAATATTGCTTAAGGCTTATGTTTGGGCTCATGTCTTCCCATAAGAGGAAACAGAAAGGTATTCAATGTATAATATGAATCAGGTATGGGACTTTTATCTGTTCCCTATAGATAAAAGAAATGGTAAAAATAGCAATTCATTAGTAATGCTTAAGTAAATAGTAACATAACTTCTGTTTCAATCTGCTGGATGATTAAATCATAAAATCCAAAGACAAAGCTTAGATAGGTCACAAACTGTAGAGTCCATTGGTTCATAGACTCCTCATGGAAATGGATTGAGAACAGGGTGAACTGTCCTTTTCCCTTCCTTTCACAGGGAATCCCCAAATTATATGATGATTCCCTAGAAATTTGAAGGAATGGATTATCAGGGGTGTAGCAACTCCTTTTATATTCACTTGCCTTTCTCATTTAGAAGGCAACAAATAAGTAGGGTTGCTTTGTCATTTAAAAGCATAAGCTTTTCACTATTGAGTCACAGATGGACCCAAGCAGCCAAGGGCTATAATACACAAAGTACTCAAGTGATGAGGCATACATGTGACCAGTTGAAAGCAAGAAGGAGAGCTCTGCATATATTCTATGAGGGTATCCCATTACAGTTACCTAGTTTGAGTTCAGAACTGATAAGCATAGATATTAACATGCTTATCCATTGAGAACTACATGGCTGGTAGGTTTCATGAACTTACATGTGTGGAAAAAAGACCAAGATGAGATCACTGGATTTGAACTTTGCTATAATACAATCTAGTAGATAATTCAAATGGTGGATTCTTCCTCACTGAATAAGCAATATAGTAATATGCTATCTTCTGAAAGTTTAAAGATAGTAGTGCATCAGCCAATTTGGACTTTTTATACAACAAGAGTGACCCTGAATTTCATAAGGGATGCCTATAAAATGCACATTCAGTCTAAAAGTATCACAAACTTAATAACTGATCTATTTTCATATTGTAAATATTCCTTTTCAAAGTCAAATAAAAATTCAAAATTCCTCTTTGTTTTAGGGTGCTCACTGAAGGAAAGGAAGATGGTATCTTACCTCAGAGAGATTAAACATGGGTGCCTAACATAAGACAATCTTATACATAAAATATACTTGAATAATAATTCTATAAAAGTGGGAAAATAGTTTACATGCAGACATATCACCAAAATCATTGGTGGATAGTGGTGCATCATGATCCAAATGAAATTCAATAGATATTTATTAAGTATTACTTATGTAGAAGGTTATGATACAGGTAGAAATATGATATAGGTGCTATATGAACACTGACCCTATTGTTGATGACCTTATAATCTAATTGGAAAGGTGGGAGGAAGATACATACACAGATAAATATGTGAAGAATGCGATAAGTATACTAGAGAAGTTCACATAAAGTACTTTGAGAAATTTCCTTATCAGTCATCACTTAATAACAGTTAAAGTGAATGGAATTAAGAGTTATTACTTTTACCTGGGGATGTGTAATTGAAATATTTTTCTGACTCCTCCCAAGTTTGTCAGATGGTCCATCTCATAGCTATGGAATACTGAGCAAAAGGCCTGAATAAAATATTTGACCTCTTTACTGCATCTAAAATTTAGAAACTGGCTTGAGAGAATTAATATATATCATAAATCCAGTCCATAGATCAGTTAAATGACATCTGTGTTCTTTTTTCACTACTTGCTACCTTTACATAACGGTCATAGAATGAACCTCTTCCTTTATCCACTGCCTTGGTTCTATGGGAATATATAGTAAGACTTTCTCACTGACTATACTTCAGAGCCATAGGATGAATTAAATTCTTCCTCTCACCTTCTTCTTTTTTCCTCTAACTCTTCAACCAATTATAATGTTCAAAGACTATGAAGTGTAGATTTGAGAATGAAAGCAATAGAAAATACCATTTCTCCTCAATAGTCATTGCCATAGAATCCTTGAGAAGTTGGAAAAGCCAGGTAACACATTTCAGAAATGAGACTTTTTCTGTATAGGAAGCCATTAAGCCATCATATGTTATTATGTATATGTATTATATATATATATATATATACACACACACACACACACACACACACACATATATGTACATATATATGTATGTTATTATATATGTTCATGTATCTCATGAACTAGTGTTTTGTAGTACATATAGACAGCATGAGATTTGATTTAGAAACCTAGAGAAAAGATACCTTCTCCTCCTAAAAGCATTAGAGAGAAAATAAAATTTTAATGGTTTTGTCTTTAGTTATTTTTTCATCTGAGTCTCTACCATGAAAACCTATATCCTTCAATACACTTTGCTAGGACATATATGTTTTATAAACTGTCATTTTTCCTTTAGTGTTCTAACAAATTTACAACATAACCACCTATTTAGAAAGCATTTGCTGCTGTATGGTGTGGAATGGACAGCAGAGACTGATAATCTCTTCAACCTCTAAAAAGAATCTCTCCAACTTTTACAGGTTTTTGAGGGGGTGACTCTGGGAAGACTTCAAGGAAAAGGTGAGGCTTGAACTCAGCACCAATACCTTGAATAATGTTTTTCAGATTCTAGTGAGTTTTCATAACATTGTGAGATAAGGAGAGTAGCATTATGTTCTCTTTTTTTTCCAGGTGAGAAAACTAAGAATTAGCATGGTGAAGTGACACTCAAAATCACATAGCAAATAGGTAGCAGTGAGTAACAAACTCCAAACCTAATCTGTTTTCTTTAAATCTAAAACTGTTTCATCTGTATCCCATTGTCTCTTTTAAGTTCTTCATGGCAAAAATCTAAAGATAATATTTTATTTGAATGTATTCCATCCACTGGCAGTTCATTGCACCTGACACTACTTCCTTATCTAGTGCAATGTTCTGAAGAACTAATTAGATGTTGGTTGATGGCCATAAAAGATGGGCAAAAAGCTTCTAGGTACAATCTCACACACACACAGATCTCAATATTTTGTGGTTGTTCTTTCTCAGATATGTTACATATCTATGGTAATGACTGCAAGGAGTGTACCATCAGGCATTCCCTTTTACAAAACAAAACAAAAAAAAGCAGTTTTTTTTTTCTCTCATCAAATCAAACACATAAAATTGATCATTCCACTCTGGTATTACTGATTAGAACAGTCACAAAAGACTTTATTGTTTTCTTCTATGTATTCTTTCCCTGGTTAGTAGGAGAAGCATGAGTGTTGGGGCTGAAGTTCTGACACATTACATGTTTGACTTATACAGAACATCTGAGACATACTCTCCAGCTTGTTAATTTTTTTCACCTAACAAAAGGAAATTCAGAAAGATATTTGATTCCATGTTTTTAGACATCAAAGACAAGTCCTTCCTCTTCCTGACTTTCTTATGTACTGACAGAAAACTGATCTAAGAAATCGCAGCAATTTTTTAAAGAAATGTTGAAAGAAGCTTCTTCGTTATTTCTTCTGGTTAACTTTTTACAGACATAGTCTATAGGAATATACCACATATTAATAGAAAGTAATCTTAGAGATCACTTAGAACTATTTTACAAATTAGGAAACCAAAGACCACATGATAAAATCAGTAAATCAACAAGAAATTATTAAATACTTAACATATACCCATTGTGTTAAACATTCAATATAAAAGGGCTTGGCCAAGGTGAAACAGATTTGTTACACATGGAGCTAAGACTCAGTTTTCCTGACTCCCAGTCCAGTGGCCCTTATGTAAGGTGAAGATGGTCATTTTTGTAAACTGCATCCTTAATGAAACTACATGGATTTTACCAAAAGATCTTGTTCCCCAGTATGGATTTTGGTCTGTTTGCAGTATGTCAAGTGAGAGGCTGAGAAATAAAATTTCATGAGGGGATGGGCTAACAAATGAGAGATGGTCAGTTTTAAAACAGGGGACAGAGAAGAGAAATGGTGGAGAGAGATGCTATGAGCTGATGTGGAATCTGATAAGCATGTTAGGCCTCTGGTTAGTGAAAAGCAGCTTTCTTTATCAATTTCGTTGCCATGATTCCATTTGGACCATTTTGATTCTTTTTGAAAAGTGATACAGAGCTTCTGTAAATGTGCAGGAAACCCAGCACACCCAATTATGCTTCTCCATATACTGCTCTACATCCTGCCTACTATGCTGATCAGTTGGTACAGAGAATAGGGATGAATGGATTTTCCTTTATTGACTAGAGAGAGAAGTGGAAGGGAACAAACATTTATTAATCACTGAAGCATTGTGCAAAGTGCTTTACAAACATATCATTTGATCTTCTTAACAATCCTGTGAAGTAAGTGCTGCTATTATCTCCATTTACAATTGAAAAAACCAAGGCAGAGGTTAAGTGATTTATATAGGGTAAGTCTCTCTACTAGGAAGTCTCTTTAAGGCTGATTTGAACTCAGATAGTCCTGACTCCAGGCTGAGTATTCTATCCACTATGTTGCCTTGGTGTGTGGGAAAGAAGTTGTAGGAGGCATGGGAAGAGGTAGTTTCAATAAATGGATTGTGTGAGTATTTGCTATTTGACTTTACTTCATTATTATTCATTCTGCATTCTATTTTAGGTAAATATCACTTCGATTCACTGAACTTCATGATTAATTTTGTGTAGTGAAGGATACGGATGAAAAAATTCAGAGGAAAATAGGACTTTTAAGTAGTGGTTTTGAATTTATTTCAAAATCTAACAGGTTCTAGACACTTGAATTTGGCAATGGAACTCTACCAGTGCAACATGTTTCCTTCCTAAAACTGGACTCCGTTTTCCTTTGAGATCAGTTCTGTAGTGTGTGTGTATGTGTGTGTGTGTGTGTGTGTGTGTGTGTGCTTATGGGTGATATACCTAATTTGAAGTATTGCACAATAGTACATCACGTATCTCATTAACTGTATTACACTCAGTAGGGACAAAATGAAATACTAGTGCAGGGGAATGACCTTTCACAAATTCACTTGTCTGGGATATGTATGGTTATGAGAAAAAGCAGTAGCTGAATTGTTTGCTTTAACAATTCTCTTGGCTAAAGCATACTTGCTCAAAGTTCTCAGTGGAACAGATAATGAAGTTGAATCTGATTCAGAGTTCTGAGACAGCAGTTGCTTGTTTGAATGTGAAAAGCTGTGGAATTGTGGAGTAAAAAGAGAACATAATATGCTTCACAGATGTATACAGAAAGAATTGAAGAATCAGAGAACACCACAACTTAGGTTATGGAATCAACAAAATTTACTTGATCATAGACAGGAGATGAGAATTTGGTTACTAGCTACAATATAAGCAGAGGAATAGATGGGAAGCAGAGAATAGTGATGAAACAAAGGAACATTGACTAATTTGGCTGAGGCTTTGTGCACAGTCAGGTGTTTGGCACAACATGGATTGACACAGTTTAATAGTTTAAGTGTTTGTTAGAAATTATACTGTATTCATTAAAGAACTTTTATTTATTTTTAGTTTTCAATATTCACTTCCATAAGATTTTGAGTTCTAAATTTTCTCCCTTTCCCTTTCCTCCCTTCTCTCCCCCACCTCCCCAAGATGGTGTGCATATAGGCTACACACATAAATTCATATTAAACATATTTTCACATTAGTCATATTGTAAAGAACAAGTAGAACCAATGGGCGGAACCACAAGAAAGAAGATACAACAACAACAAAGGGGACAAATAGTATGCTTCAATCTGAATTCAGACTCCACAGTTCTTTTTCTAGATGCAGATAGCATTTTCCATCATGAGTCTTTTGGAGTTGTCTTAGATCCTTGCATTGCTGAGAAGAGTTAAATCTATCAAAGTTAAACATCATACAATGTTGCTGTTACTGTGTACAATGTTCTCCTAGTTCTGCTCACTTTGCTCAACATCAATTCATGTAAGTCTTTCCATGTTTTTCTGAAGTATGCCTGCTCATCATTTCTTGTGGAACAATAGCATTCCATTACATTCATTTACCACAACTTGTTCGGCCATTCCCCAATTGATAGGCATTCCCTCAATTTCCAATTCTTAGCCACCATAAAAAGAGCTGCTATAAATATTTTTGTACATTCACTTGGATCTTTTTCTTGTTTTTATGATCTCTTTGGGATACAGACCTAGAAGTGGTACTGCTGGGTCAAAGGACATGCACAGTTTTATAGCCCTTTGGGCATAATTCCAAATTGCTCTCCAGAATTATTGGATCATTTCACAACTCCACCAACAATTGCATTAGTGTACCAATTTTCCCACATCTTCTCCAACATTTATCATTTTCATGTTTTGTCATGTTAACCAATCTGAGAGGTATAATGTGGTATCTCAGAGTTGTTTTGATTTGTCTTTCTCTAATCAATAGTGATTTGGAGCATTTTTTCATATGACTATAGATAGCTTTAATGCCTTCATCTGAAAACTGCCTATTCATATCCTTTGACCATTTATCAATTGGGGAATGACTTGTATTCTTATAAATGTGACTCATTTCACCGTATATTTTTAGAAATGAGGGCTTTATTAGAGACACTGTTGCAAAATTTCTTCCCCATCTTTCTGTTTCCTATCTAATCTTGGTTGCATTGGCTTTTTTTTGTGCAAAAACTTTTCAATTTAATGTAATCAAAATTATCCATTTTGCATTTCATAATGTTCTGTATGTCTTGTTTGGTCATAAATTCTTCCATTTTCCATAAAGCTGACAGGTAAATTATTCCTTGCTTTCCTAAGTTGTTTACAGTATCAGCCTTTTATCTAAATTGTGTACCCATTTTGACTTTATCTTGGAAGATGGTAGAAGATGTTAGTCTATGCTTAGTTTCTGCCATACTATTTTCCAGTTTTCCCAGAAGTTTTTGTTAAATAGTGAGTTCTTATCCCAGAAGCTGGAGTCTTTGGGCTTATCAAACAATAGATTACTATAGTCATTGATTATTGTGTCTTGTGGACCTAACCTATTCTACTGATCCATCACTCAATTTCTTAGCCAGTAGCAAGTAGTTTTGATGATTGCCACTTTAAAATATAATTTTAGATCTGGTATGGCTAGGTCACCTTCTTTTGCATTTCTTTTCATTCTGGACCTTTTGTTCTTCCAGATGATTTTTTGTTATTTTTTCTAGCTCTATAAAATAATTTTTTGTTAGTTTGGTATAACACTGAATAAGTAAATTAATTTAAGTAGAATTGTCATTTCTATTATATTATCTTGGTCTACCCATGAGCAACTGATATTTTCCCAATTATTTAGATCTGTCTTTATTTGTGTGAAAAATGTTTTGTAATTGTGTTCATCTGGTTCATGGGTTTGTAGTGGCAGGCAGACTATCAAATACTTCATACAGTCTATAATAACTTTAAAGGACAAGCAACAACCTATGTGCCAGGGTAAGGTTAGATTGAAGTAAGTTAACTTGCCCATAGAGTTGGTAAGTGTCCACATGCCCTGTGTAAGTGGTGTGAGGTCCTACATTAAGGGCAAATATGCCCTACAAATGTGTTACACTAGAAAACAATTTAAGAGAGTTAGTATAATATGAAATCTTTCCATTTTTATTTAAGATCCTGGGTCTATATTGCCTTAATTGTTTAGGTAATTCATCCCTCAATAACATCTTCCTTCTTTATCCCTCCATTTGATTGGTTAGACTCCAGTCTCTATTCTGCCTCTAATTCAATGTATTTCCTTATGTAAGCCCTTTTAACTCTGTTTTCTCATATGTAAAATGGTAATAATAGACCAGAGATGAGGGATACTTTTTCACTAGAAAAACTAAACAGCTTTCATCAGAGAAGCAGCCTATATAGTATTTTAAAATCTATTTTATTTTGTTAAATGTTTCCCAATTACACGTATAAACGTGTTAACAATATTTTTTTAAAGTTTGAGTTCCAAATTTTCTCCCTCCTTCCCTCCTGCCCTTCCCCTTTCCTTGAGAAGGAAAGCAATTTGATATTGATTGTACATGTTAAGTCATGAAAAAGATATTTCCATATTAGCTATGTTGCAAAAGAAAACACAGAAATAAAACAAGTAAAATAAAGTATGCTTCAATTTGCATTCAGAGTTCATTAGTTACCTCTTTGGATAGCATTTTTCATCATGGGGCCTTTGGAATTGTCTTGGATCAATCCAGATAATCTCTTAAAGTTCCTTTGAGTTCTGTGGCTCAAAGTTATAAGGTATGTCAGGCAGAGGTGTGCTACATTCAATTCCAACTGGCTTCCAATAATTTGTTATTAAATTTCCACTGTGAGTAGTCAGAAATCAGCAAATGATCCAAATCAGGGCTTGATTTATTATTTTGTTGATTGTCTAGACTTAAGAAAATGAGGGAAAGCCTATTTAAACTTTTATTATCACACTCATGATTCACACAAAATCCATACATTTCTAATACACAAACCCCCCACAATCCTGCAAAAATCTACTTCTAATTGGAAGAAAAACGGTATTGAAATATTTATAATCACAAAAACTCAAAATCAGGAGGTTTCCATGACTAATAGAATTATTTGGAAAGATGTCAATATATTGTGTGCATGTGTATGTACATACACATACACATATATGCATGGTGCATATTTCAGGAACAGTTTTATCTGCTTTAAAAATGTGTTTCATTAAATATTTCCCAATTACATATAAAATTTTTTGACATTCATTTTTAAAACTTTTGAGTTTCAAATTCTCTCCATCCCTTCCATCCCTCACCCACCCCTTGAGAAGGCAAGCAATATGGTATCGATTATACAATAAATATACTTTTACATAGTACTCCAACACCTTGTTGTTGTTACTGTTCTTGTTCAATTGTTTCAGTTGTGTCTGACTCTTTATGACCCCATTTGTATTTTTTCTTGGCAAAGATACTAGAGTGGTTTGTCATTTCCTTCTCCAGCTCATTTTACAGATGAGAAACTGAGGCAAACAGGATTAAGTAATTTTCTCAAGGTCATGCAGCTAGTAAATATCTTGAGGCCAAATTTGAACTCAGGCCTTCCTGACTCCACTCCAAGCACTCTATCCACTATACCATCTGGCTTCCCCTAATACTTTTACATAGCACTTCAATACCTTAATATCAAACAAAGATTACAAAGGCAACAAAATTGCCCTATAAATCAGAGACTTAGAAGTATCTGTAGGAAAGGCCTTGAGCATTTCTGTACTGGTTTTGACTCTCCTGTTTTCCTATGTCTATATATGTTCTTACAATTGCATCCTTCTGTGTTATATCCTATGGGTTTATTTCTGGACAGTGAAGAGGTGATCATACTCTCTATCACTTCTTGGCCAATACTTTTTAAGGAAATGATTATGCTTTAAATTTGCCATCACTGATTAATAACCTACAAACAAAACTGACATATGTTAGCAAAGATTATTGAAGGACACATACCCCCTCAGAGCAGTACTAACAAGGTACCTCCCAGAGACTTGAGTTTGATCCTTGGAGGAGTGGGAAATAACCCTAAAAAGAGATTATTTCTTTAAATCTTCCTGCACTTATATTTCTCCAAGAAAAAAAAAAACCCAAAGCAAAACAAATAAACAAACAAAACTCTACAACAAAGTTTGAGTATGTCATACAGAGGATCTTCTTTAGAAAAGAAAATAAATTTATAATATGGGTATCAGGTACAGGACAGAATTTGTATTTTCCTTATTACAGAAACTGCATAGGATGCAAAGGACTCAGGAGTACATTAACAAATGCAGAAAACAAAATATACAAATATTTTTAGTATTTATTGTACTTCACTGGGTGTGTGTGGGTAATATAACTTTGTGGGATTTCTGAAATGTTTCACATTCATCTCAGATTTGCACTGCCTGAGTGATTCACCAGTGATTCTGTCTAGCCAGGTCATGACTAGTTTTAGTCATTAAGGTGCTGGATGATATGGTTGTGCTGTAGTTGAAATCTCCATCCGAGTGGCTAATGCCCAAATCCCAAAGTCAGGGGACTTGACCCATGATGAAGACATAGAGGTTAGAAATGTTCATTTCTCAGTATTGCTATTTGTTAAACTGTGCTTATAAAAAGAAATGTGAAGATAGAATGCAACCAGGGACTCCAGTTCATTTGTTTTCTATTCTCATGTACTTCTGATGCCATTGTACTTGATTGCAGAGAGGGGGGACAAATACTATACCCCAACCTTGGTGGAGAATAAGAGTTAAAAATCAGGTCTGCATTTAAACTTATAGGCTACACTTTTACAGAAAGATTGCTTCTTTTCCACAATAGTCTTTTGAGCTTCAGTTGCCAATTATCTTTAACATCCTTCCCTCAGTATCTTCTCTGTCACCTCTGTGTCATGTGAAAAAATGGCTTTTCTCTTTGCCAAAGCAAATCCCTTTACATGCACAAGTGATCCCATTCTATCTTGTCTTCTCTAGTGATTTTGGGCTCTTTGTCATCCCCGCTGTTTCACCTTTCTTCAATCTCTCCCTGTTTTCTACTTGCTTCCTAGTTAGCTACAGAAACACATATCTGCCCTGTCCTCAAAAACCCCCTAACTTTATCTATTCATCTCAAATTGTCTCTCAGCCTATATGTCTCCCCCCTTTCATGGCTAAACTTCTTTAGAAAACCATCTAAAATCAGTCCTTCCAATTATTTTCTTCTCAAACTCTTCTCTCTTCAGTCTGACTTCCAACCTTATCGTTCAATCTACTTTCCCAAAAGTTGCTAATGATTTCTTAATTGCCAAATCTAATGACCTTTTCTCAATCCTCATTATTCTTGACCTTTATTCAGCTATTAATATTGTCAATCACTCTCTTTTCCTGGAAATCTCTTCTCTCTAATTTTCTTTTTTTCTTTCTTTTTTATCTCTACCGGTTCTCCTCTTATCTGTCTGAATATTCTTTAGTATCCTTTGCTATATCTTCATCCAAGTTGTGCCTGATAACCATGTCTACCAATGTTCTTTCCTAGGCCATCTTTTTTTCTCCACCTATAATATTTTGTAAATGGATCTGATTAGCTACCATGGATTTAATCATCACCTCTAAACAGATGATTAATTTATATAGACCTGACCTCTCTCTTGACTTCTAATTTCACATCTCCAACCACCTCTCAGACATTCCAAATGATCAACCTCATTAGAATGTGAGCTCCTTAAGGGCAGGGTCTATTTTTGTTTCGTCTATCCCCAGTGCTTGATGCAGTGCCTGGCACATAGAGGATGCTTAGTAAATGTGTGCTGACTTGATCTGATGTGCCTTGAATGAAACGCCAATCACTGCAGATTAATTAGAAGTTTATTATGTCCCCCCACCAAGGTGCTTATCTTCTAGCAAGGAGATATGGTCCATGTCCTGCTTCATAAGAGATACCTCTTTACTTTTTATTTTGTTTTATTTTTATTTCCACTTTCAAAATTTCTCCTCTCCATCCCCTCCCTCATTCCTTGAAAAGGCAAAAAATTAATACTCATTATACATATAAAGTCATGCAAAATATATTTACACATTAGCCATGATGACAGAACAAAAAACAAGAAAGAGAAAAAAATATGCTTCAATCTGCAATCTGAGTTCATCAGTCTTTATCTGGAGGTATATACAATTTTTCATCATGGGTCCTTTGGATTTGTCTTGGATTGTTGTTTTGATCAGCATTACTAAGCCTTTCACAGTTGATTATCTTTACAATGTTGTTGTCACTATATAGATTGTTCTTCTGGTTCTGCTCATTTCACTTTGCATCAATTCATGTAAGTTTTTTTCAGGTATTTCTGAAACCATTCTTTCATCATGTCTTCTAGCACATTAGTATTCCATCACGTTCATATACCAGTGTTCAGCCATTTCCCAATTGATGGGAGCCTTCTCTTTCTCACAAAGACCTATAATAACAACAATTATATTGAGTGGACTTATCAAATTGAGGGAGGGTTTCCTGATCAGTCTTGATAAGATATTTTCACAAAACAGTCAACAACTCCAAAATAGGGTCACAGACTAAAGATATGGACAATATAGATTTTCTCTCAACCACTTCTAGGAAAAATATGTCTTATTTTAGGTCTTAAGATCAAACCACATATCAACCATCCATACCACATGGAACCACTATCCCCAGATCAGAGCATAAGATATGTCACTTTGGGTTCAAGTATGAAATTTGTATAACCTCTCTTCATTGATCAAGGGAATGATTGCTCACTACATTGTGCCTGTGTTAAGGGGAGAGTTTTGGCCTCTCTTCAAGAAGTAACTCCTGGAGAGAGACAAAGAATTTAGGAAGAATTGAAATATAGAGGAGATAGTACCTCAAGCATGTCTGTATTTCCAGTTTTCCACTCTAGTGATTTTAGGGAATTTTCTTTTGGGTGAGGTTGGGAATCCCGCCCCCCCCCCCTTTTTGGCAGAGCTTATATATCTTACTTTCAGTGGAAGAGTCATTCTCTGTGAGGATTGTCTAATATATTCTAATCTGTATACCTTCTCAGATTTTGTATGCTATCTTGTTGAATATTTTCTTTTTCACTGTTCACTATATTTGAGATGGTTTTTGTGTAACTAGCATTTGGTGGGGAAGGTGTCAACCCTTTGGATACAGTTTGGGGCAGGTATTCCTTCCTTGTTAAGGGAAAATTATGAGAGTGACTTGAACCTCAAAATAATTTTTCCTAAATTAGAAATATTTGGAGGGGCAGATATGATTCTGGTACCTCTACCTCTGTGAATTCTCCTTTCCCAAGTTCTCAACAATGTCTTCCCTCAGACAGGCACAGACTGGCAAGTAAATGTGTCTTATTTTAAGTCTGCATTAAAGGTACCTAGCAGATGCAGTGGATAGAGTGCTAGGCCTAGAGTCAGAAAGATCTGAATTCAAATGTAACCTCAGACCTTTATTAGCTGTGTGACACTGGACAATTCACTTAAACTTTGTCTTGCCTAAGTTTCCTGAATATAAAACGAGTATAACAGGAATACCTACTACCCGTGGTTATTGTGAGGATTGAATGAAATAATATTATAAACACCTTAACATAGTACCTGACACACAGTAAGAACTTAATACCTTCCCCTTTGTTCTGCTCCCAACTTCACCAATGAGGAGAGACTTTCATATAAATGTCTAAGTTTGAATCCTGAGTTACATTGATAATAGTACAAAGAAAGGGGCTTCTTGGCTTTCTTGTTAAATATAGGAAAGGCCCAATGTTTGGAATATGTCAATGGTGTTTTACTAGGATTCCTTACTTCCCAGAGATGATAGGGCAATAATGACTGTTAGGGAGACAAGGTAGTATCTATTGCCTCTATTTGCAAATATATGCTTGGGGATCATTGATCATTATAATTAGTTAAGGGAAGGAAAAGAGGTAGAAAAGGAGGTGTGTGTGGGGGAGGGGGAAATGTTGCATAGATTACCCCATAGTTGACTTTGAAAAATTATTTGGCCTGCTTTCATGTCCTTGGCTAGTGTCTGGGAACCTTTCTGATCTGTAAATTAGCTAGAGATGGTGGGATCACTGAGACAATTATGTGTCTCAATGGATAGAGTGCTTGGTCTGGAGTCAGGAAGTCCTGAGTTCAAATCTGTCCTCAGACATATACTAGCTATTTGACCCTGGGCAAGTCACTTAACCTCTGTTTGCCTTAATCTATTAGAGAAGGAAATGGCAAACCACTTCAGTATCTTTGCCAAGAAAATCCTATGGAAAGTATTGGTGTGTTATAGTCCACAGGGTCACAAAGAGTCAGACATGACTGAACAATAACAACAACAAAAGGGAGATCACTCCTCCACACAGATGGATGTCATTAGTACAGGCATCCCTTACTGGAAGTTTGGATAAGATAGAAATTTGACTCAGGAAATAAAAAGTTAGTGAACAGCAAAAATACCAAACCAAAATAAAAAACAACAACAAAATAAAAGTGCCATTAAGTTTGTTCATGGCCCGGTTTCTATCTTAATGCAATTCTACTAAGTCAGTCTCCAAAGGCTTTTGTTCAAGTATTTCTCATATTAGGGTGTCTTGAATCCATGAGATGAATCCACTGGCAAATACAGAGAGATTGGAAAATGCTTCCATTATACCCTTGCAAAAACTTCTGGGACCTTGCTTTGTCCTTGAACTTTACAAATACAGTTCACACAAAGAAGGCCAAGTTTTGTCCATTTATTTCCCAGTCTATAATTGTGCAAGTCACTCTTGTCCTTTCTCTTTTCTGTCTGGATATGTGGACTTTGTGTCAAAAACATTCATCATGTGGAAGTCGGGGTACACCTTGGTGATTTTCTCTCATTTTTTTTGCTTCAGACAGCTCTACCTGAGGAAACCTCAGAAATTACACTCATGGAAACTGACTAGAAGATGGAAATTTTATAGAAAGAAGTTTATTAAAATAATTTAAAAACCAAAGAGAAACCCAGGGCTCTGCCTTGGCCCTTATTCTCTTTTATAGAGTGTCTCGGTGATCATATTATATCTCTTGGTTCAGCTATTAGATCTATGCAGACAGCTCCTTAATCTATAAATTTAGGCCCCATATCTCCTGAACTCCAGTCCAGCATCACCAACCACTTAATGTGCATTTCTAAATGGATATCCCATAGATATTTCAACTATGATACAACCAACAGAGAAAAACGCAACAACAGCAGCAAAACATTCTGGGCAGGTAGGTAGCCCAGTGGATAAAGCACTGGGTTTGGAATAAGAAAGACTCATCTTCATGAGTTCAAATGTGGCATCAGACTTACTAGCTGTATGACCTTGGGCAAGTTACTTAACCTTGTTTGCCTCAGTTGCCTCACCTGTAAAATGAGCTAGAGAAGGAAATTGTAAACCACTTCATTATCTCTGCCAAGAAAACCCCATATGGGGTCACTGAGAGTCAGACATGACTGAAAAAAGCCTTAATAACCTTATATTCTGTTGAGGGTACCACCGTTCTTGTCATTCAGCTTCACAACTTTAAAGTCATCCTTGACTTTTACATCTCCCCCATCACTCATATCAACAACAATCTGTTGCCAAGTTTTGTCAATTCTACTTCACATCTATCCCCTTCTCTCCACATGAATTGCCATCACTTAGTTCAGGCCTTCATGACCTCTTGCTTCTATTATTACAATCATCTTTGAATTGGTATTTCTGCTTCCAGACTCTTTCCTCTCTTGATCCATCTTTTACACAACTGCCTAATTGATTTTCCTAAACCAAAGGTCTGACCATGTAATTCCCCTGCTCAAAAAACTCTAGTGTATTACTGATTTTTCTATGATAAACTACACACTCCTCTGTTTTGCTTTTAAAGCCATTCACAAACTGGCTGTAGCCAACCTTTCTAGGATTATTACACACGACTCTCCTTACCTAGTTTATATTCCATCCAAAGTGACCTGCTTGCCATTTTTCATATAGCACATTTCATTGGCTTGACTCAATAATCTTGTCCAGGTTTTCCTTTATCTCTCCAACAGAGAATCCCTGGCTTTCTTTAAAACTCAAATCAAGCATTATCTCTTAAAAGAAGCTATCCTGAACCTCCCCACCTCCTGTTGATTAGTGCCCCCATCCTGAAAATTACTTTATATATTTTATGTTTAATTTGCTTACATACATGTCATTTCCCCCCAGTAGGCTGCAAGTTAGTTGAGGGACTCTCTCACTTTCATCTTTGTATTTCCAGTGCTTGACACTTATTAGGCATAAATAAAGATTTGTTAATTGAATAGATACATGATCTTCCAGTACTCACAGTTGTCTATATGAAAAAAATCTCAGCACATCATGTCATATGGTATTGACACACATTCAAAACATGGAAGAGATGATAAAAATCATTCACCTCTTTCTCTGAAGACAGAGTCTAACAGAGAAGTCAATAATATTGGATGCTTAGATTCCCACACTAATTGTTCTAGTCTTCTCAAAAGACATGGAACATGTTCACTTACTAAAAGAATTAAGTCCACAGTGGGTCAGCCTTTTGACTGCTGCCAGGGTAATGGCCACATCTCAGTTTGGGTTCTATACATAAGTCTCATAAGTTTGTGAGCCATGTAATATATGATATTTTTAAAATAGCCAGAAAATCACCATGATGATACATGATGTCCTCTGTTTAATTTATCAAATGATCCTTTTTTCCTCACTTTAACCTTCCTTTCTGAATGTATAATCAAATTATTTTTGTTAATAGTATGCATATTTTGAAACTAATATTTCAGGCTAGCTGTTATAGGAAAAATAATGGTGACAGAAAGGAGGATAAAAAATGAACAGCAGGAGGAATAAATTATATAGTTTCTGAAAATCTAATTATAAGGATTATTGATGATTTTTGAAGGTTTTCCAAATATTCTTACCTGACTATGTTTAATACAAAATAAGGGCAGGGCAGCAGGAGTGTGGGATGAGGGAAAGGGCAAGGTACTTTGTAAAGTAAAATTCAGTTAAGATAAGGACTAAGAAAATTGAAGCATAAATTTAGAGTTTCAAGGAATGTTAGAGAAGTCCATTGAATCTACTTGATATCCCTCATTTAACAGATGTGGAAATTGAGGCTTAGAGAATTGAGACCACAGTTATATATTGTACGTTAACTTTATGTGTAGATGTATTGTGAATTTCCTTAGTAATTTATAAAACAGTGACCAAACATTAAAGCTAGAAGAAAATCATTTCACTTGTATTTTATTTCCAAGTCTAAAGGATTTTCTTTTCTGTATGAAAACTAACTAAAGACCCCAGATAATACAAATTAGATTGAGATTTTAGTTTGCATTTATGGCTAAGAACTAGATAATGGAGCATAGGATTTATAGCCCCCAACCATTGTCTCCCACCCTTAGCAATAGCCAAACTCTTCTCCAAAAATCACAATCCAGCCTTCCACAGAAGACACCAGTCCTCTAAATTTTGGAATGGAAAATGAGAAGAAACTATTGTTCTTATGTAGCCAAATTTGTTTGCTATATGTGAACAAAATGGAAAAAAAAGAAAATAAAAACATGTTAGCAGCACAGGTAAATGCACAGAGTTTAAGATTTAGCCAGCAAACCAAATGAATCAATTATACATAGTACATACACAAAAAATATATTACTGACACAGCAGCTCTTAAATATAGAAGACTAGAGCTTCTTTGCACACAAAGAACAAAGGTTAAAATGGAAAATACAGTCTGGGGCAAAAGCTAGAGTGCTTCTCATGGGAGTAGAAAGAACCCTGAAAGTGACTTCATTTCCAATTCCAGTTATGCTGCTTATTCCTTTTGTAAGTTTGGGCAAGTGGTCACCTTGTTGGGCCTGTTTTCTCATCTGTTAATTGAGAGTGATATTAGATTGATGATTTCAAGTGTTTCTTCCAGTTCTAAATTCTATAATCCTACAACCCTTTCTTTCTTGTGCATTTCTGGTAAACTTGCAACTGCTGTTTGCACATGATGAGGGATTAAAATTCAAAGGCTCTGTAGCACACAGAACAGCAGGTAAATGGATGTTTCTTGTACTGGAAATAAAGTAGATGTCTGTCAGTTGGGAAGTGGTTATACAAATTGTAGTACGTGAATGGAATGTTATTGAACTGAGGAGACGAAGAACATTAAGAAGACAGGGAGATATGAGAAGACATATGAACTGATGCAAAGTCAATTAAGCAAAACCAGGAAAAAGGTGGACATGTAACCTTCCTTTAGCCATATCCATAGAGGACAAGGGAGGCAAGAGAGGGGACTGACCTTCTGGATGGATACATTTATCCAGATTCCCAGATTCTGGGGATTATTTGAATTTGATTTTGAAGGAGTTTATAGGAAGAAGGAAGAAGTCATTACAAGAAGGAGGATGGGAGAAAGTCATTGCTGATGAGACGGAAGTTTCTGAGTTGCACTGGAGAAGACAAGAGAACAGATCAGCTCAAATTTGTTCACAATTTCCTGAGAATTAGTATTGAAGAATGTGACAGACCTATATGTTACTGACCCAGAATTAGTTGGAAGAAGAGTCACTGAAACTCTCTTCTCCTTCTCTCCCCATACCCATACCTTTCTTCACTCGAGAAAAAAAAAAGTTTTTCTAGCACTAGTCAAAACCTCCATTTCATGTTTCTACAATAGCATTGTTGGTTTTCAAGTCAAATCAGCAAGGACAAGAAGGCAGTTGGGACTTTGAGAACTTTGCTCGTTCCCTGAAAGATCATGTTCACTACTAAGTCTTTAAAATAGGATGAAACTTTGTGACAAACAAAACCCAGGCTGTTTATTGTGTTTTAATTAATGCAAAGAGATACAGTCAAGAGAGACTGAAATGGGAGTCCCTTTTTCAGAGAAGAGTGATATTTGCTGCATAGGAAAAAAGTTATGCTGAGGCCAGGATTTATACAGAACCACAGAAGCAGAATAAGGCCAATATTATAGTTCCCATGAGCCAAAGAGAAATACTAGAGATAAAAGACACCCTGGGCTTAATTTTTTGTTTGTTTGTTTTTTGTTTGAATGAAATCACAAGCTGAGAAAGTCCACAGCCTGGGAAAGAACAACTGCTTTTAGTCTGAGTGATTTTAGATGATTTGTCCCCTTTGTTAATGTGCTCTGTATATTTTTGAGCAAATTTAACCATAGAAAATTAGTGAGGATGATTACACAAGAGAAGTATTATAACAGGAAGGTTTCAACTGAGCGTTTGCAGTTGGCAAAATGATGCCTTCAGAACAAACCAATGATGCCACTAGTGTTTATAAATGTTCTCATAAGCTCCCCTGGAGTTGCAGGATGCAATATAAGTGGAAGACCACTGCCAGCAACAGCAACAAAAACAAAACATAACAAAAAACATTGAAGCTAAAAGTCATGTAATTAAAATGAACAAACTCAGTCCCAGAGAAATGAGTAAGTACTTCTTTCTTTTCAATGTGAAGACTATCAATGTAGAAAAATACATCTACTGTTGGTCTCAATGGATGTATTAATTTGTAAAACTTTTTTTCTGTTCCTTTTGTATTCTTTGTTAAAAGGAATGGCTTTCTGACTAGGATAGGAAGAAGGTATACATTAGCATATATAGTGATTTTAACCACAAAATTTATCTGCAAAAAAAGATAAATAAAATAACGATACACTGTCTGGGGTGGGAGAAGGGAGCCTTGGTGCTCCCTCTAGGAGTTCAGCTGGGGAAAGAATGTGTCTTAAAAGCTTTTAACCAGGGGTTCTTAATCACGTGTGTGTGTGTGTGTGTGTGTGTGTGTGTGTGTGTGTGTGTGTGTG
>NW_020949613.1:27776337-27792417 GCF_900497805.2 Vombatus ursinus
GTGTGTGTGTGTGTGTGTGTGTGTGTGTGTGTGTGTGTGTGTGTGTGTGAGAGACCCTTTTAGGTGGTCTGATGAAGTCTATTGAACCTTTCTCAAAATGATGTTTTAAAATGCATTTAAAAACATATAGGATTACAAAGAAAACCAATTATTTTAAAATATAGTTATTAAAATATAGATATATTTATAAATACGCACATATATTTCATATCTGAGCATCTATATCTACAAATAGATATAGGGATATTATTTCATGTATCCCAGGTTAAGAACCCTGCTTTAAATAAAGGCTTGAATCTTGTTCCTTTCAAGGAAATGACCCTTTTGCTTCTTTGTTAAAGATCTTAGCTAACTTAAAGGTACTGGAAATGCCTTGATCTTTTGATTTTACTTCATCATTTAAATAGTTAACTTTTGGAAAGAAAAGGATAGTTTCTCTTCCTGAGACTTTCATATTAATCAGAGGTCCTGGCTCCTGAATATTCTTTTAAATCTTCCAAATGTTATGGCAATAACTTTCAAACATCATAATTTCCATTTACACAAAAGAGACAGTGTAGCATAATGAAAAAAATAACCTTGCTTGAAATCAGGACACAAACCCTACATCTACCATTTACAAGCTTTATGACCCTAAGCAAGACATTTTATCTCATCTTTCCCATAATGAAATTGGCCTAGAGAATGGGAAATAGCTTGCCAAGAGTCATATTGGTCATATACAACTTGGAAGTTAAACCCAGATCTATTGATTCCACACCTGGTACTCTTTCCAGTGAACTGGTCTACTTCACATTGCCCTAACTATTCTTGTAGAGCAAACTGAGAGATCACCCCTGCCAACTCTCGTTCCCAACAAGGCACACACTAGGTAAACTTAATTTTTCTGTCACAATTAGATCACCAAAAAACTGGCAAAGCCTTTGAGAATCTTGGTCCAACCATTGACCATGAAGACTCAACTTTAGCAGCAGGGTTTTTAAAACATATATTATATACATTTTTCTTGTTTTTAGATGACAATTTTTAAAAGTTTAGTACAGTCAATACTCCTTGACATAAAGGACTTTGTCATTTTTTAAATCTTTGTATCTCTAGTGCCTCTAGCTAGATTTCAGTCAACTCTTGCTACTCACATCTAGGAGTTTGAATAACAACAACAACAAACTGCAACAACAACAGCATGAATTCAGGTAGGGTGTCTCAAAAGTCTGAGAGCAGTTTTAAGCTTTTAAAGTTGAAAATTGCAAAACAAATAAGCAAAAAAAAACCAAAACAAAACAAAATGAGACACCCCCAAACCAACCAGCCAACCAATTAACCAAACAAAATAAAAAACCTTTTGGGACACCCTGAATAATGCTTTAAGGTTTGCAATGCACTTTACATTATCTCATTTGATCCTTAGAACAAGCCTGAGCCATAAGTTCTATTGCTATTCTCCTTTTACAGATGAGGAAACTGGTTTTGAGAGAGGTTAAGTGAATTTCCCAGAGTCACACAGCTAAAAAGTGTCTGAGGCAGGATTAGAACTTTGGTGGTTGCTTTCCTCTCTTCTTATATCTCCAGTTATAACTCTTGTGATACAATAAGGGCAGACAGCATGTATGAACTTCTCAACTGTCTTGTCTAACCTCTCCTTGGCACCAAACCATATCCATCAGTATACTTCCTTGTAACTAAAATGCTTTCTCTTTGATTATAGGGATTGTGAATAGAATGGCAGCTAGGTGGCACAATGCATAGAGTACTGGACCTGGTGTCAGGAAGACTCATCTTTCTGAGTTCAAATCTAGTCTCAGACAATTGCCAGCTGTATGACCCTGAGCAAGTCATATAGCCCTGCTTGCCTTAATTTCCTCATCTGTAAAATGAGGTGGAGAAGGAAATGGTAAACTACTTGAGTATCTTTGCCAAGAAAACTCCAAATGGGGTCATAAAGAACAGGACATGACTGAACAACAACAACAGATGTTGAAGTAGATAAAGCTAGTTTTCCTTCTCCTCTGCCTTTTCCTGTATCCTAGCCTTCTTCCTCAAATACTCTTGCTTTTTAACCCATACCACTTAACCCTTTGTGCCTTATTTCCTCATCTATAAAATTAGGTGGACGAGAAAGAGGAAAGTCTCTCTAGTATCTTTGCCAAGAAAACCTCAAATGGGGTCATGAAGAATCAGACATGACTAAAAGGACTGAATATTAAAAATGGAATGGACTTCATGACTTAAAATCTTGAATGGATTTTATTACTTATAACATTTGTCATTTTTAATGTGGATACTCCCTTGACTGATGTAAATTTCCATAACAACAACAACAACAACAACAATCTATATGGAATTTGCTATGTGCCAGATGCTATGCTAAGTGCTCTAGAGTTATTATCTCCTTGATAGGTGATATTAAATATTTCTATTTTACAGCTAAGGAAACTGGAATCCACAGAGATTAAGTTACTTGTTCAGAGTCACACAGCTAGTAAGTGCCTGAGGAATTTGAACTCAGGGCTTCCTGACTCCAGACCTAGTACTCTATCTACTGCACCACTTTGCTGCCAGCTCCTCTAAAACTTAGCAGATGGTTTTTGAGAGCTGCTTCAGCTTTGAAAAACAAAAACAAAATGAAACAAAACAAGCCTCCCCCAACATTATCAAATGGCCAATCCAGTGTCATATCTCTTCATACTTAACTGGATCAGTGCCAGGAAAACAGGCATTCTTTCTAGTGCTTAATAAATATTTGCTAAATTGAATTGCATTAGACAGTTCCTGACTTTACTGACTTCATCCATAGCATCCTTTTCTGAAACCTACAACCTGACTTGTTTCTCCTCATTTAGATGATCTTTTAGATGCTAACCCTGGCCTGTGTTATTAGACTTGGTCTCCTCACAGTAACACAGCATGTATAAAAAACTCTCCAGAGTAGTTGGTTGCTTGGGCACAGTCCTTCATATATATATTCTCTTAAAAATGGATGGTATCTGCTGTACCAACACAATTGATTTTCCAATCTGTCCCTTCCTGACTGGTATTGTTTTATGGCAACATACAACCTGGTATAGCCCAGTGGATTTTTATTCCCAAAAAAGCAAGGATGAAGAGATGTAGGTCCACAACTACACTGGCATATATTGAGCCTTCAAACATCATCTTCCAGGATCTCAAAACCTGGAATGGATCTTGAGTCCTCATATCAAAACATTTGGAGGAGGAAGTGTTTTATTTCCCCCTGTAATAGAGGTAGACTTAGAGGGAGGATAGCAATTCTCCATTTTCTCAAAACTTTCTGCATTGTACGTCTGAGTATATTTCTCCTCAGATATAGATGGAATTAAGCAATTTCATGTAAATGGAAGGCATCCTTGAGTGTGATAAGACTCATACTATCCAATTCACTTTCAAACTGCTTAAAAGCACACCAGAGGGTCTATCAGACTCCAGTCAGCTTGGGACCTATACTGTTGTCACCTATAGTAACACTTAGGAGGCCCAAATGTTGCATTCTAGTCTGGGAGGATCTAAACTCCAATTGAGATCAAAGGCTGCTTTAATAATGTTTTCCAAAATGCCCCCATGGAGCAGCTGTCATTCTATTTAAACCAGTGTTATTCTGAGAAGATGCTTTCACCAATTTACACCAATGCTGGACACATCCCTGTAGATACTCCACTCCTTCCCCCCTCCCTATGATGCCTGATGCCTAGGAGGTATACCCTCTTCCTCTCTACCTCTTAGAATCTTTGTTTTCTTTCACAGATAAAATAAAGTGTTTCTTTCTCCATGAAATTTCCTGATTCCCTCAATTCCTAGTGTCTTCCACTACTCTTACCACCTAATTATCTTACATTTATTTGTATATACTTATACAGATTGTTCCTAAAGTCTTAGTACCATTTTAAGCTATTAGACCTTAAAATGGCACTAAGGTACCCTGCATGTATGCATGCAATCTTCATTAAGATAATACCAGATCCATGAACACAAAAATTGTCTCATTTTTGCCTTTATATACCTAGTTCTCAGGCACATAGTAAGAACTTAATAAATGTTTACTGATGGACTGATTGATTGAAAGAAAAGGGAGGCACTCTCCTGTTAGATGATACCTAACAATGACCTACCTCAACCCTTTATCCTATGGCCATGTCTTTTCATCTGTTACTTCTCCTAATCATTTCCTTTGCTTCATTAATATTGATAACCCCTCTTGTCCACCCCTTCTTCAACTTGTTAGTAGTACCTGATGCCCTTATGTTCATGTATAAGAAAACAATAGTTTCACAAGCCATGGTTAATTCGTTAAGGACAAGCCCTCATGAATACATTCCTAATGCTAAAGTCATTGTGCTGAAGAATTAATTATTGTAATCCAGGGGTCCCTTAGCTAATTCATCTCAAAACTGACTTGGTATACCGCCATCAAGCTCCTGATGACCCCACTGAATTTAAGGTATTGGAGGGTCAATCAATAGCAAAATATGTAAAACAGCTGAAAATGTGGATATAGAACTCAATAGATATCCCAAAGAACTACTATTTTTTTCATCTATTAGAATCCTATAAAGTTAAAGCTATAAGAGACCTTGGATATCATTCAGCCCAACATCTTCATTTTATAAATGAGGAAAGTGAGGCTCAACAGAGACCAAATGTGATTGGCAGAACTGAGAGCAGAATTCACTGTACCACTACATTGTTACAAATCATATTCTAAGTAGGTGTCAGTAGTTAAACCATTTGAAAGTGAAATTAATAAGCATAAATATCTTATGAGGAAGTACCTGTGATGACCTGGAAAGAGTAAATGTGCCCCTTTGTCCCTACCACCGTTCTCCTCAGTACAGTTTGACCTTTGGAGGGTGAGCAGATCATGATGGGGCTGCCAAAGGCCTTTTAATGCTAAAGACATTTTTTTTGGGGGGGGGCATTATAGGAGAACTACACTACTTTTCTATTTCCTTCATGTTTTGACACAAAATTATAGGAGGAAAGAATAAGGACAAGAACTTTGGCTGTTTATCATCTCCTTTTGAAGTCATTTATTCTTTGGCAGATTTGGACCCAGAAAGGTATAGGTTATGTCATGTACCATATCCAAGGGAAAAGTTAGCTGGCATCATGGTAGTGATAGATAGTAGCCGTGAAATTCATTAGCACCAGGGGCAAAGAAGGCCTATATAGCCACTTTGCTTTGACAGACAATTAGACACTTATAATCTGATTCTTGGTTATAATCTTAGCCTGCTGCTTCTTTGCAGAGGCAGAATGATAACAGTGGAAAGAATGTTTCTGCCTCTGTTATCAGAACTGTGTTCAAATCCTGCCTCTAACTGATTACCTATATGGCTATATAGGTCATGTAATCTCTGGGGGCCTCAGGTTCCTTATCTGCAAAACAAGGGGCTTGTGTCATAAGCCTGGACTGATTGGGTATGTTAGTTTCAGAATTAAAATAAAATGAGAGACTTCTGGGAGCTAAGACGGCAGAATAAGCAGTAAATTGCTGTAACTTTCCCATATTCACCTCCAAACAACCATAAAATAGCACTCCAAAACAAATACTGAAACAGCAGAACTAACAAAAAGATGGGGTAAACTAGCTTTTAGCCCAAGATTGCCAAAAACGGTCTGTCTCTTTCAGGTAAAAGGGGAACACATTCCAGGAGAGGAAATGTTCCAGCAAACCAGCAGCAAACTCCACATCAGCAAACCAGTGGGAGATACTGAGACCCAGTGTGGTGGAACAGGCAGGCATCAACACCAGGAACCCCCATGTGCCTTAACATAGCCAGAGGAAACAACAGACTCAAGTTTCGAGGACCATCACATGCTTCAGCACAGCCCAGGACATTCTCCAGCAGTCTGACCTTGAGCTCTTCAGTGTAGCACCAGGTAAACAGGCAACCTTCAGTATGACAAGAAAGTAGGCCAAACCTCTAAGTCCTTCAGTGTAGCCCTGGGGAAATGCAGAAACACCACACTGAGCCTCAGCATAAGACCACCCCTATGACCTCAGCTCAGCACAAAGTAAGTTGTCAAACACCTATGGCCTCCAGGGAGTGCCAGCCACCCCCCCACCACACCCTCTCAACACAGTACCAGATATAAGGGTCCCCCAGGAGCCTTAGGGCAACATTAAGTGCAACACCAGGTAAACAGCCAGGGCCTGCAGCCACTAACACAAGAAGCCTGAAACAATGTCTATTCCTACCTGGGTGCAAAGTTCAAATTTAAAAGAAAGGAAGAAGGCCCCCCAAAAAGGGCAAAAAACAGCAAAAAAAGAACCTGACCAATGAAAGTTATTATGGTGATAGAGAAGACAAGACACAAATTCAGAAGAGGACAACAATGTCAAAATACCCACGGGCAAAATCCCAAAGAAAAATAGGAAGTGGTCTCAAGCCCAGAAAGAACTGAGAGAAGAGCTCAGAAAAGGAGTTTAAAAGTCATATAAGAGAGGTAGAAGAAAAAAATGGGACAAAAAATGAGAGTGATACAAGATAATTATGAAAAAAGATTCAATAGCTTAGAAAACTGCTTAAAAAGTAGAATTGGCCAAGTGAAAAAAGAGATACAGAAACCCACTGAAGAAAATAACTCCTTAAAGAGTATAAATGGCCAAATGGAAAAGAAAGTACAAAAACTAATTGAGGAAAACAATACCTTAAAAGTTAGAATTGGGCAAGTAGAAGCTAATGACTCTATGAAACACTGAGAATCAATCAAACAAAATTTTTAAAAATTGAAAAAAATAAAAGAAAATGCAAAATATTTCATGGGAAAAACAACTGACCTGGAAAATAGATCCAGGAAAGATAATATCAGAATCACTGGACTACCTGAAAGTTACAATCAAAAGGAGGACCTGGATAGCATGTTTCAAGAAATTATCAAGGAAAGCGCTGTGATGTCCTAGAACCAGAGTTCCAAAAAGGTGTTAAAAGAATCCACTGATCACCTCAGGGTAGAGATCCCAAAATAAAAACTCAATAGAACATTTTAGCCAAATTTCAGAACTATCAGGTCAAGGAAAAAGTACTACAAGTGGCCAGAAAGAAACAATTTAAGTATCGGGGCATTAAAAATAAGGATTACATGGGACTTGGCAGCTGCAACATTAAAGGATTGGAGGTCATGGAACATGATATTCCAGAAGGCAAAGAAGCTAGGACTTTAACTAAGAATCACTTACCAGGGAAAATTAAGTGTAATACACCAAGAGAAAAAAATGGTAATTCAATGAAATAGAAGGATCTCAAGTTTTCGTAAGGAGAAGACCAGAATTAAACCAAAAATTTGACCTTCTATATTACGACCCAAGAGAAGCAAAAACAAGTAAAAAAGGAAAAAAAAACATATGGGATTCAATAGAGCTAAACTACTTACATCCTTGCATTGAAAAATGAAACTTGTAATTCTTAAAAATGCTATCACTAATAGTACAGTTAGAAAGAATATATATAGACAGAGGGTATGGGTATGAGGTGATTTTGAGGGAATGACATAAAAAAACAAAGTTAAAGGATGAGAAAGAAGAATAAAATGGGTGTAGGTGGAAGAGAGAGGTAGAATGGAGTAAATTATTTCCCATGAAGAAGCATGAAAGGCCTATTACATCGGAGGGGAAGATGGGATGGTGGACGATAAGCATTGCTTGAACCTTACTCTTATCAGTATTGGCTCAAAGAGAGAAGCATATACACAATCCATTGAATTTAAAAATATATCTTACCTGACTGGGAAGTAGGAGGGGAGGAGATCAAGTAAAGAGGGGTTGGGAGTAAATTATAGGAGAGCTATAGGGGAGACACATCAGGGGAGGTGGTAGACAGAAGCAAAACACTGTTGATGATGGAAAGGGTGAAAGGAGAGAGAGAACAGACAGGAGGAAAAATAGGATGGGCACAAATACACAGGTAGTAATCATAACTGCAATGTGAATGAGATGAACTCTCCATAAAAGGGAAGCAGATAGCAAAGTGGACCAAAAAACCAGAATCCTACAGTATTTTGTTTATGAGAAATAAACTTGAAGCAAAGAGACACACACAGAGTAAAGGTAAGGGACTGGAGCAGAATCTATTTTGCTTCAGCTGAAGTTAAAAAAAAAGCAGGGATAGCAATCCTGATCTCAAACAAAGTAAAAGTGCAAATAGACCTAACTAAAAGAGATGAGGGAGGAAACTACATCATGCTAAAAAGGTATCATAGACAACGAAGAAATATCATTCCCAAACATGTTTGAACCAAGTGGTATAGCATCCACTTTCTTAAAGGAGAAGTTAAATGAGTTACAGCAAGAAATAGACAGCCAAACTATATTAGTAGGTGACCTCAACTGTCCCCTCCTAAAACTCAATAAATCCAACCACAAAATAAACATGAAAGAAACTAGGAAGGTAAATAGAATATTAGAAAAGTTAGATGTAACAGGCCTTTGGCATGATTTAGCCATGCAATAAAGGGTGATACCATAAGAAACTTAGAAGAGCAATGAATAGTCTACCTCTCAGATCTATGGGGAGGGGAAGAATTCATGACCAAATAAGAGACAGAGAACATTACAAAATGTAAGATAGACAATTTTGATTATATTAAATTAAAAAAACTTTTGTACAAACAAAACCAATGCAACCAAGATTAGAAGGAAAATTGAAAGATGGGAAATAATCTTCACAGCAAGTGTCTTTAATAAAGGCCTAATTTCTAAAATATATAGAGAACTTAGTCAAATTTATAAGAATACGATCTATACTCTGATAAATGGCCAAAGGAAATGAATAGGCAGTTTTTAGATGAAGAAATTAAAGCTATCATTATATGAAAAAATGCTCTGAATCATTATTAATTAGAGAAATGCAAATTAAAACAACTCTGAGGTACCACCTCACACCTATCAGATTGGCTAACATGGCAGAAAAGGAAAATGACAAATGTTGGAGGGGATGTGGGAAAATTGAGATACTAATGCTCTCTGTTCTGGAGAGCATTTTGGAATTATGACCAAAGGGCAATCAAACTGTGTATACCCTTTGTTCCAGCAATACCATTACTAGATCTGTATCCCAAAGCAATCATAAAAAAGGGAAAAAGGACCTACATGTGCAAAAAATATTTATAGTAGCCTTTCTTATACTGGCAAAATATTGGAAATTGAGGGTATGCCCATCAATTGGGGAATGGATGAAGAAGTTGTGGTATGTGAATGTAATGGCATACTATTAAGAATAAGAAATGATGAACAGATTTCAGAAAAACCTTGAAAGATTTGTATGAACTGATGCAAAGTGAAATGAGCAAAACCAGGAAAACATTGTATACAACATCAGCAATATTGTGTGATGATCAGCTATGAATGACTCAGCTCTTTACAGCAACATAATGATCTGAGACAAGTACAAAGGACTCATAAAGGAAAATGTTATCCATATCCAGTTAAAGAACTGATGAATTCTGAATACAGATCAAAGAATTTATTTTTACTTACTTTGTTCTTTCTTGTGTTTTTCCTTTTGATATGTTTCTTCTTCCATAATATGGAAATATTTCTCCATGATAGCACATGTATAAACTATATCAAACTGCTTACCGTTTTCAGAAGAGAAGAGAGGATGGAGGGAAGGAGAAAAAATTGGAACTCAAAATCTTATAAAAATGAATGCTAAAAATGTTCTTGACATATAACTAGGGAAAATAGAATACTATTAAAAAATAAAATGAAATTAAATACTCATGTATCATAGTCAAGAAAAGTATAACCAAGCCTGAGCAAAGGCTAGATGTACATTAGTAAAGCTGATTCAGTTAAATAAAGATTTCTTGGGCAAATATTCATTATCCCACTCTTCTGTCTGTCACCTAAAATCTGAAGGAAAAATGCCAGTTCCCTATGTCCTATTTGTTTTTGTACTGAAGTGACAAGGAAGCTATGTTAACAGGCTGACCTTTAGTCTTTTAACCCAATTAAATTTCAAAGACAGTTTTAATATCTTTATAAAGAAAAAAAACAGCCTAACATAGCTAGGATGGAGCCTTTAGATATTGTTCTCACTAGAGTTTTTGAGGTTCTTTCTATTTCTAGATTTGTGATTCCTAACAAGGGACTTAATTTTGCCCACTCATCATCTAGACATTATTCTTCATTGAGAGTTTTCTAGTATTATAGAAATGAAAGCAATGAAAGAAGACAGAGTGCAGAGATGTCAGGAGCAGATATCATCCTAAGTACTGGGGACCTGAGAGCTCTGAACTGTGCAGAGATAATAACTTTGATATGTCTTCCAGAGAAGAGAAAGACATAACTGGGAATATCTTTTGTGAGGATCTACTAAGTTAGAAATTAAAGATATGAGCTTAACTCCCTAGTGTGTGATTTATTTCAATTGTGGGCAGTTTTATAACTGGTATCTCAAGCTCAGTGGATCTGACTATGTTAAAAGGTAACAACAGTTTACATAACTACAGGTCAAGAGTGGAGACAATTAAACCTGATAGCTGGAATCTTTCAGTGTTAGCAATGGCTCTTCCAGACACACCCAGTTATGCATAAATTCATATTTTATGAAGGAATAGGGCATTCCATACCAAATTCTTCACTCTAAAATCAGAAGAACAACTTGGCTTTGAAAAATTGTAAACAGTAATTGTCAGCATTAGTAAATATAAAAATTTCAATATAAAAAGAAGAAAGAAGAAACAAGAATAAGAAAATAATAAGAATAAGAAAAAAGCTCACATAAGAAACTGTGAACTTGTTATATTCAGTTTGTTTAAGTACATACATATAAATACACTTATCTACATATACTCACATCTATAATCTACTTATCTACATATTATCTACATGAGTATATATGTGTATATTACTTTTTATATAATATATATGGAACACAAGGTAGTAACAAGACCTCTTTCTTTCTGTACTATTCTGCACTTTGTTTTCTTCTGTGAATTGTGAAAAACATGTTTTATTGATGCTATCCCCCCCCACATATCTATTTCTACTCACTAACCCATCACTTCCTTTTCCTGAGTAGAAGCTATCCCTTGTAACAAATAGATATAATCTATCAAAACAAATCAACATATTGGCTTTGAAAATGTCTATCTCTATATGTATCTCTATTATATTATTTCTCTGTCCTGAAGTAGAAAGTATGTTTCATTACCAGTCTTTTAAAGTCTCCATTGCTCACTGCTTTAATCAAAATTTTTACATCTTGCAAGGTTATTTTCCTTTACATTATTGCTGTTGTTATTTCATAAATTGTTCTGCTGATTCCACCTATTCAGTCAAGGGAAGAACATCTTATGCATGTACTTGATTGACAACTTAAATAATTTCACCCAGGCAGGGTTAGCAGACTATTTGTTTCTTAGTCATGAGAGTTGCTAAACACTGGCAATGATTTTAGGTAGGAATCTTAGTCATCTGGGTTTTCCTTCTTGAAGAGAGGTATTAAAGGTAGAGAAACGATTTTAACATCAGCTGACATGCAGTCCCATCATAAAAGCCACTGACTATAGTGACAATACATGTAAAGTGTGGAGGTAAATATTTTTCCCCATATTTAATGTTTCCCCTTTGTTTCTATTTTTCTGCATATAACATGTTAGGAAAGGAAACAGTTAAAAGTGAATAATGTGGCTACACCATGAAATGTCCATGGTCTAACTATAAAAGCACACAAAAATAACTACACACTTGTACCTCGTTGTTATTGAAGGGGCCATAGATAGGGGGGTGGGTGGAGAATTCTTTGTTGATAATCATTAATTTATAGATGAAAGTGACCTTTGAGGTTAACTAATCCAACCCACTTACTTATTGGACAGATGAGTAAACTGAGATAAGGAAGTTAGGCAGATTAGGAGTTATGAAGTAAATAAAACTCTGGACCTGGAGCCAGGGAGACATAAGTTCAAATCCAACCTTGACACCCATTAGCTATAGGACCTTGGACAAGTCATTTAAACTTTGTGTGCCTTAGTTTCCTCATCTGAAAAATGAGGATAATAATGATAGTATCTGCCTCCCAGGGTTGTTATGAGGATCAAATGATGTAATAATTATAACACTAAGCTCAGTACCTGGCACATGCTAAGTGCTATATAAATGTTAGCTATTATAATTGTTATACCTTGACCAGGATAACATAAGTAATGAAGTGGCAGAACCAGGATTTGAACTCAGGTTTTCTGACCCCTTAAATCAGCTTTCTTTTTTTTATTTTTTTATTTTTTTTTTTTTACTGTACCAGACTCCCAATAAGGGTACAAACATGGTAGAAGGAGAAGTTAACTACATTTCCTGCCACAGGATTTTGAGTGAATCAGTTCTTCAAAAATCAGTATTAGGCAATAGGGAAATAATAAGGAAATAAGGAAGGAAAAGAGGAAGCAGAAGCCAAAGGAAAAATCTCAGGCCTTATCCTTTCTCTGGATCACTTTCTCTCTTTAAAAAGAAATCCATTTTTTTTTGTTTTACTTGCTTTTAATAAGATCTTTTGTTTTTATATTACCTGTGCTTCTTAATAGTATATTTCTTCATTCTTCCCTACCTTAATAGCTATCTGTGTAACAAAAAAGAGAAAGAGAAAAAAAAATAGTTTAGCAAAACTAAACCACATATCAACCAAGTCTAAAAGTATAAGTGATATTGTATGCCCATACCCTATTCTTCCTCAAAGAAAAGAGTGATACACATTTTCTTTTAACCTATTTTGACAACATTTGATTGTTATCTTTACATAGAGTTCAGATTTTTCTCTTTTGTTGTTCTTTCCAATTACATTGTTGTAGTCACTATGTATATTGTTTCTTTGGTTCTGCATGCTTTGTTTTGTATCAGTTTATTGAAATCCTAATATCAGTCAATTGATAATATCAGTAATTGATAATCAATTGATATTTTTTTAAATTTTTTATTCATTTAAACTGAAATACAAGATGAGAAAAGAAAAAACACTTCCATGTACACAGCAGAACATAGAGGATTCAATATAAAATAACAAATTTCCATCTCAAACTTTACTTTTTTTGAAAATCTATGTAAGAAGTACTACACATTGTTTTCAAAGTTACCTAGCTTTTCTGTGTTTCTAAGTTTTCTTTTGTTCTTTATCGTGCACTTTTTGTTATTTCTCCCTCACTCCCCATCCTACCCTAGAGAAGGATACAATCAAACACAGATGTTTATACATATATATCTATTTACATACATATGAATACATATATCAATTGCTGATCTTAATGTTAATCCTTATCTAGGACTGGAAGGTGCATCAGAAGCCATCCACTCCAATTCCCTTATTTTACAGATGATGGAACTAGGGTTCATGTAAAGAAAAAGACTCATCCAAGGCTACCTAGGTAATAAATAACAGAGGAGAGATTTGAACCCTTCTTCTGCTTCTCTATTTTCTTCAAATTCATCATGTCTTGGGTCACAATAACAATACAGTCTGCTCACTTATCACAATGTATTCAATCATTCTGCATTTGATGGACATCTTTGTTTACCTTTCTTTGCTATCACAAATGTGCTGCTAGGAATAGTTGGTATAGACTATTCTATCCTTGACTTCCTTGAGATCTCTTAAGGGATTTCCACAACACTATACTCAAAGAGCACAGGAATGCCAGAGGACTGGTTCTCCAGATGTTCTTCCCTGGTGAGCTTATTGTAGACAATCTACTAAATGCTTCATGGACTGTTTGTAATCACATCCTGTCTTTATTGCTTCCTCACAGGTTGATAATTATGTTTACCTTTATTTTTCTCTAAAGGACTCATAAGGAAGGAGGATGGAAGGAATATAACAGATTTAATGAAGTCTAGGAGTAGGTCCCAGTGGTTGAGAAATGACAAATCTGGCATGGTCATAGTCTACAGGAGAAGAATAGTTTAGAATTTAAAAAGAACAAGGAAATTATGTTTCACACACAATTTGTGTGTATGTATGTATATGTGTATATATACATACATTCACATATATAAACACACATATGTATATGTATATATGTGTGTATATATAGGCTCTCTGTTTAAAGGAGACAAGAAGAGAGGAATATCCTTGCACCTTCAATTATATCTTATCTCCTTTTCCATAGTCCCTGAGATTTGTGTACTTCTTTCTTCTGAAAGGGTTCCTCTGCAGGAGATATCATTTTCTGCAACTAGAAAGTATTGGGTAAAACCTGCTTCATTGAAGGATTAGAGCTAGGAGAAAACTCACATGTACCCTTTCAGTACCTATCAGTCAGCTATTTATCTTCTCTCTCTTAAGTACTATCAGCCTGAAGGACATTCTCAGTAACACACTTCCAATGCTGGGAAGCTCAAGGACCCCACCCGTGGGGCAAGATAGTAATCCTAGGGAACTACCACTCAAGTTGTATGAAGGGAAGGAGATGTAAACTGATAATCCCCTGCTTTGCAATGTTTTTCCTCTCCAAAGGAAAAGCATTTTTCCAAGGTGAAGTTGAAGCTAATTTTTCTTTTCAATGACATAAGTAATTTCACACTCACACACAAAATTTTCTAGTCTTTTTTTGAAGTATGTGAATGCATCACCAGCCACACTTATGAAAAAATATCCCTCCCAAGATACAAATTCCCTCTTCTACTGGAAAAAAAAATCTTTATAAAAAAGTTTTCCAAAAAGATTTAAGGCATTCAAACATATCACAGCAAAATGACCAATAAAATTAAATAAAATCAACCATCAGAATTTAACTTAGAACATATAACCAGAAACAAAGTATCTAAAAATGAAACTTCTTTCCCATTACATCAAGGGACAGAACTGATCATTCTGAGTATAAAATATTCAAAGATAAGTGACCAATAAACCATAGATCATGCTGAAAGTTGTCAACCAGTTAGTGTTTAAATATGTTTTAAGAACATAACAATCATGAGTCTTCAGCATCTCTTTGTGAATGATGAAAAAAGAGAAAATAAAACAGTACTTGTTTGTGAACTCACAAAGCTCTTGGTGTGTGTGTGTGTGTGTGTGTGTGTGTGTGTGTGTGTGTGTGCATATCTGTGGGAAAGCTGGCATTCTCTCAATATTGACAGAGAAACCAAATTGTGACACAGAATCTTCCCTTCCCTACTATTTATTTCTCAGTACATTTGTTCTTATGTAATAGGAATAAACTGTTTCAGTAATTTTCCTCTAAAGCTATAAAATCATCTTTAATGGGATTAAACTCAGTACTTCCCAGTGGGCTGATCTCTTGAATTTCCTCTGAACTTTGTACTTCACTTAGTTGTCTCATCAGGATTTTCCCTATTCCCATATTAATAATTCTAACTCAAGACTTGTGTATGTATATATAGTGTATGTATGTATTGGTGTGTGTATATATCTATATCTATATCTATATCTATATATATATATATACTCACGCACACACATTTATACACCTGTGTGTATAGACATGCAAACACATATACATATGTATATATACATATATACACATATAAACATGTGTGTATATACATACATGCACACATACATACAGTTCAGTTTATCAGTTCCCTTCCTAAAATTTGGTAACCAATACGAATATGCTTAAAACACAGTACACACTACAGCAGGATTATCATTCAGGAAGGTTAAATCATGTTAGCTCTTTTGATTGCCCTATCTCACTAGTAACTGGTATTGAATTTTTAGTCCACAAAAATTCTCCAATAGTATTAAGACAAACTCTCTCTCACCATGCTTCCCCATCTTTTACTTGTAAAGGTAATTTTTGATCCCAAGTTTAAGATTTTACATTTATTAACTTTTATCTTAGATTTAGTCAAAAGTCAGACCTCATTAAGGTATTTTAAACTTGACTTTGTCATCAATTCTGTTAGCTACCTCTCCGAGATTTGCACATACTGCAAATTTATGAAAGTGCCATTTATAGCTTTATTCAAGTCTTAAAAATCTTTTATTTTGAAAGTATAGGGACAAGCATAGATCTTTGGGGCAGTCTAATAGCCATAATCATAGTTTTAAGAGATAAAATTCAACAACAACAAGAAATTATGTCTACTATGTATCAGGCATTATGAAA
>NW_020949613.1:27792817-27852696 GCF_900497805.2 Vombatus ursinus
TTGTTGTTGTTGCAGGTTTGACTTGTATTGAAGTTGGCACATGTGTGTAATAGGCAAGTTTTATTTACTTTGAAAAGATTTATTTACCATAGCAAATAAGCAGGCTAATTAAAATTTATACCAAAAGCTAAATTACTTACACATTTTTTTCTGTAATAACATAGCATCCAAAATTCTGTGCGCATGTAGTTAAACTCACCAGGCTGTTATGGTACCCATTTTACACATCACTTTATTGGGCTTATTCCACTTAGAACAAGAAGGCAGAGTCAGGAAAAATGGGTGGAAGATGCAAAAAGTAGGATTTCTACTCACTTTAAGAAATAACTTCCTAATAATTGGAGCTATCTAAAAATAAGATGGGTTTCTCAAGGCTGCTTCAGGATACCACATATTACATAGCTCATAGGGCACTAGACTAAGAACACTTGGGTTCAAATCTTACTGCACATATTTAATAGCTATGTGATCACTGACAAATCATTTAAGCTCTCTGCATCTCAGTTTCTTCCTTTGTAAAAAAAAAGTGTTTCTGCTTGATAGGCCTCAACATTCCCTTCTAGCTTGAAATCTATGATGCTATTTTCTTCATTGGAGGTCTTCAAGAAAAGTCTGGATGTTTACTTATTCAGGACATGGGAAAGGACACTCTTTTCAATTTAACAAATCATAAAACACTTTCTAGGTATAAATTGACATCCTAGTCACTGATGGCACAAATATAGTAATGACAGTCCTTACCTTTGAGGAGCTTGTATTCCATCAAACAAATAGTACTTCCAAGATCTCTTCCAAATCTGAGATTCTGTGATTCTGGGAACCTAGTAGGAGAGAAGACATGTACAAATTACTACAATACAAATTAGAATACCATAAGTACATAAGAATTTCAAAGAAAGTGAGATTTGAGAAAGTAGAGACCTCTTTTTCACCTTCTTGAAGTGTGATCTTTGTCTAATCCCATCATGTTATAGATGAATAAATGGGGGCTCAAAGAAGTTAAAGCCCATGTACCTCTATTCCTCTATTTCATTAGTTGCAGAATCAAGAGAACATGTTTGTAACACTTGTCATTCTTCAGAACACTTTCCCATAAATTATCTCATTTGGTTGTTTAATAGCTTCACACCATACATTGAGGAGTTATGTTATCTGAGGTCACATAGCAAGTTGGTCGACAAAATTATTAGAAAGGTTCTCTACTTTTTAGTCTAATGTGCTTTCCATAATACCCTTCACTAACTGGCTCCAACCTACCTTTCTAGACCAATTACATAGCCCCCCCCCCCTTTTTCTCCATTGTCTAGCCAAACTGGTTTCCTTGCTCTTCCTCAATAAATATAGTCTATCTGCTTCAAAAGGTTGTTGTGAAGATCAAATGAGATACAATATATAAAATGTTATTCACACCTGAAAATGTTATGAAGTAATTGCTATTTTTCTTCATCTCTGCTTTCCCTTTCCTCACCCCCCACCCAGGCTATTCTCCAATCCTGAAATTCACTCTTTCCTCATCTCTACCTCTTATAATCTCTAATTTCTTTCAAAGCCTAGCTCAAATGATATCTCCATAAAACTTTTTTTCTGATTCCCCCAGATATTAGTGCTTCCCTTACTCATGAAATTGTATGTGTGTGTGTGTGTGTGTATGTACATATGTAGGTGTGTGTCTATGTGAATGTATCTATGTTGTGTAAGGGTGGTTGGGCAAACATGCTCCAGCACTACCTAGGCTAAGCAGTTTTTATCTACAAATGGAGTAGCAGGCTAGATTTAGTATTTATCTATGACACATTAAATATCTTTTTCCTAGGAGTATGAATTTGGTTTCAGAAGGAAAGATGTTTCCCTAGTCCCTCTCAAGGTGGAGGGTGGCCCTAACTAAAACTAGCCAGCTTAGCTTTTTCCCCAATAAATTCTAGTTGCACAAAAGACCATCATAAATAAGTGGTAAATCTCTTTATAAAAGAAATCAGCAAACAGAAATCAGAGAAGATTGTACTGATAAGAATATACAAATGAATATATAATAGTAAATTATTTCTTCATCTGGAAGCTAGAAGAGTTCTCAGCTCAGACCAGGAGAGGGATGTGGAGTCCACTCACAGAAGTGTCTGGGGCTTCAGGTATTAGAAGTCAAGGGGATGTTATGAATGAGTACTGTATCCCCTACCCATCTGAGGTTCTACAGTTCTCTGTGTGTGTCTCTCTCTGTCTCTGTCTCTGTCTGTCTATCTCTCTATCTGTCTCTCTGTGTCTCTGTGTCTCTCTTTGTCTGTCTGTCTCTGTCTGTCTCTATCTCTGTGTCTGTCTGTCTGTCTCTCTCCCTCCCTCCCCCTTTGGTGTGCCTCCTAACCAACTGAAGCTCTTTCTCCTTCTTCACATCTCACAGATCAGTGTTCTTTCAGCCAATCAGAAATCAAATCCCCTTACTTGTATGAAGTTGAGAGCTGTGGACTCTCTCTCAAAAACAAAACACAACAAGAAATCACCTCAATGTACCTGGATGTGCTTTTGGTGTTTCTCCTGATAGGACTTAAACTTCTTAAGGAAAGGAATTCTTCATATCCCTAGCATATTATCTAGCACATAGTAAGTACTTAATAAATTACTTTTTTCAGTGATTAAGGTCAACCAAACATTAAACATTCAAATATTGCAAAGGATTTTTTTCTTAAGCTCTGACATATGATTTCATCTGTATAGGAGCAGAAGCTCTCTCTGCACATATATATCAGTGAATTCTCTTTGTAGTTTCCTTGGGTCAATGGAAGGATAAGTGACTTTCTCATGATCACAGAACTAGTATTTGTCAGAAGCAGAACTTGAACCAGTTCCGTCCATACTCAAAGTCCTACCTTTTATGCACAATATCACATTATATCTAATACATTTCATAATAATTGTAAAAAAGTTCTGGGAATAAATTTTTAGCGTGGTAATCATATGATTCAACTATAGCAGTTGGTTGGGGGAACAGTAACAAATCCTATTTCTAGTTTATGAAAAGAGGTAATACTTTCTAAGGGGGTCATATGTTTGTGCAAGAGATTCATGATTTTCTCAACAAAATCCAGATCATGTAAATTTTAGAGTCTTTCTTTTATATTCAGTTTTGTCTAACTTCTCATTTAATTTCCAACTGCTTCCAAAGCCTTTCATGATATCTCACTCTTGTGCCCTACAGCTATCATCCTAATACTTTGTTCATTTTGTATTCATCACAGAATCTCAATAGCTACAATGTTTTATTATATTCCCACCATGCAACAGTGCTTTCCATCTTGATTTCACATTTCCACACTATTATTTGTTTTACTACACCAGTAATTTCATCAGTGTATTTTGGAAGATATAAAATGTATATGAAAATCTAAAGGAGAGTGTATTGTTCTCTAAAAAAATGCAATTCCACAAAACTTGAGTTATTGGATAAAACTCTAAAACTCACTGTAACTTATAAATGAGATGAATTCAAACATTTTCTTATTCCAAATTGTTATGGAGTAGCTAAAAAAGATGCATGATAAAGAAAAATTACATTTATATTTTCAGTTGTGATATAGATGATACAAATTTATGAGACTTTTTACATAGAAAATAAACTAAAATGAATAAAGACATAATGATAATAGCATTTTATTCATTTAAATGATTGAAAGATCTTCAATTTAGATCTTATTAATGCTTTATTGTCCCATGTTCTATAGATACTGTCCTCACTTGATATGATTCACAGCTATTTATCATAATGCCAAACACTCACATAGTACTTTAAGGAAAACATATTAGGAAGCTATAGAGATGATGAGGGCATGAACTAATGTGACATATGCCCATATGAGTGGAGCGAAAGGGATGGATATTACAGATGTTGTGACGGTAATATCAACAATTCTTTATTTTTTTAATTTATTTTTTTATTTTTAGTTTTCAACATTTACTTCCAAAAGATTTTGAGTTCCAAATTTTCACCCCATCTCACCCCTCCCCCCACCCCAAGATGTCATGCATTCTGAATACCCCTTCCCCTAGTCTGCCTTCCCTGCTATCTCTCCCCTCTCCCTTTCCCTTCTATTTTCCTGTAGGGCAGGATAGATTTCTGTACCCCATTTCCTGTATTTCTTATTTCCCAGTTGCATATGAAAACATTTTTTTAAACATGTGTTTTTTTTAAACTTTGGGTTCCAAATTTTCTCCCTTCCTCCCTCCCCGCCCACCTTCATTGAAAAGGCAAGCAACTCAATATAGGCTATACTTGTGCAGTTATGCAAAACACTTCCAGAGTAGACATGCTGTGAAAAACTAACTCTATTTCCCTTAAACCTATCCTGCCCCCATTTATTCTATTCTTTCTTTTGGCCCTGTCCCTCTTCAGAAGTATTTGCTTCTGATTACCCCCTTTCCCAATCTGCCCTCTTCTCTATCATCCCCCTACTTTGTCCCCTTCCTCTCCTTTTTTCCTGTAGGGTAAGACAGATTTCCATACCCAATTGAGTGTGTATGTTATACCTTCCTTAAGTCAAATCCTATGAGAATAAGATTCACTCATTTCCTCTCACCCTTCCCCAGTTCCCCTCCACTGTAAGAGCCTTTTCTTTTCTGTTTTTTTGTGAGATAATTTACCCTGTTCAACATTTGCCTTTCTCTTTCTCCTAGTATAATCTTCTCTTACCCCTTAATTTTATTCTCCAGATATGACCCCTTCATCTTCAACTCACCCTGTGCCTTCTGTCTATCTATCTATCTATCTATCTATCTATCTATCTATCTATCTATATATATATATATATGTACATATAATTTTTTCCCTCCAACTACCCTAACACTGACAAAGGTTTCATGAGTTACAAATATCATCTTTCCATGCAGGAATGTAAACAGTTCAACCTTAATAAGTCTCTTATGATTTCTCTTTCCTGTTTACCTCTTCATTTTCCACTTGAGTCTTGTATTGGAAAGTCAAATTTTCTATTCAGCTCTAGTCTTTTCATCAAGAATGCTTGAAATTCCTCTATTTCACTGAATGACCATTTTTTTCCCCTGAAGAATTATACTCAGTTTTGCTGGGTAGGTGATTCTTGGTTGTAATCCTATCTCCTTTGCCCTCTGCAATATTATATTCCATGCCCTGTGGTCCCTTAATGTAGAAGCAGCTAAATCTTGTGTTATCCTGATTGTGTTTCCACAATACTTGAATTGTTTCCTTCTGGCTGCTTGTAATATTTTCTCCTTGACCTGGGAACTCTGGAACTTGGCTACAATATTCCTAGGAGTTTTCCTTTAGGGATCTCTTTCAGGCAGTGATCTGTGGATTCTTTCAATTTGTATTTTGCCTTCTGGTTCTAAAATATCAGGGCAGTTTTCCTTGATCATTTCTTGAAAGATGATGTCTAGGTTCTTTTTTTGATCATGGCTTTCAGATAGTCCAATAATTTTTAAATTCTCCTTCCTGGATCTATTTTCCAGGTCAGTTATTTTTCCAATGAGATATTTCACATTGTTTTCTAATTTTTCATTCTTTTGTATTTGTCTTACAGTATCTTCATTTCTCATAAAGTCACTAGCTTCCAATTGCTCTATTCTAATTTTTAAGGAAGTATTTTCTTCAATAAGCTTTTGGAATTCCTTTTACATTTGTCCAATTTTGCTCTTTAGGGCATTCTTCTCTTCATTGGCTTTTTGGACCTCTTTTGCTATTTGGGTTAGGCTATTTTTTAAGGTGTTTTTTCTTAAGTATTTTTTTGGGTCGCCTTTACAAAGCTGTTAACTTGCTTTTCATGATTTTCTTGCATCACTCTCATTTCTCTTTCCAGTTTTTCCTCTACTTCTCTTACTTGTTTCTCAAAATCCCTTTTGAACTCTTCCAAGGCCTGGGACTGATTCATATTTTTCTTGGAAGTTTTGGATGTAGGAGCTTTGACTTTGTTTTTTTCTTCTGGTTGTATGTCTTGATCTTCTTTGTCACCAGAATAAGATAATATAGTCTGACTCTTTTTGCGCTGATTGCTCAAGATCCCAACCGATTACTTGAGTTTTAAACTCTTTGTTAAGGTAAGAGTCTGCTTCCAATGTGGAGAATGTACTATCCCATGCTTTGGGGGTTTATACAGCTGTTTTCTGAGATACTTCTAGGGACCTGTAAATTTTCAGTTCTTCCAAGGTGGTATGATAAGGGGCGAGGTGTTTCTTCTTCACTGCCACAACAAGCTTCACCATGCTAGCACTCCTCCTAGCTCCAGGACTGCCTCTCAGAACTGTGACCCAGATCCAAGCATCGGTAAAGCAAGAAATTCCTGCCTCAGCCTTGGCAGAGATCCTTGCAATCCCTCTGTGATCAACCACTCAGTTACCCCTTAGTCTGTGGGCTGGAAGCTGAGAAGCCTACTGCTGCCCTCGGGGAGGCTGAGATCTAGCTTCTTCTCTCACCGCAGTAACAGACTTTTCCCACTGACCTTCTAAGTTGTCTTTGGCATTTGTGGGTTGAGAAGTCTGGAAACCACCACAGCTGCCCATGATTCAGTCCTCTGAGGCCTGCTCCAGGGTCACTGCAACCTGCGTGCCCACACCAAGCTGCACTCCTCTCCCAGTCCTGCGTGATATGATATACGTTTCTCATCAGCCATCCAGGTTATCTTGAGCTGGAAATTTGTTTTACTCTGTTTTTTTGTGGGTTCTGCTGCTTTAGAATTTGTTTAGAGCCATTTTTGTAGGTATTTGGAGGGGTCTCGGGGAGAGCTCTAGCAAGTCACTGGTTTCCCTCTGCCATCTTGGCTCCTCCTCAATATCAACAATTCTTGTCAACTGATTGTGCAGTGAGAGAGAGTGAGAATTCAATAGTTACTCTGTAGTTCCAAAACTTGGTGACAGGAAAGATGATATTGCATTCTACAGAAACAAGAAGTTTGGAAGAGGGGTGAGTTTTGTGGGAAAGTTAATGAGTTTTGTTTTGGACATGTTGAGTTTGAGATGGCCACGAGACATTTGATCAGTGAATCAGCTAGCATTCATTAAGCACTAATTACATGCCAAGTGCTATACTAAATGAGGGGATACAAATACAAGCAAGAAAGGTATTTCTTATTCTTAAAGCATGTACATTCTGATGGGGGAAGACAAAAAGTAAAAGAGATTTCAAAGTCAAAGCTAGGAGGAGGGAAAAGTAAAGAAGATGGGACATGATGGCAAAATTTTGAGTCAGAATTAGAGCTGCAGAGGAATGAAAGGTGTTTGACTTGGGCCCTGCTTCAAAGTGAAAGTTCTGGGAGAAATTCACCAGTAGAAGAAAGGGAGAACAGGGATGGAAGAATATTTCAGGGTAAGAAGATCACACATGTTGAGGGAAATCCATGGTTAGTAAGCAACTGAAGAATGATGGAGAAGTCTGGAGATTCAGAAGTAGAGGTAAGAGAAGAACATTCAGTTTGAAATGTCCAAAAGGCATACATTGTATGCATATCACTAAAATGGTGATGTGAGACTGGAGTTCACAAGTATTACTAGGGCTGAATATATAGATCTTGTAGTGATTTGAATAGAAGTGATCATTTGAATCCATGGAAGTTCCTCCCCAGGAATTCTCTAGAGTGATGAAATCAAAGGTTTAGTCAAAAACAAACAAATAAAAAGCATCTAAAATATTATGTACTTGTCTTCCCCAATAGAATATAAGCTCTTGAGGGCAGAAGTTATTTAATTATTTACATTTGTATTCTCAGTACCTAGGACATGATAGACATTTAATAAATGCTTATTGATTTTCTGAAACAATTGTCAAAATATTTTGGAGATATACTGTTTTCCAAAGCTAAGGGTTAGCAAGCAAGCTGTGTCCTGAGCTTGGCACAAAAAAATCTTTAGTGCTTAGGAAGATATCACCCTCTGGCAAAGTGTCTCGCTTTGACCAACAACAATGTTCACTGAGGGATTTAGCTTTCCCTACTTCTCAGGGCCATTCATCACATATTCACTATCCCTATTCCTAGTCACAGAACTCTGGTTCTGTGCCCCACAGGGTAGACACAACCCCAAGACTTGACACAATGCTGTTCCTACAGGGCCCTTGGGAATAGTAACTCAAGCCCTAAAAGTGATTATATCATGGTCTAGCCCAGGATGTATATAACACCTGCCTTTAGTCCAGCATGTTGTTAAGCTCTCTTTAGGAGGGGGGCGTCTGTATGCATACATCTTTTTTCTCTACTCTGAAATTAATTAAACTTCTCTTTTGTTTCCTGATTCTCCTGTTTCTAGCCTGCTGTTTGCTTGGCTTTGGCTACCCACAGGTTAGGGGTTAGTTCCAGTTGGGTTGACACAATTAAGAGGCCAAGTCAGTGTCCCAAATAGAGAATGTTAGTGCTGGAAAGGGCATTAAGATAATCTAGTTTGAACCCTCTTTATTTAATTTTTAAAAGTATTTTCTTAACTATTAGTTATTTTAATTATTTACTTATTCATTAATTTTAAGCATGATTTTCCTGACCTGGATTTGAATTTTAGTTCTATCACTTATCAGAAGAATGTCTTTGGCCAAGTTACACTCTCCTGAAACTTCACTCATCTGTAAAATGAACAATATGCAACTGACTTAGGGGGAGTTGATTATGAGCACTGAGTTTTGTAAACCTAAAAGTGTTATAAAAATGTCAACTATTCAATAAATCCTTGTTGAGTGATTTTGCCAACTCAATATCCTACCCAAAAAGTTCTTGAAGTTAGATCAACATATATGATTGATTCATGCTTTTTGATTCAACAGACTGGCAAATTCAGGTATGATAATCAAACTAGTGGTAAATATAAATATAGTCTGAGTATTCCTGTAGCAAGTTATTATTGATTTCTTTTGAATGAAGACAAAGAAAGTGACTTTTATATAAAAATGCATATAATGGAAGAAAATCTGAAATTCTTAAGTTCTAGGAAGACACAAACTTCTCACCCATTTAAGAAAAAGCATTTATTAACTCACTAATTCTTCATGCCACAATGATAGACAATATGAAGAAAGTCATTGACCTCCATTCTTGCCTTATATGAGTTTACACTATGAAATATGCCTAATATAAAGACTGACTTAAGGCTATGTCTTTTTCACTGCTGCACCTAACAATTATGATGCTAAGGCAAGCAGTCCTCACATAAAGCTTTGTAATTTATGATGTAAAAATAATACATGAAGCAATTAACACATTCTCTAGAGTAAGAGAGAAAATCTGGGTACAACTACTCTATAATGTGGAGACATAGAGGCATACAGTGGAGAGTGTGTGTGAAGAGAGAACAGAGCTAGGGCCCAGGGTGGAAATAGATAATAAGATATTGCTTCTTATGAGGGGAAATCCCAGGGCACTTCAAAGTAAATGCAGGAGAGGCTGCTGCCCTGGGGAAGAGTAGGATGGGACTGTCAATGGGAGGGCTCATCTGTCTCATTTCCCAACCACCTTCATGCCTCTGGAGTTCTCCACCATGTCTCTGGAACCTCTTTATCACGCAAGATCACTTTAGCCTTGGAATTCATACCTCATCAGAACCCTCTGCAACTGGGGTCCTTCCCTCTGTATGGATGGCAGAGAAGGGAGCTCCTCCCACAGCCTCCATTTAAGAAGGGCATCAATGACAGACATCTCTTCATTTTTCACTATGCTGCACTCCTCTGGACTTGTCCATCATGTCCCTGTGCACTAAGCACCTCTCTGGACAGCAGCACCCTTCCCCCCCCCCCAGCTTTTTTTATTGTATTTCTTCACTTATTAGATTATAAGCTCCTAGAGGGAAAGGACTTACCTTCCTTCCTTCCTATTTGTATTCCTGGTGTTTAGTTCAATGCCTGGCTCATAATAGGTACTTACTGAGTGTTTATTGACTGGCTGACTGATTAGTGTGAGATACTTGAGAAACTTACCATCTAGTAACTTTCTAGTTTATTCTTTTTAACTGTTTACAAAGCTCTGTTATTTCTATGCTGCTGATGGAATAAAAGTACTGTTAAAATGCAAATTTAACAAATTAAAAATTGTATCATGTTTTAAAATTTTCACTTTAAGTTTGGGGTCTTCCAAATTTTAGTGCCTTAACCCAAAGTTCTTATTGCCTCATCCTAGTTTTATTTCTGTCCTGTAAGTCTTCTTTGTAATGCATCTAGACAAGAGTTTTCACAATATTTCACATCAATAGAGTTATAGTGTGATTGATATTATAAACTTACATTGAATTTTTTTTTTTGCAGCTGTGCAAGATTTATTCAGCATAGTGTCTCTTTTAAATGGGGATATTTTTTCTGTCTACATACTTTATTGGGAATAAAATTTCTTAGTAATTCACACTTCTAGAGTAGAACTACCCATTTTGGGCTAATCAGTTCATGGATTTACAACTGTAAGAAATCTCAGAGGACATTGAGTCTAATCTCCTCATTTTGTAGATAAGGAAAGTAAGGCTAATAGAGGTTAAGTAACTTTTTCATGGTCACAATTTCTAGTAAATGTCAGATGCATTATTTGAACCCTGGTCCCCTGACTTGAAAATAGGCACTCTGTTGACTAATGCCATGCTGCCTATGTTAGCTGTTTCTAATCATCTTTCTGAGTTCAAATCTGTGCTCACACGCTTACCAGCTATGTGCCCCTGGGCAAGTCACTTAACCCCATTTGCTCATCTGTAAAATGAGGCATAGAAGGAAATGGCAAACCACTTCAGTATCTTTGCCAAGAAGACCCCAAATAAGATCATGAAAAATTGGATAGACTGAAATGACTGAACAAAGCAAAGCAATGCTTTTTGTATTGTATATTGTGCTGATATTAAGATGATTCTACTCCAATCTTTATTGCAAAAGACAACTAAAGGAATGAAATGTCTTGGTGATGTACCAACAACCAGCTTTCTAGCAAATCTCTGCTGATAAGCTAACTACACAGCCTGATTAAGCCTTATTAGAAACCTATTTTCAAACCTTGTGCTAAAACCTGAAAATGACAAAAAGTTTAGGAGAAAATAATGGAAAAGATAATGCTTTTATGGACCCTTTGTAACCCAGGATGCTTCTGTGCAGAAACTGATCATTTAAACTATCTGTTTAGTATTCTGCAGACAAGTTCCTTAAACTGTAGAGTTATATGGATGGGAAAATCATCTAATCTCCAGTAAAAGAAGGAATGGGACCAATCTCAAATCAACTGATTGTAATGATGTTCCCCTCCCCTCAAGGTATGTTGGTTGTGAGATAAGGTATCTTGGTGTAGAACTATTGAAGTGTGTACTTTAATGATTAAACCCAGCCTTCCACAATTCTGCTGATAGACAAATGTAATCCAACTGAGTTTAGTGAAGAAATTCACATCCAGTGGAAGAGCACAGTGGGCTCTGTTTTGTAGATAAATGTTTAACAGGATCAATAAAGGCTATAATTTAATTCAACTGTAAGCAACATTCAGGTTAAAAATTCAGCCACTACATTTACCTTATAAATGATTTATTCAGAAAATTAATTTCCTCTTCTTCTGAACAATTATAAACAAATTAGTTTTAATTAATAATAGAGTAAGAGACAGACATACTTTAAGTAATATTAATAAATAGCAACACATGCATCCAGAGAAGAATATGCCAGGTGATATGTTTGGAGTTTCCTATTCTTGTGTTTGACCAGTCTGTACTGGGATAGTTGAAAGTGAGCCAATAGTCAGGCAAGGTTTGGGTTCAGGTACCTCCTGACAATTACTAATGATCTGAAAATGGACAAAAAATTACAATCTGACCATCAGTTTTCTCATCTCTAAAATGGAGGCACCAATAGATAGATGGATAGACAGAGAGATAGTAAGTATACCTCAGAGGATGATTGTGCTGATTAAATGAGAAGGTAATGAAAGCTCTTCATAACTCAAAGCACTATCTAAATACCAGTTACTATTCTTTGGGGAAACATTCTCATGAATTTTTAGGCTGTTCTCATTTTGCATTCAGAATAGTTATGGTTAATATAAAGTATTGAGCCCTAGAAAAAGGTCACATTACTTTTAGAAGGTGTGACATGATGTATCTTACTGAAAATCTCTATACATATTAGTGTGGCCTGATAATGTTTTCTAGATATGACTTCAAGGGTTTTCAAGAGTTTCAAACTATATTTCAAGCCTACATGCTTCTATTTTTACTAGTAATTCTAGCTTGGTTTCAAAAGATTGATTTATTGGGAAATAGAGATTTGACAAAACTTCATTGGATATGTGCTTTCACAATTGTGAGTACTCCTTCCAAAGGAGCAAATCATAACCTACTTATGTCTACCTAACAGGCAGACTCTTGTCTATGTCCCTATATTCACTTTGTCATAGATGCCTTTGGCAGTCTGGTGAAGCCTATGGACCTCTTCTGTGAATAATATTTTTAAATGCATAACATAAAACACACAAAATTATAAAGATCAATCAATCAATCAATCAATAAACATTTATTAAGCACCTACTATGTGCCAAACATTATGCTGAGCACTAGGGATACAAAGAGACAAAAGATAGTCCTTGTCCTCAAGGAGCTTACAATCTAGCACGGAAGAAAACATGCAAACAAATCTATCTATCTATCTATCTATCTATCTATCTATCTATCTACCTATACACAAAGCAAGCTATACACAGGATAAATAGGAAAAAATAGAAAGAAGGCTCTAGAATTAAGAGGAGTTAGGAAATGCTCCCAGTAAAAGAAAAGATTTTAGTTGGAACTTAAAGAAAGCTAATAAAGTCAGTGAGGGAAATGAGGAGGAGATCATTCATAAAAAATGCTGAAATACAGTTGAAAAATAAATATGAGTTCATGGATTCCAATTTAAAAAGCCTCCATCTTCTTCCTTGTTTTCTGTATCTAATCCTTTGCCAAGTTCTGTTATTTTTGCTTTCTCTATACCTTTCTCATCCTTATCTTCTCTACTCCTCTATCATCCCTCTAGTTCAGGTTATTATTGACTCTTGTCTGTATATTTGTAAGAATCTATAAGTTGAATCATTCTGTGTCAGAGAGAGTGCAGTCTTTCCCACCTTGAATCCAGCTTTCACATAGTGGCTCCAACAATCTTCTTAATGTATCAAATCACTCTCCTACTCAAAGACTTTCAATGATTCCATATTTCCTGCAAGATAAAACACGAACTACTGATATTGACATTTGAAGCACTTTACAATCTGTCTCCAAACCCACCTGTCTAAACCTATCCTTTTCTCCACACAATCTTACATAAAAAATAAATCATTCTTTAATATTAATGTAATTTAATATTAATTTTTATTTTATTTTAATAAATATTAATTAATTAAAGAGTTCTCTCCTTTCTTTGTGTATTTGTGCAGGCCCGGTACAAACTCATTCCACATTTCCAGCTGCTGAAATATCTCTTATTTTAATCAATAAATTGACCAGGAGAAGGGAGAAATTTGAAAGCTGGCCAGCCTAGTAACTGGGAAACCTTAAGTATTAAAAGCTGAAGGTGAATTCTTAAAACAATGTATTTCCAGATGTTGCTCATTCCCCTATGTTTCCAGGAATTGCATATACTCAGACTCAGGGAGCTAGGCAGCCAGCCTCTAGAGCTGTAACTAAAGAAGACCATGAGGAGTAACTACCCTCTAAACCCAGAAACTGACACCAACTATAAGGGAAGACTAGAAAAAAATGAGAAAGGCAAAACCTTCAAAGCTACATTTCTGTCTGCTTTTTAGTTCTCTGGTTCTGTTGTAATCATTGTTGTTATTGTTGTTTTTTGTCCATTGATCTGCAAGAGGACCGTGACATTAAGGTGATGATGCCATGACGTGCAAGTGATTTGGATTTAAGTGAGGGATTTAAGTGCAAAGTCACCAGTTTTGCTTTCTCCTCCAGAGCCATTTGGGTCCAGTGGCAAGATATAGATCAGAATGATTGGAGAAGGACATGGATGCAGTGGGAGACCTGGGCCTTTTTAAGCTAAGACCTTTAATAGGCCTCAGTTTGACTGAGGCAATGCCCATTCAGTGATTAAGGTTAGGTAAGAAATGAGGCAGAGAATGGCCTTTTTACCTAGTTTAAATATCAATCTAGGAGGGGAAGACCCTAAGGGTTTCTGGTTAAAACAGAAACAATTGGTGTTTACATTCACTGTAAGCCTATTAGAGCCCAAACAATGGAGATAGAATGAAGGGCCAAGGCAGCAAGCCCCTAGAAGTGTAGCTGAGATTGTCTATGGGCAGCAGCTATCTTGATAGCCCAGAAACATAGTGTAAGAAAAGACTTTATTGAATGAAAAAAAAAAGCTAAGCTCTCAGAGCTATATTTTTAGATATTGTTTGGTCTTCTAGTTCTTTTGGAATTGTGGAGACTTGGTCAGGGGGCCATGGAAGTGTGCTCCTAGAATTGTACCAAGAGGGCCCACAAGGAGATGTTGGCTATTTTATTGTTACCTCTTTGAGGAGCCTGAACACCAGAATCCTGAGCACAACAAGGATAACTAGGCCTTGGTGTGTAAGTAACTATAGTACTCTGGACAAATTCAAACAAATAGTGAAGGTACTGAGACCTAGTGACCTCAGTTGCCTGGAGAAAGATCACAGTTCTTATCCTCAAGTTTTCCTGGGTCAATCCTTCTAGGAACATAAGGAAATGAAGTGAAATTCTTATAAAAACTTATTAGATTGATTGTTCTGAAAAGAAAAAAAAACACCAAGTAGTTAAAAACAGTTGTCTGAAAAAAAAAAGTAAGTTGTATGGGCTACTAGTTTAGCAATCAATGACCAGTGTAGGTCAAGCCTTTGAAGATATATTTTAGTTCTCCTATTCTGTTGAAATTGTGTAGACTCAAAACTGTATCAAAAATATCAGCCACTAGGAATGTAACTGACTTATTGGATGTTGGGAGAGATTGGTTGGGCTATTCTTTCCTCATATCTGTGGGCAGAGTGGGCACTTGAAACAGAAATACAGTCCAAGAAGATGTATAGACCTGGAATTGTGAAGTCTCAAAATTAGGGGAGAAAGACTATAGAACTGTGAATGAGAGAGCTCTCTGAGAGGGATTGACTAGATTTTCTTTTGTTACCAATGTCAGCAGAGTAGACAACTGAATCCTAAGCACACCCAAAAGGATGATCAGCCCTTGGTATAAAACAAACAGTGAAGAGACTTGGACAGAGCCTTTTCATCCGCCTAAAGATTCTGAGCCTTACCCTTTTGGCACTTTCTAGGTCCATTCTTCCAGGATTCATAAGGTCAATAGTTGAAATAATTTTAAAAGGAAAACCTCAAGGAAAATCAGGCAGTTAAAAAGAGTTGTCCAAAGGAAGGACAGTTATACTCATGGGCCCTCAAACTATCAGTGGCTGTGTTTAAGAGATGGAGTCTTAGATGGTCATTATCTTTGATTTAGTCTAAACATAAAAATTGAAGCTTGCATCTTTACAACAATCAAGAGAAATGGGCACTCTGTGGTTGGATATAGAATATGTCACAACACATTTGGAATTTTCAAGAAAAGGTAACGAGCATCAGGGAAGAAGTGGGCATAACTAACTCAATAAGCTCCATTGATATTCATGCAGTTCCTTCTTAGATAGATAAATTCAAGCCTCATCAAAGTGCTTGCTGAGGTATCAAGTAGAAGCTTTAAATCTAAACAACCCAGCCACGATGCCTCCTATGCTGAAGCTTTTTAAAATGATAGAAGGGGTGGAGGATCACAGAAGTGTGCCACAGCCACAACTCCAAAATTCCTACAGTTTTTGAATTTACAATTTTATTTATTTTTTCTTCCTTGGTCTATATTTTATTTGTTGCCATGGGCCTTTGAGTGGGTTGCCTATTCCCATGTGATACCAGCCCCATGCCTCTGTATCTGAGGGTTATGTAATTTCCAACCCAGGGAGCCCAGTTTTTAATGCCAGCAGAATCAGTAAAAAAAGGCTAAATGATGGCAACAGGTTACCACGCACCAGATAACCTTTATTGTAACAACTAGGGCAATCCATTTCATGTTCTGTAACCTGTAAGGAGTTGCCAATCTTATCTCTTGAATCTTTATGTTTCTTGTTTATCACAGCAGCCACAGCTCTAACAACAGCAAAATGAAGCTTAACTTTCTATGACTTCTTCAACAAGTTATATCTCTAAGATGTGTATGTGCTGCCAAGATGCAGGTATGTCCACATGAAGAGGAAAACTCATACCCATAGCACAAAAACACAATTCATCATTGTAGAGACACCTTGCAGGAGTGGTCTCCTAAAACTATATCAATGCTAGATTTGATATGACATTTATTGGAATTTTACATTCCAACATTATTGTGTTAGTTCTGTCTTGCAAAAACATATGGGAAGGCACAGCTAAGGGGAGAAAAACCTTGTAGTTGACAATGGAGTCTCATGAATAAAACAGACCATTTCTAAAGTAACTCTAGTGGGTTAAAATTTCAAACAGCACAAGAGCCATTCGCAGACCCCTGCTAGTGTGGAAGAAAGGTAAGAAAAGGAGGGAATTTTCCATTTTTTCCACCTTTATTCCTTGTTTCACAATCAATTAAAGAAAAAAAAAATAAGACATGTAAAAGGAATAAGGGAAAATACCAACCTGTTAATAATCATCTTGAATCTTATAGAAATAAGCATAGAAAAGTGGAATCCAGGAGTAGACTGCGATAAGATGATTCAGGCTACATAGTCACCTTCTGGATTACAGAGACCTGATCATTCTAGAATTATCTGTGCCTATTAAATTCATCATAATAATAATTGTTTGTTCTGGAATTATCTGTCAAATATTTCATAACATAGTTTATTTCCCAAGAGTGATCTTGTGATGGTAAAAAGTGAAGAGAGTTTTAATTTTTTTTTTTGCTTGGAATAGTTGAAAAATAGGAATCCAAAGTTTGTAGGTTCTCCCAATTTTAGATTGTGCCAGAAGGGATTACTGAGGCATATGAAAAAAATGACTTTGCTGGTTTTACTGGATGAATATCATTATGTTTTAAAAGGCATAAGCAACACATGAGGTGGGAATGCTTGTAATTGGCTTCCTAAGAATACACACACCATATTTCTAAATTTTATCTACATTGTTAAGATTTTCCCCATTGCTTTCTTAAGTCTAGAAAATCAATAAAGCAATAAACCAAACCCTGATTAATAGCATTTGCTGATTTATGAGGTCTAAATGCTCAAATTGAAATTTTAATAGTCAGTTTCTGAAACTACAGGCTGGTTCCAGCATACCACTGGAGTGGTGGAGCAAGTAGGGGTTTCACACAACACACATGCCTGATAGCTGCTAAAGAGCTGCTTCTCCCTGGACTTTGTCTCAAGATGAGGTTAATGACTATCAGAGATAGTTGATAGTTATGAGTGATTTGTATAATTCTACCCAAGTGTTTAAGCAGAGCTAATTAGGGGAAAATTAGGCTGTTGCATCAGCTCCTAAACACATAGAGAACATTCCCTTGGATGGGGAACATCCATCTCTATGTCAGAGAGGGAGCATACCTCATGGTTTTGGGTCACCAAGCCTGAGCTGGAGTCAGCAAACTGGAAGCTGAAGTTTATGATGGCTGTTGATAAAACTGTAGTGCAATTAAGACCAAATAGGTCAAAGAAGTGGTGATGGGGAAGAAGAGGTACAATGTGAGAAGGGTTCAATGTAGGGAATGCAGGGAATGTGGGGAAAAAAATCTTCACTATAAGTTGTCCAAAAGTGGAAGGGTAGTGAGTTTCTTGTGAATGTGAATCTTTAAGCAGAGTACATATGACTGTGAGGCTAGAGTGAAAATCCTGGTTAGGCTGTGAGTTAAGGAGTTAACAACTTCAGTAGTGTCTTTTAACTCTGACATTTGGTGATTGTGTACAGGTACAAGACAATACAAAGAGATACTATTCAGAGTAAGTAAACTCTCTCTTCTTGAGTACTTTCTCCTCTCTGGGTATGTAAGACACTTTTCTTTTTCACTGATACTACTTCACAGTTTTCTTTGCTAGATCTTCATCCATGTCATGCCCATTAATTATGGGGTGTACCCCATGACTCTGTCCCAGCTCCTCTTTTCTTCTGTATCTCTATTCTTACTTTGGGGAGTTACCTGGCTCCAGGGAGTTTAATTATCATCCCTATAGATTTCCCCAATCTATGTATCCAGACAAAAGTCTATCTCCAGTGCCAATACAAGTACCAGTTTGAGTTCCAATACCACAGCACCAATTTTTTAATTAGACATTTCAAACTAGATTATTGTAAGCATCTTAAACTCAATGTGTTTTTTAAAACATCATTTCTCCCTCCCAAAATTTACTCTTCTTCAGAATTTCTCTATTGTAGAAGATAGCCACCATTCCTAATTATTTCATTATCATCCTTAATGCTTCATTCAGCCCACATATACAATCCCAGTCTTTCCACTCACACAACCACCACTCTAGATCTGGCCTTTATCACCTCTTAGGTAGATTATTGAAAGAACCTCTTATTTGGTCTTCCTACCTGAAGTCTCCATCTCCTCCAATCTGTTCTCCATACAGCTGCTAATGTGATTTTTCCTAAAGCATAGTTTTGACTGTAAACTGTGAAGTGCCATACTGCAAGCTCCTTCCTGATTTTTGTATTTTAATATCCTCTACATGTCTCAACCTTAACGTGTTCAAAATGAAATTTATTATATTTCTTAAATAAACAAATTCCTCTTCAAAAATTTTCTATTTCTGTTGATGGCAGTATTATCTTTCCAGTCACATAAGTGTGCATCCTTGTAGTCATTTTTAACTCTTTCTTCTTTCTCAACCTCCCTATATAAGTTTCTAAGTCTTGTTTATTTTTATCCCCATAATGTCTTTCATACATCTCCTCTCTACTCCCATGGCTACCACCAAAGCTCAAACTTTCATTGGCTTTTACATGGACTATTGCAATAGACTCCTAATTGGCCTTCCTGATTAACTATCTCCTTTCTTTAGTACATCTTCCTTATAACTATCATTAAGTTTCCTGGATGACAAATGACAAAATCTCTCCAATGGCATCCTTGCGCATATTTCAAGAGAGTCTCCAATAAGGCTTATAGTATCATCAACAACAACAGCAAAAAGTAGGAGGATCAAATGGCCTTCATCTGTGAGTAAATGGTATATTTTGCGAAGAAGTTATCATGCTACTAAATGTGAGGGAAGAGGATTGTTCATTCCAACAGGTCAAGCAGGCAGATCAAGAATTGAAAGAGATAGGGGCAGCTAGGTGGCCCAGTGGATAGAGTACTGGCCCTAGAGTCAGGAGGACCTGAGTTCAAAACTGGCCTCAGATACATAATACTTCCTAGCTACGTGACTCTGGGCATGTCACTTAACCCCTATTGCCTCACTTAAAAAAAAAGAATTGGAAGAGATAGTGAGAATAATGGTCTGAATACAGATCATTATTTTGTGGATAAAGAAACTGGAATAATAAAAATAATAGAAAGAGCAATAATATAAATATAGCTATGTGGATTTAGATACTAAGAGCCCAGCTTTTTGCCTCTGTTTTGGCTTCAGTTAGGGGCATACCAAATGCCAATGGTCACCTGTGAATGAAACTTTGAAGACATAGGGCAGGGAAATGCTTAAGAATGGAGGAAAAGAAATGAAATGGAAAAAAAATTGATTATGTGATTACTATGTGCCAAGCATTGTGCTGAGTATTTGGGATACAAATAGAAAAACAAGATAGACCCTTCACTCAAGGAGCTTACATTCTAATTAGAGGAGAGAATATTTAAAAGAAGGTTCAACTTCATGACAAATGGAAAGACCAGGTGGTAGAGTACTTAGGTTTTGGCAGACAAAGTGAAAAAGGAGAAAGAAAAGAATTGTGTTTTATAAGGCTGTAGGAGAAGTAAACAGAAGGAGGAGAGAACATAGTAAAACCTATGCCTCATCTAGCAGGAGAACTCTTTCAAGGAATGATTTGTTATAAAGACCTGTTTTACAAGTGCTATCAACAGATGCCCAATACAAATCATTTAGCAAGGGCCCTAATTTATTAATTCTGATGAGAAGAACCAAAGTGATGTATTTGCATGATTCAGGACCCATTAAGTCAGATCAGCAGAGAAATTAAGTTTATTTTAGGGAGCAAATCAAGAGTAAATGAAGGGAAAGGGAGGAATAGGCTCCTCCCCAGTGTCCATTAGTATCTTAATCAACACCTATAATTTGGTTTTGGATGTTCTTTCAAATATCCTAATTATCTATCTTACAAAGAAAAAATTATTTGGTTCTTCCTGACATTACTCAGCACATAGCCATTTCCATTCAATTCTACCAGGTTTATTAGACAGTAATATTAATCTGGTATCTGCAAAGGAATTTGGACAAAGGTGGTGGTAGTGAGGTAGGGAGGACCTACTTAATGAATAGCCCTTTAAAAAATACAACAAATAAGACAATTGTCTTCTCTTATAAAGTCTCAAAATTTATTTTATGCATTCAATGCTCTTACCAGTGTTCTCTGAGGATTAAATTTTCTTAGACTGCTGAGACCATAAGTCCAACTTGACTTGGGCCATTAGGGAAACATGTTCACCTACTTAGTATTTCAGTTGAAAATGAATCTTCACTTTCAGAGTAGGGTTACAGCAGCTCTTCCTCATGGTAGGGTTTAGAAGGTTTCATTTAATTTAGCCTTACAAATATTTATTTGATGTTTAGTACATCAGATGCTTTGCTATGTGTTGAGAATACATGTTAAAAAATGATGCTATCCATGACTTTAAGTAACTTATACTGTACTTCAAGGGATGTAACAGCCATACAAGTTAGTGTATGTTAAGAAGCAGAAAGCTTTGTAATTGGCATAATGAATGAATATACTTAAAAATTAACAACAAGACTTGCAGGAGAAGAGGAAGATGCAAATTTGTAAGACAGTATAGAGATTTTAGTTACTATAACTCACAAGAATTAACCCAGTCCCATAAAGGCATCTTCTGAATCTGAAATGAGGTGGGTAGGGGATGATAATCATCTTCAGATAGACAAAGGACTTTGATGTTCACATGGAAAAAGGATTTCAAGTTGTTTTTCTTGGTCCTGGGGGGATAGGGGTTACATGGAATGATAAGTAATACCTCTATGGAAGTGTAAGTTGGAAAAAGAACTATTGGATGAACTGTTGGTTATACCACTAAGAATATAATGCTAAGATTTGTCTGCCTTCTATCCCTTATCATCTGTCCCTACCATTGACTGCCCACTTCTTCATAGTTCCCTCTGGAATCCCTTTTACATTACTAACATTCTTTCCTGTGGCATGAAACAGACTTCTACCTCCTCACATTAACTGCTACCTGAAGACCACATGGACCATAGCATGCCAGGCCCTTCTATCCTCTACTATCTCTCAAAGTCTGTCCAAATTCATGTTTATTGCTTCCAAAATACTATCAATCCATCTCATCTTCTGTTGTCTCCCTCTCCCTTTGCCTTCAATATTTCCCACCATCAAGGTCTTTTCCAATGAGTCTTATCTTCCCAATTATGTGGCCAACAGCTTCAGCTTCAGCTTCAGTATTTGTCCTTCCAGTGAATACTCTGAATTAATCTCTTTAAATGTTGACTGATTTGATATCCTTGCTATCCAAAGGACTCTCAAAAGTCTTCTCCAGCACCACAATTTGAAAGTGTAGATTCTGCAGCACTCGGCTTTCCTTCTAGTCTAACTCTCAGAACCATATGTTACTTTTGATAAAATCATTGCTTTGACGACAGGGACTGTTGTCAGCAAGATGATGTTTCTGCTTTTTAATATGTTGTCCATTTGACAGATTTGACATAGCTTTTCTTCCAAGGAGCAAACATCTTTTAATTTTATGGCTGCAGTTGCAGTGATTTTTGAGCCCAAGAGTATAAAATCTGACACTATTTCCATTTTTTCCTACTATTTTTTAGGAAGTGATGGGACCAGTTGCCATGATCTTAGTAATGTTAAGCTCCAAGCCAGCTTTTACGCTTTGCTCTTTTGCCCTCATCAAGAGACTTCTTAATTCTTCTTCACTTTATCTCATCAGAGTGATATCATTATTGATATTTCTCCAGGTTACCTTAATTCCAGCTTTTGATTCATCCAGCTTGGCATTTTGCATTATGTGCTCTCCATATAAGTTAAATAACTAAGATGACAATATACAGCCTTGTCATACTCTTTTCCCAATCTTCAGCTAATCAATTGTTCTATGTTTGGTTCTAATTGTTCTTTCTTGACCTGCATACAAGTTCATCAGGGAACAAGTAAGATGACCTGGTATTCCCTTCTCTTTGAGGATTTACCATATTTTGTTGTGATCCATGAAGCCAAAGTCTTTAATGTGGTCAAGGAAGCAGAAGATGGTTTTTTTTTGGAACTTCCTTACTTTTTCCATAATCCAGAGAATATTGGCAATTTGATTTCTAGTTCCTCTGACTCTTTGAAAACCAGCCTATACTTCTGGTAATTCTCAGCTCTCATATTGCTGAAGCTTAGCTTGCAGAATCTTCAGCATAACCTTGCTGGTATGCGAAATGAATGCAATTGTTCAGTAATCTGAACATTCTCTGGCAAAATCTCTTCATTACCACTTCCAAAGTACTACCCCAAAGTTAACTTTATTCCCCATGCATCATATCTTAAAATCCTTGTTACTATTATCTATCAACTTCCTGCTCACTCTGTCAAATTTTTGAAATAATTTTCGCATCAGAATCCATTTATTCATTGGTACTTTGTCCACTGACGCCATCCTTGGCAGTGTCAACATTCACTATGATAAGATAAATGCTTCTTACAGTTTCCTCATTCTTTTACTTTTTTTTCCAAAACTTTAAACCTGTAACTCTCAAGTGGTCATCCAATCATTGCCTGAAGAATTTTAGTCAGGGTTGGTCTACTACTTTCTGAGGCATAATATTTTGTTTTGGGAGGGTTCTAATTGTTAGGAAGCTTTTTCTAGACATCAAAACTATGTGATAGTGATCCAGGCTGGGTATGCACTTGGTTCTTATCTCAATTGTCACTGGAGGTGCTTACAGTATAAAGATTTGATTACACTCAACCCCTTTGTGACCCCTTTTCTTTCAACCAACAAACCCATATGTTTTTAAAAAACATTTATTGCTTTGATGGCACCACTTAATTTTTAATTACATTTTATTTTTAATTAAGTGAAATCATTTCTCTCTCCCCCTATTTTATTGAAATGAAAAATTCCTTGTTAAAAAATATACGTAGTCAAACAAAACAATCCCCTCATTGTCCATATTGAAATATATGCATATATACACACATACATACATATACATGCACATATTACAACAAAATGTTACTTCTTTTGTCAGGAGGTAAATGATCATGAATGGTTCTTCTTAAAAGTCTTTATTTATTGTGGCCTTATCATACCTACCATTCATTTCTCTATTGTCTTTAAAGAAATTCTTAATTTTATTCTCCAAAGACCTTAGTTTTTAATGTATTTCGGTCATACTATATGAGGAACTATTGATAAGAAGAAAGTTCCCATATACAACTATATGGATAGTTAGATATACATGTGCGTGTGTGTGTGTGTGTGTGTGTGTGTGTGTGTGTGTGTGTATCAGTACTTTTGTGGTAGCAAAGAATTGGAAATAAATAGAGCAGATTCCCATCATTTGAGGAATGGCTAAATAAATTGTTGTACATGAATATAATGGAGTATCATTTTGCTATAAGAAATGATGAATGTGATGAAAATAGAGAAGCATGTAAAGATCTAAATAAACTGATGCAGAATGAAGAGAGCAGAGCAAAAATAAAATGAAATGAAATAATATCTGTAATGACTTATAACAATGTAAACAGAAAGAGCAAACACTCATAAAAATAAAAAGAAATTATTGCAAAATTAAGAAGAAAAAGCATGACTTGGAAGAAGAGATGTGAGAAAACATATGCACATTGGCTGTATATTGCATGGTTTTCAGACTTTTTCAAGTCTGATCAGTTATGATATACTATTTGCTATTTGAAATGGCTCTTTGGAAGGGGAAAAGAAGAAATACTAAGGAAACCATGGTAATGAGAAAAACAAAAGATATCAACAAAAACATTTGAAAACTTTAAAAAAAGTGATGGACCTTGATTTTTTGAAGAAGTTTTGAATCATTGGCAGAATAGTGAAAATTTTCAGAGTGAATCTAGACTGCTATCTTGATCCATGTCTCTCTCATCTGCTTCTTAAAGTCTTTACCACCCCCCCACCCCAGGAACTTCTCTCGTCAGGATCCCTTTCAACTACCTACTTCTACATTTTGATTGGGCTCTAAGACTCTTCAAGCCTTAACCAGACCTATTCCTATCTATAATGAAAGTGTTGGGGGGGGGGGGACTCCTAAGGCCACTTAGGAAATGTTACAAACTACCACAAGGTTGGACCTGGAGGATAAAACCTGAATGATCTAATCATATGTTTCCTTCATAAGATGTCTCACAAAGCACCAATACTCATTCAATGGCCTCTATTTTTTTCCCTAACTTCTTTAATATGATCAGTAAATGGGATTAGGGGATGGTGTGGGAAGATAATGCATAAAACTTCTACCAGTGTTGGAAAAGGTAGTTTGATATTCACTGTCATCAAAAGGGAGCCAAATCTCAGTGAATGCCAGAAGGTAAGAAATACAAACTTAATGTGAAAAGACTTTGTTTATTATGGAACAGATATTCCAGATAGCACAATGGAAGGGGCAGATGTGCCTGGAGTAGAACATTTTAGGGGAAGAGATGAGGAGGATGAAAATGAATTTTGGATGGGGAGTGAAGTTTTTACTTTAGTATCTTGAGGTTCAGAATCACTGGAATGGGTAGAGTATGCCAACCATTGAGAAATGAGTTCACTCAGAATATGAGTGGTAAAAGAGAGGCCTATTGAGAAAACCGGTCATTAGATTGTTTTCCTGTGAAGTATTTAGCAGATGGTGATGTTGTGGCCAATGATGCTTCAGGAGGCACATCTCACAACTGGCAGGTGAAAGTGAAAGCCCAGCACAGGACAGTCTAATTAGGAGGTAGATCTGATCTGTAGATGACCTCGAGCACTATAGAAGGCTCTGGAACACAAAGCAAGAGTTCTGGATCTCAGGTAGGGCCTGCTTGAATCAAACATAACAAAGAGGGAGATGGGGAGTTTGAATCCAAATCTAAAATGGAGCCCACTGGAACAGTGTCTATACTATATAAGGCCAGAGATGTCTGGGAGTGTTATGTTATGGAGGTCAAGAACTGAGCAATATCAGGTTGACTTTAGCCTATGAAAGCTCAGGGAAGTTCTTGGCCTATAGGAATCCAGTTGTCATATACAAAGGGCATTGAAGGAGATGGCTTGAGTGCAGACTTCATGGCTGTACCTGGGCATGGAGTTGTTGTTTATCCTTTGCTCTCAAAGAGAACCAATGATACCAGGAAGATGATATCTTGACTTGCAAGTGAATTGGATTTAAGTGAGACAAGACTGGGCAGTCACTAGCCTCACTCTCCCCTTCAGAACCATCTGGGTCCAGGGGCAAGACATAAATCAGGATGACTGGAGATGGTCCCTGATGTGGTGGGAGACAGGCCTTTATAACCTAAGATCTTTCCCGGGTCTCAATTTGTCTGGGGCAACACCCATTAAGTGATTTAGGTTAGGTAAGAAATGAACCAAAAAATGGTCTCTTTTACTTATTCAAAAAAGAAATCAACCTGGGAGGGGAAGACCCTCAGGGTTTCTAGCCAGGACAGAAACAATTGCTATTTACACTCACTCTGAGCCAAGGAAATCCAAACAATGACCAACTGAGGTTTGGATTGGGGCCCATTATTGGCCAACCAGTAATGGCCAGAGTGATTTGGGTTTTTAAGACATAGTCAAGTAGCTCTATTTGAATCCCAATGGTTTTATCAAAGCCTGATTTCCAGAGCTCTATTTCAAGAAATTTATACTCCTTATAATGTCTTTCTCAGGTCTCAGTTTGTCTGAGGCAACACCCACTCAGGAATTTTAGGTTGGGTAAGAAATGAAGGAAAAGATGGCCTCATTTACCTATTCAAAAGAAAAAAAAGCTAACCCAATACCAACTAACATAACAGTGGAGAAAAATGCTCAGTAAAAACTATAATTCTGCCAGAATTTATGTTATTCCCAGCTGGGATTAGGTATATTAGAAAGCAGCAACTCCAGGGATTCTAATCAAGTGGGAGCAGGGCAAGGATATCACCAGAAGCAGTCCTATCAACACAGAGATCTAAATTTCCATGGCCCCATTTGTTTTCTTTATGTATGCCTCTTAATGCATGCACCCCAGCCATATATGTCCATCAGTGATGTCTACTCTACCTACTTATTGTGTATTTGTGAGAGGTAGTATATTTGGCTAATTGGAAAAATGTTTTATTTTCACTTTTCTTAATTTTATTAAGTAATTTTGCTTTGCATTGTGCATCTGGTGGACTAGTTAAAGTAACATGTTTGAAGGGACTTGTAAGCTAAGATTTTGTGAGCATATAGTCTAACACAGTACCTTGACATAGCTTTTCTGGGTGATTAGGGTGCCCCCAGCTACTACATACACACATTTAATCAATAAATCAATAAATAATTTTAAGTGCTTACTATGTATCAGGTATTGTGGTAGACATTAGCAATAAAAATTTAAAAATCCCTCCTCTCCATCCCCAGACAAATCTCTACTGTCAAGCAGCTTACATAAATATACAATGTTTGTGAAATTGTATTTTTAAAATTTGTGGTAGGGAAGGATTTCAAATATGCACATTATGTAAATATTTTTCTAATAAAATATTATCATTAAATAAAATGTCAAAATTTTCACAAAAAATATAATAGTCTTATTATTTTCTTCTTTCTGCTTATATGGAAGGTATTCAAAATACTTTTGTCTCCTTGTAATAAAAGTTTTCTACAAAAACATGTTTATTGTATTTAATAATTAAAAAATGAACCAAAAATTCCTTTTTATATTCTTGTGCCCAGAAAGGAAACTTTCTCTTCTTTACAGCAGAGTACACTAAGAAGTATGGTTGCAATTAGCATATTTTTCTCTTCTGTTCTATGCTGTGTGTGTGGAATGGGAATAGAGCAATTATTTGAACAAATATAGTAGAAAAAATATGGAATTGAAATGAGGATATTGTACTGACCACTGGTTTGTGATGCCTTTGAAAATATTCTTTTTAAAACAGAAAAGTTTATTTTTAGAAAGTCTAAGAAATCACAAGATCTTTAGTGTCCTAAGAGATGTATTTGTACTCTAGAAGCTTTGTTGATAAAGATTTTGTTTTTCTAATTATGGTCTTCCTTCTTCTATAAGGCCATTCATAAATCCTTTCATAAGTTCCTTTTAGTTTTATTTGTCTAGTTTTTTATATTTGAAAAATCTTTCTCCTATAGCTCAGCAAATTGAAATGCTACAAGGACCAATGCAAATGCTCCTTCGTTTATATAGCCTCCCTTCATCAACCCTAATGATCTTTTCTCCTTGGGAATTCTTACAACATTTCATTTTTACTTCTCATTAGGGAGGCATTGGTAGGAGGTACAGTAGAAAGAAGGCTGAATTTGGAGTCAAAGGAACTGTGTTTGAATTCTAGTCTCTGCTCTTTACCCCCTGTAAAACCTTGGACAAACCACAAACACTCTGGAAGTTAGTTCCTCATCTAGAAAATGGAAAGGGGTTGTGGGATTGGACTTAAATGACTTCTGAAGATGCATTTCAAGTCAAAAAGCATTTATTAAACATATACTATGTGCAAGCATTCTGGTAAATACTAAACATAGGTTCCTATATATTTTTATTCTCTTTGATATCATATCCTTATTTATTTGTTTATCACTTCAACATCCATTAGTCCAGTAGTTCTTAAGGTTTTGTGCATGTGTGTGTGTGTGTGTGTGTGTGTGTGTGCCATGGACTCCTGCAGTAGTCTGGTGAAGACTATAGAACCCTTCTTAGAATAATATTTTTAAGTGCATAAAATAAGATGCATAGGATGATTAAGGAAATCGATTTGTTGAAATAAAGATGTATTTTTTCTCATTCAAGTTCATGGACCACCTGAAATCAATCTCCTGATCCCTTGGGGTCAGTTACCCAAAATTTCTCTTGGGGGTAGTGGGCTACAGACCACTGGTTAATGATCTCTGTGCTAGACTGTGACCTCCTTAAGATTAGTGATCATACATTGTTCATCTTCCTATACAAAAGCCTTCCCATAATAAGTTCTCAATAAATGTCTCTTGCATTGAATTGCATAAGTGATTACTTTGGGTCACAATTCAATTGCATGCAAAATTCTGTAAGGAAGAAAAGGTCTAATTGAGACAATCAATTAACATATATTTATCTAGTATATATTTATCAAGTATGGTCAACTATGCCTAAGTACATTGTCCTAGTTTTAAGAGTTAGGTTTTAATAGGATACAAAGAAGTCTAAATCATGTTCACTACTTGCTGAATCCTCTCAGTACATCTTGGGGGAAAAGATTAGAGCAAGTGAAAAATTAAATCAGAGAAGACTGAGACCTCAGGCAAGTTACTTTCCCTCTTGGCCTCAGTTTCCTCATCTGTAAAATGAAAGTGCTTAGACTAGGTGATTTATGAAATCCCTTCCAGCTCCAATTGCAATTAACCTATTACCCTAAAAGAGAAAAGTAAAATATAACAATTCAGGAGATGTTGCAAGGCAGTCTGTGATTAATAACTCCAACTTAGTGGTGCAAACAGAAAGTGCTATGGGCAACCCCCTAAAATTTGACCATTCATTAAACTAACTTGTAAGCAGGAAAAAAAATAACTTAATGTATCAACAATGGGGGCAAGGATTGAGTTTTCAAAATGTGATTTTGGCATTTTTCTACCCAATCATCTAACTTGTAAGAATGTATGAATAGGAATACTTTTTTTAGTCCCCATGTTTGACACTTCCTTTATAAAGGTAACAGAATTACAAAGGCCAGACTAGCAACCAAAATACCAAGGAATAAATAGTTAAGATTATAATGTTCTGAAATTCAATTTGAAAAGTATTAAACTTCTCTATCTAAATTGTTTCATGGATATTGTTATTTTTCTTCTATTTCCCTACATATCACTGCTATATTAAGTATTTCTTGTACTCTGACAAATTTTTCTACTGGATTTTGCTATGTGATACATTAGTGCTTTAGTAGAATTGTGGTTCCATCATTGAGGGTACATGATATACTGATATAGATCACAGCCCATCCACACCTTGTCATTCTCTGTGTATGTCTGTATTTCATCTATCTCTTTCCATTGGAGATTCAGGTCTTCCTCTGTCTATTTTAATTTCATGGTGTACCAGACCTCAACAATGCTTCTAGAACACAGGAGGATATTATAAGAGAATCTGAGAGGCAGGTAATACATAAAACACTAGGCTTTCATCATATTGAGTTTTAATTCATGTAAGAGGAGATTAGAAGACCAAAGAAGAACTCAAGGAAGTAGGAAAAAAAAAAGTAAATGGGGCAACTGTCTGAGCTCTAGATGCAATAGTTTTGTTCCAGAGCAGGAAAAAAAGAATTGACTTAGCAATAGTCCTCTTGAGTAGTCATCCTTGAAACTATCACACATAATACCACTGAGCTTTCACACCACCATTGGTCTCAGTTGGTTCTTGCTCCACATAAGGTTAACTGGGTGGCAATCAAAATTATACCAGTGTAATTTCTTAGACAAGAGGTAGTCATGAGGGAAGAAGTGTGGAGGTTGATGAGGGGATTCTTATTTGGGCAAATTTAATTTTTTTTTAATCTCTAATGTCACAGAAATTGAAGTTGCTAGGTATTAGCTGAGAGAGGTCTCACTAAAGTAACTAGGTACTGCAAGCATGGGATATGAAAGTTTTCTAGGAATAGAAGAAATATATGTTATGCCCAATATCTAGAGAAGAAGGAAGCAAATTGAATATTTTTATGATATTTTTAATATCATATTGAAGAGTTGGTACAACTTTTGTTATTTCATGTATAATGTTTTCCATGGCAATAATATATAAGAAAAATAGCAAATGTTCTAAAGTGTCCTTTTAGCTAACTTTGTGAGTCCAAGAAATATATGAAGAATCCAGATTCTAGGGGGCTATCATACAGGGTAACAATGTATCATACCTCTTGGGATGTCCACATCTGTTGCCTTTCATTGTTAATATTATGAACACCCCATCTCTTTTTCAAGATATATGTTTCTTTCATATTGTCTTTTTTTTTTTTTTTTTTGGTGAGGGCAATTGGGGTTAAGTGACTTGCCCAGAGTCACACAGCTAGTGAGTGTTGTGTGTCTGATATCGGATTTGAACTCAGGTCCTCCTGACTCCAGGGCCAGTGCTCTATCCACTGTGCCACCTAGCTGCTCCCATAATGTCTTTTATGACACTTATGGAGCTGCCAAGCACAAAATTCTTATTAGTTGTCTTCTCAGACTTAGCTTTATTCCTGTGGTAGATACTTAAGTGTAACGTATTTGTTTTATTTCTTTAAAAATTCCATTGATGATAAGTACTGTTCCATACAAGAGATAATTCAATGTCTCAGCTATCTTTCATAAATAGCAAAATTCCATTTCATAACTTCATAATGTAATGATAGCACTGGTTTGGGGGTACCAAGGCTATCCACAAAAAATTACATTACCTAAAAATTATTTTAAATGTTTAAAAAAGTTGGGTTCTAATCTTACTATGACAGATAAAGATTATTAAGAGAAAAAATGGAAGTTATGGAAGCTAGCATCAATCATGACATATTTATTTGAAGATGGATAAGAGTTTCAATAAACATGATAGTGGCTTAGCTAAATAGATTACAGTACTAATGTTGGAGGTTCCATAGAACGAATCATAATGACATCATTAGTTTTACCCTCATATATTTTACAAAAAAGTTTCTGTAAAAAATAACTAGGTTGTCCCCTTGAAGATGATAACCTTTGCTTTGTAATTTCAGTCTTTATCTTTTAACCTGTAGAGGGAAAATAACACATTCTAATAAAATCATTGTACCTAATAATTCTAAATATTGCTAGGTTTCCCACATATAACTGTATACCATTTGAGTGTGTCATGTCTGTCAGATGGGCTAATTAGGAATGTGAAATGCAACAATTTTTTTTTGCAACACATTGAATTTATATTCAGCCATTTGATTATGGAAGCATTAAATGAGGGACCCTTACCTGGTGGTAATTCCTATAGAAAAGTTCTGAGGAATTCAGTTGATTATAACCTAAATGGATCAAAGCCAATATAATCTTGTTAAAATATGGCAATATTTAATAAATCCATTATCTCCTCAAAATTGGTATTCTCTCCGTTGGTGTAGAACTGAACTTAACCACATTCCTTTCCTGTACAATTCACACCAATATTCTTCCTTGGATCATTCAAAGTGGATGGCTTCCTTTTGCTATTTTGACCATCCCTGGTTGCCATTGCAGAAAAATAATGCCAAACTACGGAAAGGGCACTAACTTTGGAGTCCAAGGATTTGAGCTCAAATCCTGTCCTTGTCACTGACTGCCTTTATGATCTTGGACAAATGCCTTAGTCCTTAGTTTGCTCAACTGTAAAATGAAGAAGTGTACAGTGAAAGTCTAACTCAAAGGGCTGATCATACAATTGACAATCATAGTCTGGAAAAGAGATTCTTTTTTGTCTGTTTTTATCTGGGAAAACCCAGATGGATTGTTAGGTTGATTTCTTTGGATAATAGTAGCTAATAGCTAATATTTATACAAATGACACTTTAAGGTTTGCAAAGTACATTCCAGAAATTATCTCATTTTATTGTCACAAAAACCTTGGGAGGTAGATGCTATTTTTATTTCTGTTTTGCAGATGAGGAAACTGAAGCACAGAGGATTTAAGTGACTTTTCCAGGATTGCATAGCTATTAAGTGTCTGAGACAATATTCAAACTCAGGCTTTCTTAACTCCAAATCTAGCAGTTTTTCTCTTGTGCCACCTAGCTATCTTTTCAGTGGTTATGGATCACAATAAAAAGACTCTAGTATTTGGGTGCAACACACTCTCATTCAGAAACAAAGCCACCAGAGATTGTCTGTACATTTGAACTCTGCAGGACATTCTCTAAGACAACATGAACCCCTTTGGTAAGCAGACATTTCCTAGTTTCATGTCTCACTTGTTGATACTTGGAAGATAGCTGAACAAAAGTTGTGTGTGTGTGTGTGTGTGTGTGTGTTTTGCATTTTTTTTGTATCTCTAGTGATTAGCACAGTACCTCCCATGTAGTAAGTGTGAAATAAATGCTTCTTGACTGACTCTTATGTTTTCTTTGATTAGGAATTATGAGGAGCTTACTGTCTAAGACTAGGGAAGCATTAATTCTGCTGTAATCTGTCTGGTTCACAACTCACCTGAACATTGTGTTTATTCTGGGTACCACATTTTAAGAAGGAAATAGATGAGTCAAGAACTAGAATGAATGAACTAGAACCTCCGGAGAAGAGTAAATGTGATTGTAAAAGAACTCAAGGTCATGTCATATGGAAATCAATTGAAGGAATTGGACATGTTTAACCTTAAAAAGTGTAGTTTTGTGGAGTGGGGTGGGGAGTGGTGGACATGGTTGTCCTCTTCATGAAATCATAGCAGCAAAGATTTAGTCTGGAAGAAATCTAAGAGGTCATCTAGCCCAGCCCATTCTTTTAAAAGGGAGGAAACTGAGGTTGAGAGAGTAACTTGTCCAAGGTCACAAAGGTACTAAGTGTTAGAAGCAGGATTCAAGCCCAGGTTCCTCTGACACTGACACCAGTGCTCTTTTCCTTGCTATGCATAGACTCTAAAATAATAGCTTACCTTAAAGAGTATTTTTACTGGGATCACCATTTCCAAGTTCAGGAGCCAGACTGCAGTATTTCACTGGAAAATCTAGAAATGTTCTAGCTTTTTGATAGGGCTATGTGGCTTCAAAATCATAAGCAGATGGTTTGTATCTACTTAGAATCATATTAGTATGTAGTCTTTATTAAAATAAAAAAAAAAGCTGGAGGAAAAGAAGTGCAGCAGATTTTGTCCATACCCATAAATAGATAATGGTGGGGTAAAGAATTTAATGATGAACTAAAGGAAGCCTGGACATTCTCCCTTTCCTGCTCTGGAGCAGATCTGAGCAAGGTGGATTCTCCCTCTTGGGGTATAAAGTGCCTGAATATCTCAGTCCCCAAAAGGCAACAATTTATGGAGAATCCACAGCTTCTTCTAGGGGAGGTAGTATGGGATAAAGGATAGTCTCTTCAGTTTGTAATGAGAAAAGATTTAGGTATAAATACTGCCACCGCCACTTGGCAGCTATATGACCTTAACTAAGCAGGCCACTCAATCTCTTTGCACCTCAGTTTTCTCCTCTACAGAATATGGTAACAATTCCTGTAGTACCTGTAGCACTGGGGTTGTTTTAGGGTTCGAATGAAAGCATCTTTTTTTCTCAATGTCTCTTTTTACATTCACATTGTCTCCTCTTTTGAATCCCCCACAATAATTTCCTAATGAGGTGGCCCAGGCACAGAAGTCCTCTTCCTCTAGCCTGTTTGTATATAAACTCTGAATTGCCAGTGGCTCTAACACACACACACACACACACACACACACACACAATCTTTGTGCAAGCTTTGTGTAAGCTTGCTGTGCAAGCTAGCAAATCATTGGAGCTCAGGATACTTTTTTTGACCAGAAGGGATTTTGCTTTCAAGTCTTGGTCTATTACTTATTGTATAATACCTCTGTATCCTACTCCACTCCTACCATGTTTTCTTCAAACTTTCCATCATAAACATTTAATATCGCCTTGTGACTGGCTATGGTGCTTTCCCCAGCAGCAGCAGGTATCATCTCGAAGGCAGACCATAATATTCTGTTTTTTTCCTCATTCTCTGTATTTGCATTTAGTTTGGTAAATTATTCATCAGCAGTGAATTTAGATTTTTTCCCCTCATTGGTTTTCTAGTTTCTTTCCCCTTAATTATCATAGCTAAGCTTTTTGAGACTCAAGTTCTGAAGAACCACTGACAAAACAGTTGGTGTTGAAATGAGCCCTGTGAATATTCTACACCAGTCAAGTATGGCTTCAGTGCTGTTTTGGTGTCTTGTCAATGTGGTGCTCTGGGGCTCAGTGCTTGGTAATGGTGGGAGTGAGGGGAATATATGAGAAGGGTGATTAATAATTTTGAACTGCTATTCTTTCTATAGTGAAATGTCATGAAGTTGGAACTTGGGCTTTTTCAGATATTTGCTTCAATAGGGATGCTCCTCTCTCTCCTCACCAAATACCATTAAATTGAAACACATGAATTACATGTTCAGAGTCCATAGCTCAGTTAATGACCACGTTCAGTTTGCTCTCATAGCTGACAATTCATCAATAGCCCATTACGCTAATGTTACCTTTCCTCCCAAACCAGCACACCCAAAGAAAACCACAGTTATACAAAATTGCTAGTTTTAAATTAACTGTCATTGGAAAAAGGTCATTTTCTCAAAAACATCTGAGAGGCACATTCAAAACCCTAAGGATATGACTATCGTCTTTCTTTTCTATTGACTGGTTCCATTTTTTTAAAAAGGAAAAGAATTGGTGAGAACTGTTATTTGATATACTATGGTAAGAAATATCTCAACTCATTTTTTGCTCACACTGGAAAAGAAAGCTAACATTCTGTAAAGAAATGCTAGAATTCATCAATTGTATTTCCAAGGTTATTTTTTTCTGACAGTTATGCATAACACCACATCTAAAGAATTCTCTCTTTAAATAGAGTATTTTGAACCCAGATGGGTCCATATTTTTTTTACCATATTTGAGACATAATTCAAATAGTTTATAGATTTTTGTAATATGAATATTTCTGATGTGGTTTTTGTTCTTTTCAACAATACTTCTTAGTATTAATGTAACTTCTGGACAAAACAAAAACAAAAACACAGGATAACAAGAATGCCTTCCTCAGCGATGAAGGAATGTGGTAATGATAAGATACTACTACAAATTAATTCAGAGTTTTGTTCTTACACACTCCAAATGTTTTCATTAGCCTTCCCATTTCATGAACTTCCCCCATTTTTTCATGAATTCTCACCCATTAAGGTGGCTTAATCAAAATACCAAAATATCCAAGAATGTGTGATACTCTTTGAACCTTCTCAAAAGGAGCTTTCCAAGACAATTGTCAACTGTCCACACTGGAATCATATTAGAAGCATGGAGATGGAGCTAAATGGATAAGGAAAAAAGAAAAGTGTAGGAAAGAACTATTTTTCTTCCTGTTATGTTGGAGATGACAGAAAGGCAATCAAAAAAGATATAGAGCCATTAGTTGGATTGGTTAGGACAATGATTGCAGCTGAGAGAAGACAGATCTAGTAAATTCCTATTTTCCTTCTTTGTCGAATTTATTTTTAATTAGTTTTTTCAAGTAAAAAGTATTTTTAATTAATATGTCCCTTCCACTACTCCTATTCAGCAAATTCAAAATAAAGTTTTCAATGTATATGTAGTCCAACAAAACAAATTATCAAATTAGCCATGTCCAAAAATGTTTGTCTCTGGACTTTAGGTTCATCACCCCTTTTAAGAAGTTTTGCACATTTTTAATCTTCATTCTTTTGGAAATATGGCTTATCATTGTGTTGTTCAGCATTCTAAAGTCTTTTAAAGTTTTTTCTTGTTTTCTATAAAGTTGTGATCATTGTATAAATAGTCAGTTATCTTTGTAAGACCAGAAAAAACAAGAATGAACTGGAGAGACAAATGTTATACTAATTTTTGAAACAGAGAAGAAAATAGAATGTACCAACTCTATGCAAGTAACCTTGACTTCAATTCCTGACAAAATTTTGATTGTATTATAAGGAGGGCAGTTGGTAACTTTTTAAAAATTGAATTATTGATTACTAAGATGCAGTATGCTTTCTCCCAGAATAGATAATCTCATATTAGTCTCATTTTCTTTCTGAACTGGTAGATCAGAAGAATGATATCTATATTCATACGATGGTAGGAACATTGATTTAGAGCTAAAACCTTGGATACCATCTAGTCCAAATGGAGGCTCTAAGGAGTTAAATAGCTTACCAGGGCCACAAATGTAGTGAATCAGAGAGCTGGCATTCAAACTGATATCTTCTAATTCTAAATTAAAGACTCTTTCTACCATGCCAGGTTAGGACTTGTGGAAGCTGACAATGTCCACCCCACCTGAAATGTAACTTCCTCCAGCCTAGATACTAATGAACTTTCACCTTTTCTTTAACAGAACCAAGCCTCCATCTTCCCTGCACCAGTTCCAAACTTCTCCTCCCCATACCCTCATCTAGAATCTCTTTATATGTTATCTTCCCCCAATAGAATCTAAGTTCCTTGAGGTCAGGGACAGTCTTGCTCACTTATATTTTTATTTTCAGTGCTTAGCAAAGTATCTGTCACATTATAAGCAGTTATAAATGGTCTAATAAATGGCCTACTAATAAATGGTCTATAAATGAAATCTGTCTATCTATCTATCTATCTATCTATCTACTAGGATGAGTGGTTTGTGGATATATCTGGATTTGAATTTCCTGGAAAGTTAGTTTTGTTCTTAGGGTGAAATTTGATTTAGATCATATCAGGAAAATAAGAACTAGGATGGTCTTTACATGTAGCCAGAGAGAAGTGAAAGTGACTTCAGTGGCCATCTAATACCACTTATATTTGGAAATATGATTCCCAATAAGTGTTCATCTGTTCTTTGCATAAAGAGTTCCAATGAGAGGAAGCCCCCCATCTTTGTGGGCAGAGAATTCTAGCCTTTGCTTAACTCTAATTGAATATGTACTTGGTCCTGGTGTCCTTCCCAGGGAACAATTTTTTTGGGAATGAAAGGGCCCTAGAATATATGGACTATCTGAATAGCATAGGCTTCAGTTGACTCCATATGGGGAAAGAGAGCACATGATAAGAGGAAAGACCAAATGAACACACACTTAGATATGAGCAATACTGAGTTGTTAGTAAGTTGAGTAGATAACATATAGAGATATAGAATAGGTAATAGCACTGTTAAGCATATACTTCTCTGGCTGATTGAGTGGATCTAAAGAATAGTCTTTAATGGAGCTGTGTCAGCTTAGTAAGCAGTTCCTAGTGGAGTCATTAAGGATATGCATTCAACCCTGTGATGTTTAAAAATTTATATCAATTACCTGGATGAAGGCATAAATGGGAATATTTGTCAAATTCATAGATGATATAAATCTCAGAAAAATAACCAACCTCATAGATAAAAGATTTAATATCTAAAATGGCTTGAAGAGTGAATCAACTTATTTCAAAAAGAAATTTATTGGGAGATAATGTAATGTTTTACACATAGATTCAATAAGCCAACTTCATAAGTATAGTGTTAGGAGTATCCAGACCATCATTCTTCTGAAAATGATCTGGGAGTTTCAGTTAAGTAGTAGTTCAATATGTCAACTGTGTCAAAATAAAAGTGTTTAAAAAATGCTAAAGTGACCTTGGACTAAACTGAGGGAATGACAACTTCAGTTAAAAGAGTCATAATAGTTTGATCAGATCCCATCTGGAATATTGTGTTTAGTCATACCACATTTCATTAAGGTCATTGACAAATTGGAGCATAGAAAGATGGCTAGAGTGAAAAAGAGACTAAAAACTGTGCCATATGAGGATTGTGAAAGGAACTGGAGATGTTATACTTGGAGAAGCCTTAAATTACACCTATTATAAGTATTAGAAGAACTGTAATGTAGAAGAAGGGTTAGATTTGTGAAAGAATGTTAGAAAAAATTTGAGTTTAAATCATGCCTCTAATATATTTAGCTATATGATCAGAGTCAAGTGCTAGCTACAGTTTTTTAATCTGCAAAATGGGAATAATGATACTTGTAGTGGAGTTGTTGTGAGAACCAAATGAGATATCATATAGAAGGTATCGTCAAAGTCTTAGTGCATTTTTAAAGGTAGCTTAAAGAAAGCATAAGACTGGGGACAGCTAGGTAACGCATTGATTAGAGCACCGGCCCTGGAGTCAGGAGGATCTGAGTTCAAATCCGGCCTCAGACACTTGACACATACTGCCTGTATGACCCTGGACAAGTCACTTAACCCTGATTGCCTTGCAAAAAAAAAGGCATAAGCCTGCACTAACACATTTATGGGACATGTATACATACACTCATACATGTCCCAAAAATCTTTGAAAATTCAAAAGTACTATATAAATGTCAGATGACTATTATTATAGTTGTGCTTTGTTCTCAGAGACAGAATTCATAACAATGTGTAGAAGATTCAGAGAGCTAGAATTAAACACAATGTAAGGGGAAATTTGCACATAAATACAATGATCTAAAAGAGGAATTTATTGCTGTGGCTTGCAAAAGGTATTCCTTCTTTGGAGGTCCTCAAGTGGAGGTTGGATGATTAGCTATTATTGATATTGAATAATTTACATTTAAGCTCAATTTCGACTAGATGTCCTCTGAGGTCTCTTAACTGACATTGTGTCATTCTGTGATCTGCAAAAAAAAAATACTGAGTCAACCATTTGAATGCTCAGGCTACACAGATAGTGTCTCTAATATTTGGAACTATCTAAACAAGTGTTTTAACCAAGCATTTATGAACTTAAAAATGCTGATAACTGTATTTTAATATAATTGGATTCCTTTGTAATCCTAGTGTTTTACTTTATGCTCTTAAAATATTCTCAGAATGGGCCCATAGACTTTACCAGAGTGGCATACACATGCCTACTCCCACATCCAGACAGACACAACCCCTCTCCTCACACCATACCCATGATCTAGAGGACCAGTTGGATTATTCACTTTTTAAAATAATAGACAGGGAAGGATTTACAAAGTACAAAGTAAGCTGAAAATGTGGTAATCATCTGAATATTTTAATTATTTTATGCAGTCAAATGTTAAAGGATGCTTTAATTATCTGGACTCAGCCAAATGCATTTAAGTCTGCTTGGTTGTACAAAACTATTGATTCTCATGTGGAAGTAAGGTAAGGTTTGTTTTTATTAGGCCACAGAGGACCAAATTAGGAACAGTGAGTGGAAGTTGAAAAATGGGATATTTTAGCTCCATATAAAAAGACATTTCATAATATAAAGAACTGTCCAAAAGGGAAATAGTCTACTTCAAGAAATCAAAAGACTCAGCTAGTCTTAATTTTGCCTATCTTTGTTTTTTTTTGGGGGGGGGCAATTGGAGTGAAGTGACTTGCCCAGGGTCACACAGCTAGTAAGTGTCAAGTGTTTGGTCTGAGGTTGGATTTGAACTCAAGTCCTCCTGACTTCAAGAAAAGACCGGTGCTCTATCCACTGCACCACCTACCTGCCCCCAGTTTTGCCTATCTAAACCAGGGTAAGTTACCAAGGATTCTGTAACATGGAAGTTGAAGGAAAAGATCTAGTTCAACCCCTCAATTTACAAAATGAGAAAACTAAGCATCAGAGGGGTTGTGAGATTTACCCAACTGTCACACAGGTAGTGAATTGAAGCACAAAGAGTCTAACACAGGTTCTCTATCACCAAACCCAGAGTTCTTTTCACTATATTTTGCTACATCACTCCTTTGGTCTTCTTTCCCATAATTTAAATGAATTAGACTAGATATCTGTAAAGTGTTTTCTACTTCTAATAATCGATATTTTTTGACTAAGTGTAAGAGAAAAGGATTCTCTATAAAAGCAGAATGAATAAGAATTGTTAATGTCTGCCTTTGGTTTGCTTAATGAATCATCTGATACTTTGGGATTCATTCATCATTATACAATGCAACCATCTCTGCATCTAGATAATAAATCTCAATGTCTTTTTTTGCCAGATAGTTTAGGAACCTTTTCATCTTTTAAAATAAATGTCAGGCAGGACTTTTCATGTAATTTATAGGCTTCTGAGAATTCAGAAAAGTTAAGACCAAATAAAGGAGGTTGAAATATTTGAATGTTTCTGGTGTCATAAGAGTTCATAAAGTATACAGCAGAATTACCATGTCACAATGTTGATAACTAATTCTTTATGTAGCACAGGGGTGGACCTTGAGCCCCACTCTTTTTTCTCTTTTTCTCTTTGGCTAGCTTATTCATCCAATATGCTCACATTATTTTAGGTTGGAATTTCCAAAGAGGGGTAAATATTCTGCTCCTGCTACCATGCAAACGAGCTGCTCAGACCTGACTGGCATGCTTCTTATTTAGTAAATCAGCCAATAGGACGTTATTAACCCTAAATCAGACATGTTTGCTAAACAGAAAGCAAAACAAGAATGATTAAAACAGAACATTCCACCCATAAACCTGGGACACAGTCTCCCCAGTGTTTTTTTCTTTCAATGTTACTATTTAAATTGTTTTCCTAGTTCTGTAACTTCACTCCTTTTGGCACAATAATGTTTTATTAGATTCATGTGGCATAATTTGTTTAGTCATTCCCCAAATGTTGGGCACCCTCTTTATTTACTGGTTTTTTGCTCAAACAAAAGAGCTGCTACAAACATCATATATATACATACCTGTTTCTATATATAATTTCCCCTCTTTTTAATTCTTGGGGGTATAGACCTAGTAATGGCATCACTTGATGGGTATGCAGTTTAATGACTTTGAGACAATACTCCCAGATTGCTTTCTAGAATGAGTAGAACAATTCATACTTATCAACTATGAAAGAGTACGCTTGTCTTCCCACAGACCTTCCAGCAAGTGTAATTTCCCATTTTTTGTCTTCTTTGACAATCTGATAGGTATGAAGTGGAACCTCAAAATTATATTAACTTACATTTCTCTAATAAATGGATATTTAGAACATTTTTACAAGATTAATTATCTACTGTAGTTTTTCCTTTCAGGAGTGTTTTTTATATCTTTTGACTATTTTATTTAAAAGGGAACAGTTGTCTTCCTTATATATTCTAATCAGTTCTTTATATATCTTGGATATCATACCTTCATCAGAGAAACTTGGTGCAAACATTTCCCCCTAGTGAACTTTTTCTCTTTTAATTTTTTGGTTTTTATTCTTAACTGCTCCTATTCCTCCTCTTTTCCTCCTCTATTTGTCTCCTCTCTAACAATTTATTTTTATTTTCTTTTGCTTTTTTTAAGTCAATATTCCTCTTCTCTTCTCTTCTTGCTTTGTCTAAGAAAGCTATTGAAAGCTGTGAATTGAAATATATGAGTCATCAGTAATAAGTTTTCTTCCAGGATGTTGTAAGGGTCCTCATCTTCAATTTCCACCTTAAGAAGAGGATGTCTCTATAGCTGCTTTTGAAGTTCTGAAGACTTTTAAGTTGTTCTTTACATGTCCCTACTGTTTGGGAAATTTTGAAAGCTTTAGTGCTGTAACAAATGCTTGGTAAGTAGTCTCTAGGGACTTTCTGTTTTACAGAAGGGAGGCCAAGAATATTTCTTGAAGACAAAATCACCTTGGAGTTGTTTTACCTGAAAATAGCACCCATGAAATTAACTTTCTTTTTAGAAAAATAAATATGGCCATAAGGGCCAAGCTTCTACTAAAATGCAGTGCCTCTTTGGAAAAGCACCATGGTACAATGGAAAATTCACAGATTCTGAAGTCAGAGGACAAGGGTTTGAATCCTGCCTACCACTTACGTGACTGTGGTAAGACACCTGGCCTTGCACCAACCCACTTTCAATTCCCTGATATGTGAAATGGACAAGTTAGTTTAGATCACCTCTGGAGTTTCTTTTAGTTCTACACATACGATCATAAGATCAGAGGTGATCACAGATTCTCAGAATCTATGGCAGTAGAGAATAAAGTCTTGCTGGTTCTTTAAAACTAGAAAATCTTTGAGTCCAAACCCAGAAATCTACATATATCTACTGACTAAAAATCAGTCAAGCTAAGTGTGTGTGTGTGTGTGTGTGTGTGTGTGTTTGTGTGTGTTTGTGTGTGTGTGTGTTTGTGTTTGTGTGTTTGTGTGTGTGTGTGTGTGTTGTGAGGGGAATTGTGGAGGGTTGTGTCTTATTTTCATCATCAAACAAAAGGCTATCTATGAGCTGATGAAAGTTATTTTAGGTTTTTTTTTTTGCCATTGCCCCTAGAGTAGTACAACTTTCCTTTACCTCTCCTTTGAAATAATGAGAAGGAGGATATGAAATTCTTTCACTGATTTGAACATTTTTATTATTTTTTAAAAACTTTGCTGCTTATTAAAACATACACACACAAACAATGTAATTTTATCTCCCTATTTGATAATATAATTTTCTGAGGGAAACATTGGTTTCCTCCCTCCACTCTCCATCATTTTTTAAAGGGGGATTTTTAACTTGTGTTCCATGGATTTATTTTTAATGTTCTGATAGCTCCATTTCAATATAATTGGTTTCCTTCGTAATGCTATGTATTTTATTTCAATCATATAAAAGTATTTTTTTAAAGAAGGGCTCCATTATGTTTACCTGACTGCCAAAAGTGTTCAAATCACAAAAAAGTCCAAAACCCTCTGTTTCAAAGCATTTGCAGTAACTAAATCAATCACTGAATTCACTGAATTACCAATTTACTCAGTATCAACAGATTATTATTTTAAAACTATTTATTTTTAACATTTGCATTTTATTCATTCATTCATTCATTTATTTATCTATTTATTTATTTGTTTATTTGTTTGTTTGTTTGTTTGTTTATTTATACGTACGATAGAATTACCATGTCAGAATACCAATAACTGATTCTTTGTGCAGCCCAGGGATGGGCACTGACCCTCACTCTTTTTCTTTTTTCTTTTTGGGCTGACTTGCTCATCCAACCTGATTTCATGATTTCAGGTTGGAATTTACTTAAAATTTTAGAGAATTTAGTTGTGATTATGTGGACCTTACTTATATAAAATGTAGCCATTATTTATAGTTATTTAAATTATTATTATTTAAAGATATCCAACTAGAACTTTAAACTTGCTCTTTATTAGAAAAAAAGTCTCTTGATAAATAGACTATCCACCTGCAAGTCTCTCTCTCTCTCTCTCTCTCTCTCTCTCTCCATATGTATACATACATGTATATACACATGTGTACATATACATATATACATGCTATATACATGCTACTCACTATTATATACAATATGATATATTAGAGTACATATACTAATATATAATATATGATGATAAATATGTAGTATAGTTTATACTAATAAATATATACATAGTGAGTGGATAGATGGCTTATATATGTATATATGTGTGCATATATACATACATATATAACACATGTATATGCACATAGGTGTGTATTATTCATTTGAAAAAATGAAATTTGAAATAATTCTAGAAAGAAATTTTTTAGGTCATTTGGTAGAGTAAAGCAAGCTAGGAGGTAGGAAGGAAGTATGTATGGCTCCCTCCCTTCGGGTTCTGGAAGGTTTACATTATACAGGATATTGACAAAGATTTCTGCATATGAGTCAGACATGAATCATATAAAGGGAACCCCAGACATGCTTGGGTGGACCCTAAACAAGTCCTGGGTGTGGGGACCCAAAACAAGAAACTTTGGGTTAGATTCAGGACTCAGGGGAACCCAAAATTCCTTCCAGCTGTCTCTAGCATTCCTGGATTGTTACCGGGGTCAGGCAGCATTCTGGTGCAAGCAACCTCTAATTACATAAAAGTTAGATTTAAACAGTAATAATTTTTCTGAATAGTATAATAAATCATTTCCCTCACAGCATATGTATATATATATGTGTATGCATATATGTATATGCATATATATGTATTACATGGTAAGTACATAAGTACCAAAGTGGTTCAACAGATACAAATTGTATGGGATTATAAAGATTTCGATCTATTTTTTTCTGCCTAAAAGATAGGCATTGCACTTTTCAAGGATAAGGATGATCCAAATACTGTAAATTATTACAAATTGTTCACAGCTAAATTAATAAAATAAATTTTCATTAAGCTAAGGATATAATAAATTGAAATTGATTTTGTTTTATTTGATAAAAAAATTCAGAATTTCTTATAGCATATATTAGAACCAAGTAACCAATGGTAACCAATGGTTACCATAGTAAACAATACCATGTTAGAGGTAGTAAGGACCTTAGAGATGACCTAATCCCAACTCCTCCCACTTTATAGATAAGGAAATTGAGGTGCAGGTAGGTTAAGTTACTTGTTTAAGATCATATAGAATTGATCAAATCAGGAATAGGTTCTCTTTTTGGTATCAAAGTGTGAAAATGTGTAGTGTTAGAACATTTAGAGTGTGGGAACATTTCACAGCAGAGCCCAAGATTTCATGCCTTGGAAGAAACATTTTTTTTTCTTCTGAATTTGGTACAGAAATGAACCATTGGTAAGAAAGGTCCAAGCATTATTTATTTGAAGAAACTAAGACTCAACAAATAAATTGCTCCCTAATATGCATTATCTGTCCCATAGATATAATGTCTCGAATATTGAAAGGAGAATTTTCTTAATTCTGATATGACAATCTACAATGTTGACTAGCTGATAACTTTGGGATTGTTGACCTAGTGATATTTGCCAGTAGAAGTTTTTTTATTTTGTTTCTTTAATGGAACAGGATGATTGCAAACATTTTGTGAATAGACAATTTCATGATGTCAGCTTCTCCATTTCTTTAAAAGTAAGAACACCAGATAGAACACATTTTGATGGATAGAATCTATTATCATTTCAGGCCACAAGTCCAAGCCTTAAAAAAAAGGGGGACAGCTCAACCATCCAGCAGTAATTCTTCTATTCCCTGAAGGTGTTTTGTTTTGTTTTGTTTTTCTTGTCAACCATTCTTCTAATGGTGCTATTATGTGCTTTTTTTTTGATGAAGAAAAAATTAGAACACTGGAGATATCGAATGATGCATTTGATAGTATTTTTTCTTCCTCATCTATCTTTACTAGCCAAGATCCTAACTGATTTTTTTTAAAGAGGATGAACAATTGTATTTTCTTCCTTTTTAAATTTTGCTTTTTTTACATTTCTAGCTAAATGATTTGTAAGTAAGGACAGATATCATCAGATCTTAGATTTAGTCCTTAAAGGAACATTTTAAGCCATAGAGTACAGTTCCTTCATTTTACAGATAAGGAAACTGAGGTAAGAGAGGGTTATGGTATTTGCTTATAGTCACATTGCTAAAAGTGTGTGTGTTTGTGGGGTGGAGCAAGATTATAACCCAAATCATCCTTACTCCAAGTCTAGTACATTATTCAATATTCTGTTTGTGTATGTTTGTATTTCAAGAAAGTGCATTTACCTTTTCTTTTCCTTATACTTTTCCCTCAGCCCAACACAGGATAAAGGCCAGAATCTGGCCTACAAATGGCATTAATTGAGCAAGGCTCAAGGTATTGAATGAACTCTCCTCAGTTTGTAGAATACAGAGGCAGGGGAAGGAGAGATTCTAGCTGAGAAATTCTTAGGATGATGATGATGATGATAGCTTTTGTATGACATTTCAATGTTTAAAACTCATTTGGCATATTATCTCATTGGATCAAAGTATTAACAAGTAAAGACTAAAGACCACACAGATTAGACATTGAACAGAAAGTACCACAAGTAGGCATTTATGTCTGAAGAATCTACAGAGTCAAAATCAGGAATAATAACCAAGTCCAAAAGGGATCTAGGAGAATATGGGGAATTTGCTCTAGGATCACAAGAACAAAAAATTTAGAATTAGATAATTCCTTAAAAATTAGCTAGTCCAACCTTATTTCATACATGAAGAACTTATGAACCAGAAGAGCTATAACCTACTCCATGTCACTATTTTGATTTTTGTGGTGGTTGTTGCTGTTCAGTCATTTCAGTTGTTTCCAATTCTTCGTGACCCCATTTGGGGTTTTCTTGGTAATAATATTAAGTAGTTTGCTGTTTCCTTCTCCAGCTCACTTTATAGATAAGGAAATAAGGCAAAAAGGGCTAAGTGACTTGCCCAGGGTCACATAGGTAGTAAGTGTCTGAGGCCAGAATTGAACCAAGGAAGATGAGCCTTCCTGACTTCAGGCCTGGAACTCTATCCACTGTACCACTTAGCTACCATCACTATTTTGGTGCTAGGCAAGTAACATGGTACTGAGAGAGACAAAGCATGGTCTCAATTTACTCCATATGCAGTTGATCATAGGGCATGTATATTATTTATCATCATCATCATTATTAATTATCTTCATTATTTTGGCCTGTTTGTTTACTGTCATTTCTGGTACTCTTTGTCTCTTTTCAAGTTTCTTCAAATGGTGTTCTCCCACTGTCACAAAACTAATTGTACTCTACTAACGGCTAAGTCTCATATACTTAAATATTTCCCATATGTTCCATTTATCCTTTGTTATTTTAATTTTTCTTTGTGCAAAGTATGGATCTCCAGGTCTGAGACATTTCTTAACTTGGGGACAATATCTCTTAAGCAAAAGCAATAGTGTCTTTTCTGGAAATCTTTCTGGGGACCATTTACCTAGGATTATAGGATCATAGACTTAGAACTATAAAGGACCTCAGAGATTGTCTAGTCCAACCCTCTCCTTTGCCAGGTGAGGAAACTGAGGCCCAGAGGAAAATAACTTGCTTAAGATCCTATAAGTTTGTCTGTTAGTGGTGCTAGATGCAGTGCCAATGGGTGCTATTAGTGACAGCAGGCACCTGTGATTTTTTCCTCGCTCCTTCTTTGCTATTCTAATGAGAAAACATTTTGTCATGTGATCTACAATCACTTAACCAGAGGACCCAGACATATAGTATGCAAATGCCAGATGGTTCTCCAGCTACCAAAGCTGTTACTTTCTTCCTTCTCCTATTGCCCAGGTTTAACGAATTTAATGATGATGATGATGATAATGATGGTGGTGATGATGATAGTTTTTGTATATCATTTTAAGGTTTAAAAGGTACTTTGCATGTTATCTCATTGGATCAGAGTATCAATAAGTCAAGACTAAAGACCAAGCAGATTAGACATTGAACAGAAAGTGCTTAGTAATTTAATAAAGGTGGTCAACTTAACCCAGAAATGATCAAAATTAGAGAAAATATTTTTCTCAATTAGTTCACCAATCACCTATCCCATGGAGTAGTTTCATTTCCTTAATCATGTGTCCATCCTCTCAACCTTCTTACAAATTCCCAGGATTCAATATTCCAAGTTAATAGCTATGTGATATTAAATATAATCAAATAGCTTGGCAAACTCAAATGAACAATAAACAAAGCTTTAACAATGAGGCTGGAATAATGTCTCAATCGGGGCTGATTTTTCCCTTTCTGCCTTTCTTTACAGTTGTTCTGAGGGGTACAGAATGAAAGGGAATGGAAACAAATTTGAAATATAATGGCAAGATACCTTTCTCATATTTTGAGGAAACACAGAAGTAATAAATTTTGTCTTAGATTTCCATTTGCCCTAACCAACCACTGACACTGCTTTTGACTCCCAGTTATTACTACCCCAGTTTTCTCCCATGTATACACTCCTGGAGTCTTCTGTCTCTACATTTTTCCATTATTCCAGGTCTCTGCTTTCTACATTCTCTGACAAGTCCATGAAGGTTCTCAAAAAATAATCTTTATCCTTGTCCAGATTTCTCTTGCCCAGAGAATATTCCAACCCCAGGGGTTACCTCAAGGTAGAACAATCAAGGAGGCCAGCTGAACTTGACTTTTTTCTTCTTAGCCATCTATGATCAATCCTGGGTAGAGGTCTCTCCAAGTACAAAAGTAAAGGAAATTCCATGAAACTGGGAATTATGTGTGCAGTTCATTGAAACCTCTGTGATTCCTGGTTATCCAGAGTCTTCCTGAGCTTTAGAAAGCCTGGACTGGACAGATAGTAAGTGACATCAAGGATTTGAACCCAAGTACTCTTTACTTTAGATCTAACCTGATTCTTTCAATTGTGACATGTTGTACATGACCTATAATTTAGTCTTGATATGTTTTTTCTCCTCCTGGTTATAGAGTTTTAACATAAATTGGATTCCTCCTAGATTTCTAAGTCTTAGAACATATATTCTTTCCTTCCTTCCTTCCTTCCTTCCTTCCTTCATTCTTACCTTTATTCCCTCCTCCCTCCTTGCTCATGGCCATCATTGCCAATATCAAGCCTATCATGTTTTAACTACAGCCAAGTTTTGAGAAAGCTGTGGGTTTTTTTTAAATACTAATTGCTGAGAGATTCATCATTTTTATTGAGAATTTTAGAAAACTAGAGATGTTTAGATCATTTATGATTCATAGAGAATACATTCTCCATTAATTGCCCCAAAATTGACTCTAACAAAGTTGATAACCTGTGAAATTTCATTACTGTAAGCTGACCTCATTTCCTAAAGCAACTATGTTAATCAAGACTATCTTCTCCAGAGAAGGGCAGGATCATATTGGAAGGAACAAATCGCTACCCCTCTCTCATTTATAGTTGCAAAAGTGACTGGGACCTTCCAAGTCTTACTCTCTTCTTTCTAACTCTTAAGTTTCTTTTTATGCTACCAATATAGCATATGTTTGATTGCTGGGTTGTTTTTGTTTGTTTATTTGTTTTGCTTTGTTTTCTTTTTTACCAATATTACCATGTATTGTCACTCTGACTTAACAGAGCATATTCTAAGTAGAAGATTACAAAAGGTACTTCTGTAAGATTCTGTCTGACTGGTTCCTGATCTGTAAGGAGTGGGTTTAAAATGACCACTTTGTTCAGATTTGATGTCAATGACAGATGACATTCATAAATCATTATAGCTACTCATATGTTCTTCTGAAATCCACAGAGTCAGAGGAAATTTGATTCTATGTACACGAGATTGTTTATACCCATTGGTGAGTGAAATACTGTTTTCAAGGGACACAGGGGCCAATGAAGTGCTAGGAATAGCTTTGTTGACTTTCAGAGAAAATTAATCCCTATTGAAGAAATGGGATAATGGTAATAGTCTTTATTTTAATCATTCTCTTCAAAAATGTTCATTTTCACTCATAATAGAAAGCCTTCCAAGTACTATCAATCTTTGTATTTTAATAGCAAATTTTATGGTATGGTATTCCCTCTAAAATATTATTTATATTTCACATGATATGATAGGATTCTGAAAAAAAATCACTTTGAATGTTACAAACAACAAATTATTAATTGTTTATAGGTCAAATCTATCTATAACCTCTTCTACATTCAATGAACAAATAGAATATCAGATTTGTAGACCATTGTGAGTTGGAAGGAACCTCAGTGGCCACCTACTCTGACCCATACACAAAAGGAATCTCCACTGTAACATAGCCAAAAAGTAATCATTCAGTATCTGTCTGAAGATCTCTAAGGACAGTGAATTCAACACTTCTAGCCAGCTCCTTTCACTTTGGGCCAGCTCTAATCCCTCCACTTGACAAATCTCCAAATATTTGAAGACATTCATCATGTCCCCTCATGTCTTCAGTTTTCTTGCCTAAACTAGTCCAGTCCTTATACTTCAGGAATTCTAGACCATTCATCATCCTTGTTGCTTTTTTCTAGACATTTTTAGTGTATCATTGTCCTTTGTAAACTGAAATTCTCCAAATTAAGCACAACATTCCACATGAGGTCTGATAATAGCAGCGTATACTGAAATTATCATATACCTACTGCTAGAAGCTATGCCTCCTTTAATGTAGCCTAAGATTGAATTCACTTTTTTGGATGCCACATTATATTGCTTCTTCATATTGATCCTGTAGTCAACTAAACCCCTCAGATCTCTTTCAGAAAGATTATTGTCTAACCATGTCTTCCCTATCTGGTATTGGTGTGATTGAATTTATTTGTATCCAAGCATATAGTTTTACATTTGAAAATTTCATCCCAGTGTTCTAGCCTGCCAGTATCCTTTTGTATTCTCTGTCATTCAGAATGCTAGTTATTCTTTCCAATTTTGTGTCCTTTATCTGTCACAGATTAAAATATTAAACACTGCCAAGTCGAGGACAGCCTGGTAAGGTATACTACTGCAGACCTTAGGCCATCCAACTGATATTGAGGCGATAATAACTATAACTAACTACTCTAAATCCTGCCATTCAACCAGTTTGAATTCATCTAATTGAATTATTGTCTGATCCATATCACTCCATCTTCTCTATGAGAATAGTGTGAAATGTTTTTCAAAAGCTAACCTAAAATCTAAAGAAAGTATATCCATGATATTACTCTTGTATACCTGTTTTATAATCCTATAATAAACAAAGAAATTAAGTTATTCTTTCCTAACCTGTTTTTGATTAAGTAAGGCAGGCTTTTTGTAATCATGACTTCATTTTTAGATGTTAGCCAGCCATCTCTTTAATAATTAATGTCGCAATTTTCCTAGGAATTGAAGTTAAGCTTACTGGCCTATATTTGGTGACCTTGTTTTCTTCCATTAAATATATTTATTTATTTAATTTGTTTCTTTAATTAATTCATTTAATTAATTAATTAATTTATTTATTTAATATAAATATATTTATTATTCCATTAAATATATTTAATTTATGACTTAAATTTGTTTTTTTTTTTTCTGAGATGGGGCCCATAGGCTTCTCTAGACCGCCAAAAGGGCCTATTACAAACACACACACACACACACACACACACACACACACACACACACCTACACACAAAAGTTGAGAACCTCTGTTCTGAAAGCAGGTTCCCTTGAAGGGCAGGAGTATGTTGATAAATGTTTTAAAAACTGACTCTCTAGGGAAAATAAATATATATATATATATATATATAGATAGATAGATAGATAGATAGATAGATAGATACTATATACGTATACTCATTACACATTTTAAAGTTTACTCTTTACTAAAATTCATATTTTCTCCATCACTCTTTTGTCTAAACCATCAAAACAACAAATCAAACCCTGATTCATAGTATATTGATTTCTGAGATGTAAATTCTCACCTTAAAAACTTAACTATCAGATCAAGTGCTACTATGAGCTGCCTCCAGCACATCACTGCTTGAAGGGTTCTCCTTTTCTGTGGATCTTTATGTGAAACTGGAAAGACTCAGATACTTCTCCTAAAATAGTTAATTTTCAAGACTTCAAAGATTAGCATGAGACCCACTATAGTCTAGTCCTAATCCTATATAAGTCTCATGTTCTGAAATCCCTCAAATAATGACCATTAAGGAACACAATCCAAGGAAGAAACAGAAATAATTACAAATGTGTTTCTCCATACAATATAGAGAAAAAGAGAAATGATTGTGGCTTAGAAGAGTCTTGATGATACTTGAGCAGGAATTTGAAAGCTGGGTAGATTTTGGATTTGCATGTGAGTATATTTTTTTCTTTTTCTCTTTTTTCTGGTACATTATTTTCTGAAAAGAAAGGTAAGCAAATGATTATAAAAATATCCATTCTATATTGCAGCTAATAAAAATGAGTAGTAGCTTTTTCTTTAAAAAAAAGAAAAGAAAAAAGAAAATTTACACTGGACTTAGCAAACCATATGGCTACCTGGGGTAGCCATAAATCACTAACACATTGTGTGTGTGTGTGTTTCCACGTAAACACACGAGAGAAAGCAATAAAGCATCAGTTACTTTATCTTAAACGCTATGTATTTGAATGTATAAGTTTTGTCTTTCAGGCAAAACAACTTGAAAAAGAAATAAATCTTTGAAATGCATCTGCTTATTTGCATGATTTCTATAGGTTTTAAAATTTACCCAGATTTTAAAAGTAAAAGCAAGTTTTAAAAAATAGATTAGTTTACTTCTTTCTTTGTGGAGAAGGAATGGAGGGAGGGAGGGAAAAAATGTGCTTGTCCATGTAAGTCCTTTTTTTACGTGATGCAACCCATTTAAGTAGAAATGGCTAATTAAGAAAATTTACTATTAAAAAAACTAAACTAAACAACAACAACAAAACACCTCCCTCCTATACCTTGATGTATCTGTGTTCTCATCAGTGTAGGATGCTCTTGCAACACTTTACTCTCCTGCTGTTTTTAGGGCCTTTGCCACTGGGACCAGAAACCACACTTAGGAGAAATAAATTGTTTGGGTAGAAACTGCTATCCTTGGATCCCACTCTTTTGATTGCTGGTTGTCTCAGTCAACCACCATATCTAGTCCAGACTTTTGCATCTTACATTCAGTATATTCCAATTCAGCTTCTTTCTTACTGATCTGGATCAAATACCCTCCAACACACCACCCCTCCCACCTCCTCCACACACATTTCCAGTCCTTAAACTGTAATCAAATCAAATCTGCCATTACTATTGGAAATGGTGTGTCAATCTACTTTACAATGATTCAACTGACCATCCCTGTAGTTTTCAAAGACAAAACTCCTTGGCTTTTTATGTGATGTTTCCCACATTGAATTGTTAGTTTCTTGAGGGCAGGAATGGTCTGCTTTTATATTTCTATCCCAGTGCCTTCTCATTCATTTGTTCACTGATTCATTCATGTGTTTGTTCGTTCAGCAGTGTGAACCATAACTAATTTTCCCTTCCTATCCTAGGCTTCTACTAGAACTGTATTTAAAGCCTTTCTAGCTTGTAGCTTGAGGAACCTACCAGAGATTGTATTCTTCTAGCATAGCCATCAGAAAGTCTAGGGTCACCTTAATATCACAAAGAGGCATTAAAGTAGGACTTTGTGTGGATTTTTAAAAATTACTAAAACATCAAATTAAATCCTATACACATGGATATAACTGTCTTGGAACAATTCTTTGTGATTCTTGAAAAACAATCGACACCAGCAATTCATCTAGCTAAAAATATGTGAGAAGAGCTCATTAAAACTGACTTGGTACTACAAAAGGCACATTTTCCTATTTATGCCTTTGTAAGATTTACCTTCTGTAATATAAAGCAGAGATATTTTGTGGTTCTAATTAATGTGCCCAGTTTCTTAATAAAGTATGATGATGTTACTCATGTCTTTATAAGACTTTTGACATTTATTTTAATCCTGAAACAATGTTTACTTGTAAAGTATAGTATTCTCTCAAAGTCATGCAGTAATAAATATTTGTTGTATTAAATTAATAATTTAGGTACTTCTAAAATAATATATTTAAAACTAAGAATGAAAATCTTCAGTTATTTGGAGTGATGCAAACTTTTCCTCATAGTCAATGATCTTTGAAGGACATTGAAGTTAGAGCAAAATATCTCTGAAAAAGATTAAGATTTGTTTTTGAAAGTACCAAAGGTAGTTTACATGTAGTGAAAAAAATAGATGATGAAAGAATCACTATTTTATTTCTTTTTGTAGTATATGCACTCACTTAAGTTACTGGAGATGCAATGCATGAAATGATCTGGTAGCCAGACTATAGCAACCCATTAGAAAATTTAATCACAAACTTGTTGGTTTTTTTTTTTTCCATACCCTCAAATAATCAGTTTGACCAATTTTTCCAATGAAGCAAATGGTTGCTTTCTGCTTTAGATCCAAATGGTTCTTTGACTGTGTTGAGGTCAAATATCTCTTCTCATATAACAAGAGAGAAATTCCATCCTTTCTGCCTTAATGATGGGACAAGATTATGTTCAACTACAGATAAAATAATTATGATCAACCACATGATATCGCATGAGGGCCAATAGAAGAAAGGCATCCCCACCAATAAGTATGATATAAACAAATAATATGGAGCCATTGCCTATAATAATAGTCACTGTTTGCATAGAACTTCAGGGTTGGCAAAATACTTTGCGAATATTTTCTTGTCCTCATAACAATGGTGGGAGGTAGGTGCTAATATCATCCTTATGTTGCAAATGAGGAAAATGAGGCAGAGAGAGGCAAATAACTTGCATAGGGTCACACAGCTTGGCCAGATTTGACTTCATGTTTTCTTGACTGCAGGACCAACATTCCATCCATTGTACCACTTAAGACACATCTTTTGTGAACTAATTTAATTTAACAAACATTCATTCATAATTGAAATGAATTAATCCGGGAGCAGCCAGGTGGCGCAGTGGATAGAGCACAGGCCCTGAAGTCAGGAGGACCTGAGTTCAAATCTGGCCTTAGACCAAACACTTGACACTTACTAGTTGGGTGACCCTGGGCAAGTCACTTAACCCCAATTGCCTAAATAAAAAAAAAAGAACATAGAAATGAATTAATCTTATTTTCAATGTTATTTCATTTTTAGTTCCTCTATTGCTTAGACTCTAACCAATTTTTAGCTCCTTGTAATTCCTTTAATTATCTAAGTGTTCTAATTTTAGTAACAATACATTCATAATAGAAATGAAAAAGATTTTAGACATCATATGGTCTTGACCCTAATTTCTCAGTTGAAAAGTAAGGACAAATGAAGTCCAGAAAAAAATTGGTATTGTACAGTGAAATGGATTTTGGCACTAGAGTCAGAAGATTTGGGTCCAAATACCAGTTCTATCACTTGCTACTCATATGACCCTAGACAAATTACTTCACCTCTTGGGTTCTCAGTATTCTCATCTATAAAATGATGAAGTTGGGCTAAACAACATGTAAGATCTCTTGCCCTCTACATACATGGTCTCTGCAACCCTTCTTTCTTTCTTTCCTTGCTTCCTTCCCTCCTCCCTCCCTTCCATCTTTCTTTCCTTCCTCGTTTCCCCTCTCCACATGGGGAATCATACACTTACATGTGGAACATAAATTTCTTGAAACAAAGCTCTGGAAACCAGGCTTTGATAAAGCCAATTCAGATTCAAATGGAGCTACTTGAGTATGCCTTAACCCCAAATCACTTTGGCTCTCACTGATTGGCCAATAGTAGGTCACAGCCCAAGCCTCTGTTGGTCATTATTTGGATTTTGATGGCTCAGAGTGAGTGTAAATAGCAATTGTTTCTGTTCTGGCTAGAAATGTTGAGGGTCTATACTTCTCAGATTGATTTTTTTTTTAGTAGGTAAAAGAGGCCATGTTTTGGCTCATTTCTTATCTAGCCTAAATCACTGAATGGGTGTTGCCTCAGACAAACTGAGACCTGGAAAAAATCTTAGCTTAGTTTAGAAAGGCCAAGGTCTCCCAACACATCTGGGGCCATCTCCTATAATGCTGATCTATGTCTTGTCACTGGACTCAGATGGCTCTAGAGGAGTGAAGCTAGTAACTTTGCACAGCCCTGCCTCACTTAAATTCAATTCACTTTCAAGTCAAGACATTATCTTCCTGATGTCATTGGTCCCCTTTGAGAATGAACAATGAACAAAAATAATCTCTGGGTCACTAACAGGCAGCTAGGTGTCTTAGTGGATAGAACACCAGACCTGGAGTCGGGAAGACTCATCTTGCTGAGTTCAAATCTGATCTCAGACACTTACTAGCTGTGTGATCCTGGGCAAGTCTCTTAATCTTGTTTGCCTCAGTTTCCTCATCTGTAAAATGAGCTGGAGAAGGAAATGGCAAACCACTCCAGTATCTTTGCCAAGAAAACCCCAAATGAGATCATGAAGAGTAGGACATTGTTATGGTTTTAGGGGAGCAGGGAACCCAAAATACCAAGGTTCAGAGTGGAATTGTCTGGGAAGAATTCACAGACTCAAGCAATCTTCCAGTCAAGTGGTAAAAAGTTTATTATAATATTTATATTTATATATAATTATTTATCATATACAGTATAATATATGATATATAATATTAAGAATATATATAATATAATAATATTTATTATAAGAAAGTGGGCAGAGCTATTTAGGGAACTCACAACTTAATGTGGGGGGATGCTTGCTAAAACTTATATAAAAAAAGTTTAATGAGTGGTGTGTCAAGTATGCTAATTAGGTGGTGAACATACAGTTTCTATACCTTAGGCATTGGCATCATTCACTACTGGCTTGGCCATCCTGTTTGTACAAGATAGCCTCAGGAGTTGGTATCTATAGCTTAATCTCTGGATTGTATATGATAACTGTGAGAATCAGTACATGATAGTCCTGCTGGTACAAGATAGTCCTGTCCGTACAAGGGAAATTCTACAGAGGTCAGCTTGTTCTTGTAACAGAGAGAGATAGTTTGCCTCATTAGGGCCCACTCATGAGTTATTGCTAGAGATAGGGTCTTTGGGCTGGTGAGAGATATGGTCCTAGGGCTGGGGTGTGAGCACCCCATCAACATGATTGAAACAACTGAAAAACAACAGCAACAACTGGTTTACTAAAGGTGAAAAGATTTGTCCAAGTTCATGTATAGATCATAGTTGTAAAAGTGAGTTTAAACTTATGTCATAGGATCATGTCCCCAGTTGGAAGGAACTTTGTATGTCTATTCCAACCTCTTCCTTACTCTAACCACAGTGATCTATCCACTGAGCCATGTAGCTGACCCTATTATGGCACATCATTTCTAGACCTAACTATGCTACTAACTGGTTGCATGTCTTTTCTTCTTTGGGGCTTGGTTCTCTCATCTCCAAACCCTTCATTATACCAGTGAGAAAATTGTGGCTTGGAAAGATTAAATAATTTACTCAAGCACAATCAGATAAAAAATAGCAAGACTGAGATTTGAACCCAGGTCCTCTAGAGTCCTAAATCCAGCACATTTTCCATTGAACTGCTTTCCAATGAAGTTCTTCCAATTTAAAATGTAAGGCTCTTTAATCTTCACTTTACAGTATATGTTCGTCATGTCATTTCTGTCAGGTAGACAAAGCAAATATTACTCCCTCCATCTTATAAATGAACAAAAGCAAACTCAGAGAAGTGAAATATGTACCCAAAGTCATTGTTAGCACAGTAAGGAAAATTGCATAGCAAGGGCTATGCAAAAACTAGTTCTCCTACAAGGAAGGGAGTGCTTGTATTTTGTCAGCAACTACATTCAGCCAACGTAATTAATAGGAGAAACCAATAAGCATTGCCAATGCTTTCCTTTATATGTCCTATTATGATTCTGTGGATGTAAAGTTATGTGTGATGGCAGTGAGAAAGAAGGAGCCAAGTGCTTATACCTTTGCAATAGTGTGGCAGTTCAGTCACTTGGGTGTGTGTGTGTTTTCTGATGATGTATCCTCCTATCCCAAAAAGGTGGCCTCAGAGAATGTCTTGCATGTCTTATGGCAATGCTGTTAAGCTACCCTAACTCTTTGAAAGATATTCTACAATGGAAGAGTTTTTCTACAAAGATTTACGGTCTCATTTTCAATGAGTGCTATGTACCTAATACTGTTCTGATTACTCATTCTTTCATAGTGTTCTGACCACTGTGTTTTCTTCAATGCTTGGTGGGGGAATAATGCCTTGTCAGTTACAGAACTATACCTTGCTTGATCTTCCCTGATCCACATGTCAATCTAACCTCCAGTTCACCCTAACATCCATACAAACATCTGGCTTCTCAAGTTATTATAAAATAGATTCTCCTTCACATATGCAGACACATATGTGTTTGGTTTTCCACCTTTCAATTCTCTTGTTCAATTTTCTGTATTCCCCATTCTTATTGCAGAGCCCAAGACCAGGCAAAGCATAAACATCATCATACATTTTTCCTTTATTCTAGTTAACTCCTGAACTTCAACTCTTCCTCACCATGTGAAAGAATGGCAATTTATTTAATGACTGGTCCATTGAATATTAATAGAGTTTTTAGTTATTTAATTTATGTTAGGTAGGAAAATAGTTAGAGTATTGAATTTGGAATCAGGAAGACAGACTTGAATTTGAATTCTGCCTTGGAAACTAACTAGTTGTATGAACCTGGGCAATTCACTTAACCTGTCTTAGCTTCAGTTTCCTCATCTGTAAAGTGTGGATGTATAATAATAGCACCTACCTCCCAGGGCTATTTTGAGGATTAAATGAGTTAACATAGGTAAAACACTTTGCAAACCTTAAAGCACCACATAAATGCTAGTAATTATTATTATTATTATTATTATTATTATTATGTTCAAGTTCAAAGTTTGTCAGAAAGGAAACAGGTATTTATTAATTATCTACTATGTACCAGATACTGTGCTAGCTGTTTTACAAAAATCTCATTGTCCCTCACAATAGCTCTTGGAGGTAAATTCTATTGCCACCTCCTTTTTTAGAGTTGAGGAAACTGAGGCAGACAGGAGTTAAGTGACTTGCTGACAGTCATACAGCTAGTAAGTATCTGAGGCCACATTTGAACTCAAGCCTTCCTGACTCCAAGCCCAGTGCTCTATTCACTGTGTCAAGTAGGGCACTTGATTTCTAGACCTAACTATGCTACTAACTAGCTTCATGTCCTTTCTTCTTTGGGCCTTAGTTCTTTCATCTGTAAAATGAGCAAGTGGACTTGAAGCTTTTTTTTTTTTTTGAATCTTAAGTTTCATCAGTCTATGATTTATCATTAACTGCTACAAGCTAAAATCACTAAACACATTTTCTATACATACAATTTAGATAAAATTGAGCAAACCTATTTCCTGGTTTTCTTGCCCCTGGTACTACCCTCAAATGCTTGGGCTATTGCTTTTTTCAGTGATGCTCGTACCTTCTACAACAGGGCTGGGGAACCTGAGGCCTTGAGGCCACATGTGGCCCTCTAGATCCTTAAGTGTGGCCCTTTTAATGAATCCAGTTAGGCCACATGTGGCCTCGAGGCTGCAGGTTCCCTACCCCTGTTCTACAGTCTCAGTTTCACTATGATGGTGTTTATTCATGGAATTATTTCAAGTCTGGCTGGCAGTTAAATGGTTAACAAAACATCTCTTTCTTGTTCCCTTCCTGATTATTTGAAAGTTCAGTTCTCTGTCCCATAATCCCCAAATCCCCTCACGCCTGCTCACCCCCACCCCTTACAATAACACTATAAGAGTAATATAGAGAGGCAGAACTGTAGTGTTATTAATACTGAGTTAGATGCTGAAGATTTGGTTCTGAACCTTGCCTCTGCTGCTTACTGTTTGGGTAACCTTGGGCAAGTCACTTCTTCACTCTGAGTCTCAATTTCCTCTCCTAGAAAATGAGGATAATAGTACTTATACTGCCTTTTTCAGAGGGTTGTTGGGAAGTTCAAGTGAAATAATCTACTTTAAATGTTTTCTAAGCCTTAAAGCACTCTACAATGTCAGATAGCGTTATGACTTGATCCACCATTTTCCATATCATTTCCTTCTATATTCTCACATCCTAGTTGACAAGCAGAAGCTTGACCCACATATTTATCAAAAATATTGTTATTTATTTTACCTATCAACAACTTTTTATGGAGTTCTGGTTATACACCCAGAAAAAGTGTATCTATCTACCCCAGTGATGGCTGATCTTCTAATCTCCTAGGGGGGGGGGGGGAACTTGTGGCCTCGAGGCCACATGGAGCCCTCTAGGTCCTCAAGGGTGGCCCTTTGACTAAAACTTCAAATTCAGTCAAAGGGCCACCCCTGAGGACCTAGAGAGCTCCACGTGGCCTCAAGGCTGCAGGATCATGAACCCCATGACTTAGACAGTAAAGACGCTATTTATTTATTTGCTTGTTTATTTATTTATTGTTATTTGATTGGAGAGTTACTGTGAAATTTACTGCTAACAGAGGGAAAGGCTAATATTGATTTGCAGCCAAAATTTCTCCTTTTCTGACCCCTCAAATGCAGTAAATCAAATAAGCCCAGGAAGATAGTTTCCAGGAAGCATACAATCCTCCTGAATTTCTAACTGTAAAATTTTTAACTGAAGAAAGCAAATACACAATAAAGTATATGCTCTATTGTACAGTGATCACCTTAGCCCTCTGCCCCTGTATTCATTCACAAATGGAGCAGCTCACTCCTTCTGAACTCCCTGTGGCTGAGTTTCTCAGAAGCTGA
>NW_020949613.1:27852706-27913771 GCF_900497805.2 Vombatus ursinus
GGGGGGGGCCAAGAAAGGGAGGAATGGAAAAAAAGAGTCAGACAGAAACAAAAAGATGGAAACAGATAGAAAGAGAGAGAAAGATATGGAGGGAAAAGGGGGAAGAGAGAGAAAGACAGACAAAAAGAGACAGAGACAGAGAGACAGAGAAAGACAGAGAGACAGAGACAGAGGGGGAACAAGAAAGGGAGGAAAGGAGAGAAAGAGAGGCAGAGGCAGACAGAAACAGAGAGATGGAAACAGAAAGAGACAGATTTGGAAGGAAAGGAAAGAGAGAGAGAGACAGAGAGAGAGAGAGAGAGACAGAGAGAAACACACTTCAAGAAGCTGGAAAACAGGAGGGCAACCCAGGATGGTGAGGAGTTTCCAATTTGTGCTATAGTGGGAACAGTTGATGAAACATAAGGATATTTAACCTAGATAACAATAACCTTAGAAAGGACATAATAACTCTGTTCAAATATTTGAAGAGCTGTCATCTGGAAGAAGGATTAGGCTTGTTTGACTTGTTGACAGAGGAATAATGGGTAGAAGTTGCAAAGTGGTAAAGTTAGGCTTTATTTAAGTGGAAAAAAGCAACCTAGACATTAGAACTGCCTAAACGTGACATAGGGTACCTTGAGAGGCAGTGTGTCCCTCCTGCAGAGGTCTTCAGGCAAAGGTTGGATGTTGTAGGGTGAAGTTTTTTTCAGAGGCAGATTTTGATAGATGATAACTAGATCTCTGACGACTCTGAAATATTATAGGTCTATGGAAGGTAGTACTAACTTATACATATGTAAAGCGTTATTTCATCAAAGAAGGTGTGTTGGCTTATTTAGAGATCATCAAATGGATTCACAGGCCCTTTGTGGAAAAGTTCTGGTATTCCAGGAGTCTGATATCCACAAGTTGGACCAATCCCCTCATATCACAGAGGAGGAAAGTAAGGCCCAAAGACATTAGTGACTTTCCCAGGATTCACACAGCTAGTTAGTGGCTCAGATAAGTGCAGAGTTCTAAAGTGTCATGATAAATGGACAAAAGTTTACATACAAGATCTAACAATCAAGTAGAAAAACTCTATTAACATTATTGTTATGGTTATTATTATTATTATTAGCAACCACGATAGTGAAAGATCAAAAGATCAATTGAAAGTATTTTTTCTATTCACAAAGTGAAATTTGAACACAAATTCATAAATGTATGTAGGTGTAGATATATATTTTATATATAGTGTTATAAACAAAATATTATATAGTATACATAGTATTATGAATATAATATCATATAGTATTATAAATAATATTATATAGTATATATAATTAAAATGGAGGGTAGTAAAATTTAAGCTGTAACACAACTCAGAGGTGGGGCAGAGCCTTCCTAATCTGTTGCTGACCTCAGAGGAGCAAGGTAACTTTATTTGGGCTTATTACTAGCGTAGCATGGCACCTGGGGAAGAAATAAAAAGATATGAACATGGGTGACTGCTCATTTTTCATGAAAATTGAAGGGAGCTAGTTTATAAAAAAGGTCCTTCATATCAAGAGAGGAAAGATACAGAGTCACCATCTCTTTTCCTCTACAATAGAACTATAGAGCTGGAAAAACCATATCATGGATAAAATCTTTGAGGCCATCTCATCCAGTATCCCCTCCTTTTTTGCACATGAGGAAAGTGATGCTTAACTCAGAGGTTAATAATTTTCCCACAGTCACACATGTAGTAATGATAAAGGCAAAATTTGCACTCAGGTTCCTGACTCAAAATCACAATTCACAATCCTCCAGATGAATTCCCAGATATTACAGATGAAGAAACTGAGGCCCAGATAGAGGAATGCTAAAAGTTAGCATTTAAGATCTGCCTAAAATCACACACGACAAAGTGTGATAGGTTTATAATTTAAACCTATATATTCCAGCTCTAAATCTAGTTATCTTTCTACTACAGCATGGATAATAACTATGGAAGTTACATATTATGTGGAATATTGTTGGGCCTTCAAGCTGCACCCTTAAGTGATAGAGGAGTAGAAAATAAACTGATCCTCTTTTTATTTATTCAGAAAATATGTAGCCATCGTGGAAAGAATCTCGGATGTAAAAAAAAAAAATTCACGGTGAATCTAGTAATATGAAAACTGAAAACCTTAATGAAGGAGTCAGCAACTCAAGCCCTTGGTTAGTACCAGGGGAGAAGATCCTTTTTTTTTTTTTTTTTGATGAAGCAATCAGGGGTAAGTGACTTGCCCAGGGTCACATAGCTAGTAAGTGTCAAGTGTTTGAGGCCAGATTTGAATTCCTGACTCCAGAGCTGCTGCTGTATCCTGTGCCACCTAACTGTCCCCAGGGGAGATACTAGGAGAGAAGTTTGCTCAACTTCATACACATGATGTGTTCAGAAATGGTGCATCAGGTCTTTTGCTGAGAGCAATTCATCATAGGTCATAGAATGTTAAGAGCTGGACAGATTATAGGATTATAGAATCAGAAAATCAGAGCCAAAAGGGACCTTAGACATCCCTCTCTCATTGTACTGATGGAAAAAAAAAAGAAAGAGAAGCAGGCTCATAGAGGTGATGTGGATTTCTCTCGGTCACAAGCTAGTTATTGACAAAGCTTGAATGAGAACCCAAGTCCCCTAATTCCCAGTGTAGCACTCTTTGCACTACCCGAACAAGGTGAGTGATACGTGACACTCCTTGCCCTCTCAAAGAAAAATAAATAAAAAAAGAAAGAAAGAAAGTAATGCTTCTTCTGTGAGCAGTAATGGCTTAACCGCCTTCAGTTTCTCTCTTGCCTAAACCATCAGGGTGATATCATCGCATTTTATATTAACTTAGGCACTTCAGTTTTTCTCTTGGGTGCACTCAGCAAGCATTGAAAACATTGTAATGGATGGCTTGTGTGACAGCTATTCATGGAAATGGTTTTGCTTTGTTGTAAGAATTGTTCTCCACCTGAGAGAAAGGAAAGTAGCTAAGCCTGAAAGTTATGGAGAAGGGTATTGTATGCTATTATGATCTTAATAGAAGGCAGCTTCCCCTTTCCCTGAGAACACTGGCAGATTTTTACCTAGGTATACTTGAGCAGGCACAAAGATGCAACTAGGGTTGAGCAGCTATGATTTTGTCCTAGGTATGGGCATGGTGCAGCAGTTAGGGGGGAGGAAGGAAGTGGGGGATGTGTGCTTCCCTTCCAGATTCTAGAAATTGCCGTCCCCATTCTGCACGGCGTCTGGGACAACTGAACAGTCCCAGAGGCCCAGATTTCTAATCATAGCTTTAGGCTTCCGCGAGTTAGCATTGTGAGCTACAGAATTCCTCCCCCCAAAATGGTGTTATTGAGAAAAACTTTGCTTATTTGACCAGCAGAGAATGGGATGGTGAGAAATAAGCACTGGAATCTGAAGACTGATTCAGGTTCTTGCTCTGATGCTTACTACCTATAAGGTTATATGGACAAGCCATCAAATCTCTCTAATCTTCTTTCCTCATCAATAAAATAGAGATAATAATTCTTGCACTGTTTAACAGGGCTGCTGTGAGAAAGCTTTTCACAAACAGCAAGGTGATACATGAAGGCAAGCTATTATTGATCAGCAAAAGTAATTTCTCATCCAGTAGATAAGGTGTTTTTTCCATCTTAATTGGATAGACATAAATCCCACTTCGGGGATTTCAAAAGTATACACTTATACCAAATAAAACAAAGAAAATTTACAATTGCATGGGGAAATTCATGCTTAACTCCAAAAGTAATAAAACATTCTACTAGATTTCTTTTCTTTACCTTGTACCTCAACTTAAACAAGGCAGCAATTAGGTTTTCTTTGGCTTGCAAGTTCCTGAAATAATTAAATACTTAGAAGTGGCCTGAGTGACCTGAGAGGTTTACAAGGAGACAGTCACTTCCAGGTGGGGAATCAACAGAGGCTTAGTGGAAGAGGTGACCTCTGAGTTAGACTTTGGAAGGTGGGTTAAAGTGGGTCTGGACCTGTGAGTTCATTTGCATAGGAAACTCCCAATGAAGAAACTCCCTCCCATCACTGTAGATTAGCAACTAATCTGTTACTTAACATTTTAGATATAGTTCTCTTGGGAGCAATGAGAGTTTAATTAGTTTGTTAGAAGTCATATAGTTAGCATGTGTCAGAAGCTTTGAACTTGAACTGAGATATTCTTTATTCCAAAGCTGGAACTCTATACAACTACACAATGTAGTCTCGCTTGAGAGAAGGAAAAATTGTCAACAGTAGGAAATGATGAGGGCAATTAATCCTAGGCATGGGGGACATTATCAGCATGAGTCAAAATGATGGAGCTCATAATAGGCCTGGGATCAATGACCAATATGGTTTAATTGGAATGCAGTATATATAGGGCAGCTATATGGTGCGGTGGATAGAGCACCAGGCCTGGAGTCAGGAAGACTGGAGTTCACATTCATTCTTAGACACTTAGGAGCTTTGTGACCTTGGGCACGTCATTTAATCCTGTTTGTTTTAGTTTCCTCATCTGTAAAACGAATTGGAGAAGAAAATGGCAAACCACTATAGTATCTTTGCCAAGAAAACCCTTAATGAGGTCACATAGAATTGCACATGACTGAAATGATCATACAACAATGAAATATTTGGGATTACCATGAAGTTAGACTGAAGAGATAAATTGGAACCAAATTGTGGAGTCTTGAATGCCAGGTTAAGAAAAAGGATTACTTTGAGCAGTTTGAAGGATGGAATATAGAGAGGAGATAGTGAAAACCAGAGTATCAGTTAGTAGGCTATTGATAGATTAAAGGACAGTATGAGTGGGGGTAGAAGGAAAAGGACAGATACAGTAATATGCCTATTATTTATATAGTCCTTTCAAGTTTGTGAATATACATTATTTCTTCTGCCTCTCAGAATAACCCTGTTAGGTGGTACTATAGGTATTATTATCCCCGTTTTACAGATGCAGTAACTGAACCTCTGAGAAGTTAAGTGACTTGCCCAACAGTACACATTCAGGTTGGGAGTGAAGGTTGAACCACCGTTTAGCTGCATATCCAAAATTTCTATCCACCTCCTAAATATATTTTGGTAATTATTATTATGTTATTTTATTGTTATACTCATAATCCTTCCGTTATCTTACAGATAGGGAAAACATTTCACATAAGAAGCAGCAGATTTTAAAATTGTTAAGTATATAATTATTAAGTTAAGAATTGCCTAGGGGCAGCTAGGTGGCACAGTGGATAAAGCACAGGTGCTGCAGTTAGGAGGACCTGAGTTCAAATTTGGCCTCAGACACTTACACTCAGACTTGCCCAGTGTGACCCTGGGCAAGTCACTTAAACCTTGATTGTCTCACTAAAAAAAAAAAAAATATGGTAACATAAAGACATTTCATTCCTTAACTTCTAGTCTAATATTCATTCTACTGAATGAACCTGACAAATTGTGTCTTTATTTAGGCCAACCTCAAAAAAGTAAAAGGTTTTTGAAACATAAATTTTGGTGAGTGACTTGCAAAGGGTAGAAAACTTACATTGATTTCTTTTGGTATCTTACTGGTCTCTTTTTAAAGGTCACTGGGAAATTTTCAAGTGTAGATTTTCTTTTGGCTATTCAATTTTATAAGTGATTGATCCTTCTCGTCTCCACAAAAATCCACATTTAATATTAAAAAAAGTCATTATTCAAAGAAAAAAACAACACAAATGAATGCATCACTGCTTAGAAATTGATTGGTATCTTCAGAGGTCACATCTGTTCTCAATTTTGACCTTGCCAAGGCAACTAGGTATGCAGAGTGAATGAGCCAATTACTTTAAAGAAGATACAAGGCATGTAACCTGTCTCACTTTTCAATATGAATAACTGGCAGCAGGATAGATTCCAGTTTGCTGAAACTTCAACATGAGCTCAGAAGAATATTCAATAGTGCTTTAATGAACACTTCTTTGCAGGTATACTTTTTTGTGAAATTTTAAACAAATATCTAAGATGAAAGGCTCAAATAATTTCATCTATAAGACAGCATATATGCTTTAAAATTGATAAAATATGGTAAAATTAACTTTGATTTAGAAATATGTGTGTTAATACATCATTGAAATTTAACATTCTACTAGAATTTCAATGTGAAAGTAAAATGGAGAGAAATTCTATGTCCTGCGATATTTTCTGTTATCACTATGTAACTTTAGATATGCAAATACAATCTCCCATAGACCTAGGGTTATCAGTGACTATGAGCTGGAGGATTTAACTCTTTCAGCTCTAGAATTCTTAGTCTGGGGCTCCTATTGTCTTGATTGGTGAGAACTTCACATGGCACATTATATCTACACTAGTTTTAGCTGCTGACTGTTTGACCACCTTCCTGCTTGCTGTATTCTCCTCCCCACCTCTGCTTTCCAGGTCTGGAGCCATAATCAAATCAATCTTGCCATGACTACTAGAAAAGGTGTGTCCATTTGCTTCCCTGTGGCTCAACTCATTATCTTGGTTTAGTTCTGACTAATGCCAGTTAGACCTGATAGTTTGGGTCCAAAAATGAAATGAAATGAGGCACTTGTAATCCATCTAGCAGACAATAAAAGAAAGTTCACTTAAACCACAGCAATTAAGTTCACTGGACTGGTCTAGATATAGTATGCCATGTAAAACTCTCATCATAGTAGAGTAAAAAAAATTAGAGCAGGGAAGCAAATAAAGCATTGACTCAGTTGTTCACAGCTTTTCAGTGTGGTTTATATTTCTGGTCTATTGTTATTCTAGAGGAAAGAGCTCCAGGCCCATCTGTTCTGGATATTTTATGCCTAGGTGACTTGGAAGCAATGCCAGTGGACTAAGCCTTGTTCTCTGTTAACAAAATCAGTCTTTTATTTATTTTTGGCTTGTTTACTTATTGAGACTGGTTCTTCTGATTCACCTAGGCTAGAAGTTCAATAGTCACCATAGGCCTTGACCTTACAGCTGATGGTCACAAATACTTTGACCAGTTTTCAGTTTGGGATGGCTCATCCCTCCATCTTTAGGCAGCACAGTGATCCCTTCTTGGGGCCCATCAAACTGGTGTCAAACTTACTAACTGGTTTAGACTCACTGGAATTAAGGTGTCCTGAGCTCAAACAATCCACCTAGATCTGTTTTCCCAGTAGCAAAGATTATAGGTGCACCTACTCACCTAGCTTTCTCAGTAGCTTTCTTTTTTAAGTTACATATTTTTTTTCAAACTATAAAAATCCACATTCTTCCTCTCCCAACCAAACTTTTTCCTGAATTGAGAACAAAAGAAAAACAAAACCCCTGTACAAATATGTACAGTCACGCACTACCCCTGTCAAAAAATAATTCTAATTCTTCACTTTGAGGCCTTCACCTCTCTATCAATATGTGGGAAGCATGTTTTTAATTAGTCTTTTAGAATTGTACTTGGTTATTATGGTGATCAGATTCCCTAATCATTTCAAAGTTATTTGTCTTTTCATATTGTTGATAATGTAAAAAATTGTTCTGCTTTGTTCACTTCACTCTGCGACAGTTCATGTAAGTCTTCCCAGGTTTTTCTGAAACCATCTCCTTCATTACTTGCAACACAATAGTAATCCGTGACTTGCTAGGCCATTTGCCAATTGATGGGCATTCTCTCAGATTCCCATTCCTTGTTACCTTGAAAAAAGCTATAAATATTTTAAAATCTTACATTAGAGTTTCTTTTGCAGCCCTTAATCTATATCCCCTTTAATCTTCTGTTCTTACTTCACCTGTTTCCCTCTTGTTTTCCTTTTGAGTAAAATGAATTTCTGTGCCTAATTTTGTGGTTATGTTTTCCTCCCTTTCATTTTTGACCATTTCAGATGAGAGTGAGATTCAGTTGTCAGTCTTTCCCTCTCATTATCTCCTTCTTATTTGTATAAATCTCTACTTGTTCATCTTGATTATGTGAGACAATTTTCTCTAATCATTCTTTCCCCCCATCCAGTATATTCCTCTTCCCATCTCTTTCTAGTTTTCTCTTTAGACTAAGACTTAAGAGAACTACTTTCCAGGCTTTGTCTAATTAGGCTTCTTTTTTGACCCCAAATGATGATTGGGTTCAGAGGAAACACATATATCATCTCCTTATATTTCAATGTAAGCAGTTTGAACTTGTTCAGTACTTTATGATTATTTATTCATCTATACTGCTTTGTTTCACTTAATATTGTGTTTGAATTTCAGATTTCCTTTGTATCTCTGGTTTTATCGTTAGAAATGCTTGGAAATCTTCTATCCTGTGATAGTTTCTAAATCATGTCTAATTCTGACTGTAGTTCTTCAGTACTTGAGTTCTTTGTTACTGGCTGTGTAAAGTACTTTGTTTTCTTTCACCTGGAACCTCTGGAATTTGACTATAATATTCCTGGGAATTTATATTTGGAGATTTCTTGCAGGGAATGGCTTGTGATTCCTTTATATTTCCACCTGGCTATCTAGTTCCAAAAGATCAGAATTTTCTTTTATGTTTTCTTGAAATACGATATCTAAACTCATTTTTTTGGCATGGTGTTCAGGTAGTTCGATGATTCTTAATTTTTTTTCCTCTTTGATTTGTTTTCCAGATCACTTTTTTGTTTGCTTGGGTTTTTAATTACTTTATTTTTGAAAATTCTTTTTTTTTCAGTTTTGAATTCTCTCCTTCCCCTTCTTCTTCTTCTACTCCTTAAGAAGGCAGGAAAACAAAAAATCATTAAAAGTGCCACAAAGAGCCATATCCAAAACGCAAAATAAAACAAAAAGAAAAAAGTAAAAGAAAAGGAAAGAAAAGAAAGTCTGCCTCAATCTGTAATTTGAGTCCATAATCTTTCTTTCTAAAGGTGAATAGTCTGTTTCATCATGAGGACTTCGGAATTATGGTTGGTCATTATATTGATCAGAATTTCAAAGTTGATTATTGCTACATTATTGTTATTATTGCATGTTTTTCTCTCCTGGTTTTGTTAACGTCATTTTGCATCATTTCATTCAAGTTTTCTCAGGTCTTTCTGAAACCATCCTCTTCATTACTGTTTATAGTGCTGTATTCCATCACATTCATATACTATTACTTTTTCAGTCATTCCCCCAACGATGTATATCTCTTTGGTTCTCATTCTTTTCCATCACAAAAAGAGCTACAATAAATATTTTTGTATATATGAAGGCTTTTCTTCTTTCTTTGATCTCTTTAGAGTCTAGATCGAGTAGTAGAATAGTTATTCAGAGTTTAATAGTTTTTTGATTATTTTTCCAAATTGCTAAAAAAGTTGAACTTATCTTCATATGTGATTTGAGATATTGATTTAGACCTAGTTTCTGCCTGACTACATTCCAGTTTTCCCAATAGTTTTTATTAAATAGTCAGTTCTTGTGCAAATAATTGGGATCATTGGGTTTATGAAGCACTTTACTTTGCTCACTTGCCTTTACCTGTTATGTACCTAATCTGTTCCAGTGATCAATCTCTCTAATTATTACTCAGTATCAAAATATTTTGATAATTACAGTTTGAAGGATGGTTTGAATTCTGGTACTGCGGAGCCGCATTCATTCCCTCACATTTTTTTCATCAGTTCCCTGGATATTCTTAACCTTTTGTCATTTTAGGCAAATTTTGTTATAATTTTTTTCCTAGCTCTATAAAATATTATTTTGGTAGTTTGGCATGGAAATGAATAAATAAGTTAATTTAGATAATTTAGTACTGTCATTTCATTTATATTAGTTCAGCTTACCCATAAGCAATCGATACATCTCCATTTATTTATATATGACTTTATGTGAAGAGTGGAAAGGAGGGAGAGGGTAAGCATTTATTTAACACCTACTTTGTGCCAGGCACAGTGCAAAGTGCTTTACACATATTTTCTCATTTGATCCTCACAATAATCTTGAAAGGGAGGTGCTGTTATTATCCACATTTTCCAGTTGAGATACCTGAGGCAAGCAAAATGACTAGCCCAGGATTACACATTTAGTAAATGTCTGAGATCATTTTTGAACTCAGATCTTTCTGACTCCAAGACCTGTGCTGTATCCACTGTACAACCTAATTTTGTTTTTTGTGATTATACTCATATAGTTCATGTGTATGTGTATTGGAAGGTAGACTCCCAAGTATTTTATTCTTGGGAGTTTAAAAGAGTGATTTTAAGTGGAATTTCTCTATCTTTTCCTGCTGAATTTTGTTGGTAATAAACAGAAATGCTGATGATTTCTATGGGTTTATTTTATGTACTGGAACTTTGCTGAAATTGTTAATTGTTTTGATTAGATTTTTAGTTGACTCTAGGGTTCTCTAAATAAACCATCACATCATCTGCTAGAAGCAGTAGTTCTCCTTCATTGTTGCCTATACTTATTCTTTCAATTTATTTTTCTTGTTTTATTGCTATAACTAGCACTTCTAGTAAAATATTAAAAAGTAATGGTGATAATAGACATCTGCGCTTTTAGTTAATCCCCATTACTCATAATGCTAGGTCTTGGTTTTAGAGAGATGAGATTTGTTATCTTAAGGGAAGAAACATTCACTCCTATGCTTTCTACTGTTTTTAACTAACCCTGCATGCCCAGTTTAAATCAATTCTGGTAATTGTTTATGATCTTTGTGACATATATTTGTAGTATCCTTAATAATATTTATTAGGGATATTGGTCCACAGTATTAATTCTCTGCTATTGCTCTTTGGTTTAGGTATCAAGACTATATTTGTACTATAGAAGGGATTTAGTAGGACCTCTTCTTTGCCTGTTTTTTTTTTCAAATAGTTTATGGTTGGAACTGATTTTCCTTTAAATATCTAATGGAATTTAATTGTATATTCATCTCACCTTAGGGATTCTTATTCCCCTTTTGGCAGTACCTTTATGGCTTGTTCAATTTCTTTTTCTAAGGAAGGGTTATTATACATTCAATTTCCTATTTTGTTAATTTGGGAAATTTATATTTTTCATGAATATTCATCCATTTCATGTAGATAATCAATTTAATTGACAAAGAGTTGAGCAAATAACCCCAATATTTGCTTTTTCCTTCTTTATTGGTAGTGAATTGACTTTTTTTCATTTTGATAATGATGAAAATCAATGAAGAGACTAATAAAATCAAAGTTTAAAAAAATGAACAAATAAAACTAGGAGTTTTTGTAAATAGCAAAGATTTTATTAAAAAAGAAGAAAACCAAATTATAATTATCAACTCTATGTGACCCCTTTTGGGGTTTTCGTGGCAAAGATACTGGAATGGTTTGCCATTTCCATCTGCAACTCATTTTGTAGATGAGGAAACTGAAACAAACAGGGTTAAGTGACTTGCCCAGGGTCACAAAGCTCATAAGTGCCTAGGATAGATTTAAACTCAGTTCTTCCTGACTCTAGCCCTGGAGCACTAACCACTGTGCCAACTAGCTTCCTGCCCTCCAATTTTTCCTTCCCATGGTCATTTCCTTCACATAAGGATCTTTTCTCTTAGTCTTACTTTCACTGCCAGCAAAGAAAACACCAGTCCCACTACAGACATTTCTACTCTCTCCCTGACACTCCACTCACTCACTTTTAAAGGATTATGACTACTACTTCACCAACGAGGAGTACAGAGGAAGACAGAAGAGGGAGAGGAGTGAGGGAATGAGGCAATGAGGGAAACAGAAGGCACTTACCTTCAAAGAGCACAATCTATGAAAGGTGGAAGATCAACAGAAGTGATACATTATATGAAGATACAATGTTGTGCTTGCCATTTATAAAATAGTACTTGGAACCTTGGAACAAGAGGTGGAGGGAGATTTTTAAAAAAAAAATTTATTATTTTTAGTTTTCAACATTTACTTTCACAAGATTTTGGGTTCCAAATTTTCACCCCATTTTGCCCCTCCCTCCACCCCAAGATGGCATGCATTCTGAATATCCCCTCCCCTAGTCTACCTTCCCTTCTATTTCTTCGCCCTTCTCTTATCCCCGTTAATTTCTTATTTCTCATTTGCAGGTGAAAACATTTTTTTAAACATGTGTTTTTAAAACTTTGGGTTCCAAATTTTCTCCCTTCCTCCCTCCCCACCCATCCTCATTGAAAAGGCATGCAACTCAATATAGGCTCTACATGTGCACTTATGCAAAACACTTCCATAGTAGACATGCTGTGAAAAACTAACTCTATTTCCCTTAATCCTATCCCACCCCCCATTTATTCTATTCTTTCTTTTGACCCTGTCCCTCCTCAAAAGTATTTGCTTCTGATTAATCCCTTTCCCAATCTGCCCTCCTCTCTATCATCCTCCTACTCTCTTGTCCCCTTCCCCTCCTATTTTCCTGTAGGTTAAAACAGATTTCCATACCCAATTGAGTGTGTATGTTATTCCCTCCTTAAGTCAAATCTTATGAGAATAAGATTCATTCATTCCCTCTCACCTTCCCCCGTTTCCCCTGCACTGTAAGAGCCTTTTCTTTTCTGTTTTTTTTGGTGAGATAGTTTACCCTGTTCTACCTCTCCTTTTCTCCTTCTCCTAGTATAATCCTTTCTCATCCCTTAATTTTATCCTCCAGATATGACCCCTTCATCTTCAACTCACCCTGTGCCCTCTATCTATCTATCTATCTATATACATACATATAATTTTTTCTCTCCAACTACCCTAACACTGACAAAGGTTTCATGAGTTACAAATATCATCTTTCCATGCAGGAATGTAAACAGTTCAACCTTAATAAGTCTCTTATGATTTCTCTTTCCTGTTTATCTTTTCATGTTCCACTTGAGTCTTGTATTGGAAAGTTCAATTTTCTAATCAGCTCTGGTCTTTTCATCAAGAATGCTTGAAAGTCCTTTATTTCACTGAATGACCACTTTTTCCTCTGAAGAATTATACTTGATTTTGCTGGGTAGGTAACTCTTGGTTGTAATCCTATCTCCTTTGTCCTCCAGAATATTATATTCCAGGCCCTGTGGTCCCTTAGTGTAGAAGCAGCTAAATCTTGTGTTATCCTGATTGTGTTTCCACAATACTTGAATTGTTTTTTTCTGGCTGCTTGTAATATTTTCTCCCTGACCTGGGAACTCTGGAATTTGGCTACAATATTCCTAGGAGTTTTCCTTTGGGGATCTCTTTCAGGCAGTGATCTGTGGATTCTTTCAATTTCTATTTTGCCCTCTGGTTCTAAAATATCAGGGCAGTTTTCCTTGATAATTTTTTGAAAGATGATGTCTAAGCTCTTTTTTTGATCATGACTTTCAGATAGTCCAATAATTTTTAAATTCTCTTTCCTGGATCTATTTTCTAGGTCAGTTGTTTTTTCCAATGAGATATTTCACATTGTTTTCTAATTTTTCATTCTTTTGGATTTGTTTTACAGTGTCTTGATTTCTTATAAAGACACTAGCTTCCAATTGCTCTATTCTAATTTTTAAGGAAGTATTTTCTTCAGTAATCTTTTGGACTTCCTTTTCCATTTGTCCAATTTTGCTCTTTAGGGCATTCTTCTCTTCATTGGCTTTTTGGACGTCTTTTGCCATTTGGGTTAGGCTATTTTTTAAGGTGTTATTTTCTTCAGTATTTTTTTGGGTCTCCTTTAGCAAGCTGTTGACTTGTTTTTCATGATTTTCTTGCATCACCCTCAGTTTTTCCTCTACTTCTCTTACTTGCTTCTCAAAATCCCTTTTGAGCTCTTCCAAGTCCTGGGACTTATTCATACTTTTCTTGGAGACTTTGGATGTAGGAGCTTTGACTTTGTTGTCTTCTTCTGGTTGTATCTTTTCATCTTCTTTGTCATCAAAGTAAGATAATATAGTCTGACTCTTTTTGCGCTGCTTACTCATGATCCCAGCCAATTACTTGAGTTTAAACTCTTTGTTAAGGTAAGAGTCTGCTTCCAATGTAGAAAATGTACTGTCCCATGCTTTGGGGGTTTATACAGCTGTTTTCAGAGATACTTCCAGGGACCTGTAAATTTTCAGTTCTTCCAAAGTGCTATGATAAGGGGCGAGGTGTTTCTTCTTCACCGGCACAACAAGCTCCACCACGCTAGCACTCCTCCTCGCCCCAGGATCGCCCCTTAGAACTGTGACCCAGATCCAACCACCGGCAAAGCAAGAGATTCCTGCATCAGCACTGGCAAAGAGGTCCCTGCAATGCCCCTCTTATCAACCACTGGACTCCCCCTCAGTCTGTGGGTCAGAAGCTCAGGAGGCAGTCGCTGCCAGGGGAAGCTGAGACCTAGCTTCTACCCCTCACCACAGTCACAGACTTTTCCCTCTGACCTTCTAAGTTGTCTTTGGCGTTTGTCGGTTGAGAAGTCTGGAAACCACCACAGCTGTCTGCGATTCAGTCCTCTGAGGCCTGCTCCAAGGTTGCTGCTGCCTGCACGCCCACGCCAGCACTGCGCTCCTCTCCCAGCCCTGCGCGATATGATATACCTTTCTGATCAACCATCCAGGCTGTCTTGCCCTGGAAATTTGTTTCACTCTCTCTTTTTGTGGGTTCTGCTAGTTTAGAATTTGTTTAGAGCCATTTTTTTACAGGTATTTGGAGGGATTTGATTGAGAGCTCAAGCAAGTCATTGCTTTCACTCTGCCATCTTGGCTCCACCCCTTGTGGAGGGAGATTTTGATTAAAGGTTAGTAAAAACTACCTTAAAATTAACACTTTTCAAAAGTGGAATGGACTGCTTTGGTTGATAGTGAATTTCTCATTACTAGAAATATTAAGTGGAATATTGTAGGGGGGATTCTTATTAAGATATGAGCAGGATTAGATTACTTATGAGATTTCTTCCTAATCTAAGTCTGCATTTCTGTGGAAAAAATCGGTAGCAGACACCTCCATGATAGTAATTTTTTGTCGAAAGAAATGTATAGAGGAAAATGGTAAATAGATAGAATGAAATTTGCAGACATAAATAGAAATATAAAAACATATATTTATATAAATATTTAGAAAGACATTTGTTTATATGCATACATATGGTATACATAAATAGATGTACTTAGATGCACATGTGGGTGTAAATCTTCTCATTTTTCTGTGCTTCGCTTTCCATATCTATAAAATGGAAATAATACTTGTACATCTTTCACAGGCTGTTGTAAAGAAAATGCTTTGTAAACTGTAAAGCACAACATAAAATGGAGCTGTCTTTTATTTTCCTAGGGCACTGCTACTGTAATGATCTTCTCAATCCTTTACTTATCTGCTACCTATAATCTATATTTTAACCTTCTATCAAAGTTTCACTCTCCTATAATGTTTTCATTACAGGGTGTTAGAAGATTCCTAGCTAATCTAATAAACTATTTCACTTCAGATAATGGCTTAAGTGTTATCCCTAAGATAACATTTTTTTAAAATAGTACCTTAGATGTTTAAATCCAAAAGAGTATGACATGGTATTACTGTAGTTAAGGGAAATATATATTTTAAGGCCTATAGAAAACATATCATGAATATTTGGTGATAAAGCAACATGACATAATTGGAAGCCTTGAAGTCAGAAGTTAAAATCCCACCTCGAATATTAATTGGGTGCCCTTGGTCAAGTCACTGAACATGTCTGAGCCTTGTTTTATTCACCTGTAAAATGGGAGTTATAATATACCTAAAATACCTTTAAGAGGATTTCTGTGTGGTTCAAATGAAATAATATATGTAAAAAGCACTTTGGGTAACTTAAAGTTTTATAAATGGTAGTTATTATTATTATTTTATTATTGTTGCTGTTATGTACAACTGGCCCATCCCACAGTATTTAATTTCTTCCTGAGAAGAGTCAGTTTAAATACATGAAAATAAACTTGTGATCTTCCTACTTCATATGCTTGGGCATGGCCCTCTGGAAAATTCTTATGGCGGTGAGGCAGTTAACATATTCCCCTCAATCCATGGAGAAAAAAAGCTATCTTGCTTTCTAATAACTGGGAATGATATTTTAAAAAATATACTATTATTTTCAGTCAGGATGGCCTAATTGAAAAGAGAACTCAATTTAAAGCTAGAGATACCTGAGTTCAAGTTCTGCCCGACCCGTACTACCTGAATGAACACTGACAAGTCATTTCATTTTTTAGTGCCTTAGGAAATTCTAAAACAGAAAAGTTGCTTATCTGCATTGGTAGAGAAGCTTTCCATACCAGAAGAAGTCACAGCCATGTACCAAAAAGAAAAGCTCAAAGATTATTTTTCTTCATTAACTTCTTTTTTGTTTGGATTATTTTTTAAATCGGTTCCTTCATTCTTCAAGCAATGTGATGATACAAGGCCTTAGGAAACTATAGTTCCTTGCACAGAGTCAGGAATGATAAACTGGCATAGGCTAGGTTCTGATTCAGCATACTACGGGATGTGGAAGTTGAGCTGCATACAGAAACCAGAGTTCAGAGAATAGGAGGAAAGACCAGAAAGAAGAGCATAGCACCAGTCAGGAAAAGTGGTTTAACTTGTAATTTCATTGGTACCTGGAGCTTCCAGATGAAGAAACTCCTCTTACCAATGCAGGTGGCGCTTTTCCTGAGACTTAGAGTTGACTGTTTCAGTGATTTGCCTACTGTGACATGGTCCATAAGTATAAAAGGTGGTAATTGAATCCATGTCTTACTAGTTTCAAGTCTCCATTCCAAGTGGCACAGTAGAGTGCTGGACTTGCAATTAGAAAAAGCTGGAGCTCAGACCCTAGCTGTATGACCCTGTGCAAGTCATTGAATTTCCCTTGTCCTTAGTTTCATCATTTGTAAAAAGGAGGATGAGAGCATCTATTTCACAGGAGTGTTATTTAGACCAAACCAGATAATTGTTCTTCAGTTGTTTCAGTTGTGTCTTATTCTTTGTGACCCTATTTAGGATTTTCTTGGCAAAGATACTGGAGTAGTTTGCCATTTCTTTCTCCAGCTCATTTTTACAAACCCTGAGGCAAACAGGGTTAAGTGGGGTCACACAGGTAGAAAGTATCTGAGCCTGAATTTGAAATGAGGAAGGTAAGTCTTCCTGACTCTAGGTCTAGCACTCTGTCTACCACACCACCTAGCTTCCCAAACCAGATGTTGTTCAGTTGTTTTCAGTTGTATTTGACTCTTAGTGACCCCATTTGGGGTTTTCTGGGCAAGGATATGAGGTAAACAGAGGGTTAAATGACTTGCCCAGGGTCACCATCTACTAAGTGTCTGAGGCTGGATTTGAACTCAGGTTGTCCTGAGTCCAGGCCTGGTTCTCTATTCACTGCACCACTTATATGCCCAAACAAGAGAATATATGTAAAGTAATTTGCAAACCTTTAAGTGCTGCTGTTGCTATTCCCATAGCATACTGCCCATTGGTCAAAATTATTAAAATGTCCCATGTCCTCTTTTAGTTAAATATAAATATGTATTGACCAACATTGATAATTTATTATGATCAGTAACTCCCTCTGATGTTAATCCTACGCTATTGTTGTTCTTAGCCATAAGGCAAAGTATATTTTGTCTGTGTTAATTCTTTATAGAGGACAGAGTAATGATCAAGTGAGCCAAGTGCCTGGACTAGGTAGTAATTCACTTTGATGGCCTGTGGAACTCAACGGCCTGCAAAAACATCTTTTATAACAAAGGCTTGGCTAAAAGGCCATCCTTCCTAACCTTGTCAAGTGTGACTTTCAATGCTAACTTCCCTTTAGGCCCACCGAGGGAGGAACTAAATGGTTTCAAAAAGAAAGCTTATCCTATAATGTTTTATTCTCAAGTACTGTCTTTTTCTAATCTAGAAGTGAGGTGTCACAGGGGTAAAAACACTCACTGAGTTTAGAGTCAGAAAACCTGGTTATGAGTCCTGGCTCCCATATTCACTAGCTTTGTGACTCTAGGCAAGGGTGGGCAACCTGTGGTCTCGAGGCCACAAGTGGTCTTCTAGGTCCTGGGGGCAGTCTTTTGACTGAGTTCAAAGTTTTACAGAATAAATTCTTTTCTTAAGGTAATTGGTTCTGTGAAGTTTGGATTCAGTCAAATGGCCACATTTGAGGACCTAGAGGGCCGCCTATGGCCTTGAGGGGCAGGTTCCCCACCCCTATTCTAGGTTAATGCTTTAACTTATAGAAGCTTCAGTTTCCTTAGCTGTAAAATGGGGCAAATAATACTTGCGAGTACCTTGTGAATATTAAAAGAAGGTTTATCATAAACCTTAAAGCATGACAGAAACATATTCTTATTATGGAGAGAGTCAAGGTAATACTCTCCCCTCCATGGATTGAAAAGAAATGTATATACACAGTCCAAGATATTGTTGCTGAAAGTCTCAAAAACTCTATTTTCAAGATGACATTGTGCTGATGATACACTAGGCCCAATATCCCTTTAAAATTTGTGGAAAGATTGTAATCTGCTTTCAGTGTCTGTACATACTCTCTCCAACCTAGAGTTTGTGGCATTTATTCAGCCTCTTTCTTTCTCTGCCAATAGTTTCCACTAACTCATCTGATGATTTGCCACAGTACTGAGTCTCTGCTTTGCTTTGAACTTGAACAGTGTCATTGCTTCCTACCTCTTCTAGATGAGTACTTCCAATGCCCAATTTGATCATACCATCTTTTGGCACAAAATACTTCAACAGATCCTTTCTGCCTTCCAAAATTTCCTCTTACTTAGCTTGGCATTGAAGGCCTTCTATAATCTGATTTTAACTTATTTTTTCAGCTTTATTTCAATTCCTTATTTTCATTTTCTTTATTTTAATGAGTTGATTAATATTTATTAAGTCCTTATTATGTGCGAAGAACTACGATAGGTCCTGGGAATGTAAATACAATCAATGAAAAATCCCGGTGCATAATGAACTTAAATTGTATTGAAGGAGACACCTAGGTTATATATAAGTATATACAATTCAAATAAAAATACATAGTTACATACTAAATAATTTGAGAAAGGCATTAACAGTTGAGGGCATCCAGAAAAGCTTCATATAGAAGATGGTGCTTGAGTTACAACTTGAATGAAGAGGGGGATTCTATAAGAAGGAAGTGATAAAGGAGTGTATTCCAAGTATGGGAGATATACATTGGAAAGGCATGGAGATGGACATGTGAAGGAAAGAAAGAAGATCAGTATGACTGTATTGATTGAGAGGCATAGTAGGGCAGGAAGGCAATGATTTACATAAAAATGGAAAATTAGGTTAAAACTAGGTTATGAAGGACTTCAAAATCTAAACAGAGAAGTTTTTGTTTGATTATAAAGGCTAAAGGAAGCCTCTAAAGTTTGAGTAGGAGAGTGAAGTGGTCAGATCAAAGCTTAAGGAAAACCAAATGTGGTGGACGGACTGAAGTGGGGAGAGATGAAGCAGGGAAAACAGTTAAGATGCTGTTGCAATAAGTGAGAGGTAATGAAGACTTGATCTAAGATGGTAGCTGATTGAGTGGAGAGAAGTTGTCAAATGGAGGAGACATAGAAGTAAAAGTGAAAGGATCTAGCAACTGATTAAATACACGAGGTGAGGAGATATGAAGAGTTGAGGATAATGCCAAATCTAAGAACCTAGGACACTGGAAGAATGTTGGTACTTTGGACAGAACTTGGAAAGATTTGATGAAGAGTACATATTGGAGAAAAGATAACAAGTTCTGTTTTGGACATGTTGAGTTTGAAAAGTCTCTTGGATATCCAGTTTGAAATATTTCATAGGTAACTGGAGATATGGAATTAAAATTCAGTAGACAGACTGGATCTGGATATATAGATTTTGAAATCATCTACATATGCATGATAATTAAACACTTGGAAGCTGACAAAGTCACACAGAGAGAGTTTATATAGAGGAGGATGAGTACCATAGTGTTAGGGTGACTGTCTCACGGTCTCATGAGAGCTCTGTTGAGGGAACTTTCCCATGGGAGTTCTAGCTTCTATCAGAAGAAGCTGAGGGTCACAACATAGTTGCATGGCAAAAATAAGGAAGTCTCCCAGGACCTCTCCTTTGCTGACATGCAGCTCCCACGGTTGGTTTGGCTCTCCTCTCAATGGGAGATGAGTCCAGACACGAGCTCCAGCAGACCTGATGATTGGCTATCACAGGGGGATCACGCTTTGAACATGCATCACTAGGGCCGTAAAAGACAGCTAACTGCACTCAATAAATGGAGCTTCTGCCACCTTGCTGTCTCCCGCCTCATCCATGCGTCTCCAGGTTACAGAGCACTGAGCTGGTCTCATGCTCATCACTGCAGCGGCCGCGTCACCATAGGGCAGAGCCTAGGGAACATCCACATATAAGATATATGAAACTGTCTAGAGGAGAACCAGAAGAGACTAGGGTCATGACAGACCAGAGAGGAGAGAATAACTAGGAAAAGAGAATGGACAGAGAGACAGACAGACAGATACACACACACAGAGAAAGAGAGAGAGAGAGAGAGAGAGAGAGAGACAGAGACAGAGACAGAGACAGAGAGAGAGAGACAGAGAGAGAGAGACAGAGACAGAGACAGAGAGAGAGAGAGACAGAGAGAAGCAGAGAAACAGAGAGAAACAGAGAGAAAGAGAGAGACAGACACAGATACAGACAGAGAGACAAATAGAAACAGATAGAGAGAGAGAGACAGAGAGAGAATAGTCCTGGACTATTCACTATTCCCAGAACATGTTCCACTTTTCTGCTTTGGAGCCTTTGTTGATACAATGGTACATTGGAATGAGTACTGAATTTGGAATCAAAGACTTGGCTTCAAATACCAGCTTTGTGACTCACACGAACTTTATGATTTTTAGAACAAGTAATTTTACCTTCGTGAGTTTCATTTGTAAAACAAAGGATCTGGACTAGATATGACTTATTGAATGAGTGACTGAATGAATGAAAAGAACATATATTAAACACTTACTATGTGCCAAATGTTGTACTAAGTGTTGGGAATAAAGATTCAAAAGTGAAGATGATTCTTGTCATCAAAGTACTTATATGCCAATAGAGTCCTGGGGCGGGGAACCTGTGACTTCAAGGCCACATATGGCCCTCTAACTTCTCAAATGCAGCCCTTTAACTGAATCCAAAGAATTTATTCTGTGAAGTTTGCATTCAGTCAATGGGCTGCACTTGAAGACCTAGAGGGCCACAGGTTCCCCACCACTTCAGGCAATACAATTAGGGCAAGAATGGCCATGAAAAGAGTTTGGAAAGTTACAGGGATGGTGAGCGAAACTGTAGGAGAATATGTTACCATACCCTTTCAAGCAGTAATGATACCATTGATTTGATTTTTGGTTTTAGAATTGGAATTGAAGAAGCAGGCAGGTGTGTGTGTGTTACAGGCCTAGCCAGCTGGCTAGAAGATAGCTGGAAAGTAAGGTAAAACATGGCTGATGCCATCTGGCAACTGATTAGATACACCAGGTGAGGAAGTATGAAGTGGCTGTGGAAGAGGAAGTGATGTGGTTGGCCACATGAAACACTTAATTGAAACCAACGGAGACCTGGGACAAAAAGCTGTAGTGCTTATTTTAATTTTTTATAGTCTATGACCTTGGGGAGAAACAGGGAAAATTTTTTATGGGCAACAATGAACTTCTAAATCACAAGAACAATAGCCAATGCTCACATCGAAGTCAGGTCTTCCATGATGTTCCGATAGTCCCTGAGTTGACAGAGTAGTTTCTAAAGAGTCTTAATATCGTTTAAATCTAACTACTCCGTAAATTTTACTTAACTGCTTTTACTTAACCCTTCTGTGCATGTACCTGTAATGTATGATCACTAACACCATAAAATAAACACCCATGCAAATTGCTCCTGATTCATACACATTTATATGTAATTCTGTATGTTTCTATGTGCTAGGGGTTAATGCAGTAAATGATTTCAATGGATTTCAGAGGAGCAGCAAACATCTGGCAGTGTGCCATATTAATAATAATAATAATTATTATTATTATCATTAAGATCAGTCCTGGATCTATCATTTCATCACTACATGGAGCTTCTTCCATGAATGCAAGTGAGGCATCATGGTTATCACCCGGAAAGCCTTTGGAGCTCTCCTGGGAGCCAGGAATAGCTAGACTGGAGTCCTACCCCTAATACATACTTTCTGTGTAATGCTGAGCAAGTGCAGGTTGCCTAACTTCTCAGTATTCAAGACAGCTTTGTGATAATACTAGTAATGCCTCACCCCTTTTCATTTGCTCATGTGTGTGTTCAACAAATATTCCTTCATTCATTCTAAAAGCATTTATTAACCACCTACTTGTGTGTATGACTCAATGCAAGGCAGGTATTGGGGATACAGATTTATAATAGCTAGCATTCACTTAATGGGTTTTTTTTAGTCCCTAATAGCTCAAAGTGAATGCAAATAGTATTTGTTTCTCTCTCTGACAACAACCCTGAGGGTCTTCCCTTCCCAATTTGATTTATTTATTTATGTTTTTTTTTTTTTTTAATCAAAGGGACTATCCCTTGACTCAGTTTTAAACAGGTCAAATCACTAAATGGTCATTGCCTCAGTCAAAATGAGAACTCAACTTTAGCTTAAAAAGGCCAAGTCTCCCACTGAATCCTGGGCCATCTCCAGTTGTCCTGATCTATATCTAGCCACTTGACCCAGATGACTCTGAAGGAGAAAGTGAGACTGGTGACTTTGCACAGGCTTCATTCACTCAAATCCAATTCAATTGCAAGTCATGGCATTATCTTCCTGATGTCATGGTCCTCTTTGAGAATGAAGGACAAACCACACACACAGAGCTAGGATTTATATACTTCTTTAAAATTTTCAAAGCAGCTTACAATATGATGTCATTTTACCCTCACAATAACTCTGAGAGATAGGTGTTATATTATTATCTACATTTTACAGATGAGGAAACTGAGGCAAATAAAAATTAAGTGACTTACATGAGGTCACATAACCAGTAAGTTCGTGAGTCTGGATTTGAATTCAGATTCTCCTGACTTCAGGAATGAATGAAAGAGATTTTGTAGAGATAGGAACAATGACAATTCAAAACTGATTTAATGTGTCAAAAATTCTAAGATTATGAACCTGGATGATTATGAGGGTATTTCTTTCAATATTGGTAGACATGCTTTATACTTTTTTAATATTTTTTTCATGTATATTCATTCCTTTAATCTTCACAGTTCACTGGACTTCTAGAACTAAGGAATAGAGAAGTAGATTCTTGACAGTCTATTGACTGCTCTGGGGGATTGTGAGAAGATGGAAGCCTGCTAGTACTAGGGACCAAGAGAATCCCATTTCCACTTTAAACATTTTATAGAGCATAGAGATAAACTACTCTACTGGCCCATAGAAAGAATCATCTTGAGACTTCTCTACTAAACCCAGTAATTCACAGAGTAATTCCCCAGATTCCTATAGAAATTCTGAAATAGAACTGGGGTTTCTGTGCAGCCTATTCCAGCACTGTCTATCCAAGGTTTCCCCAGACTTGTGCCTGGCTGCCCAAGTCCAGTTTGGGTGGAAGTATTATGTGGACTTTCTAGAAAAGTCAAGCAAGATACTAAGGGAAACAGCCTGAGACACTGAGTCTCATCCTTCCTAAACCCCTCCCCTGCCACATCCTCTCCTTTTTCAGCTTCCTTTTACTTGTTGTCTTCCCTCATTAGAATGCAAGTTCCTTGATAATACACCACTGGGTGCCACAGTGTACAGAACACTGCACCTGGAGTCAGGACATCCTGAGTTCAAATCTAGACTCTCTCACTTAATAGCTGTGTGACCCTTGGAAAGTCACTTATCTGCTTTCTGCCTCAATTTCTTCAATTACGAAATGTGGTTGAGAAGAGTACCTACCCTTCACAGGCACCATGAGGATAAAGTGAGATAATTTTAGTACAGTGTCTGGCACATAATAAGTGCTCAACAAATGCTTACTTTCCTTTTTGCTTTTATTTTTATTACTAACACTTAGCACAGTACCTGGCATAAATACCTTAGTGACTTGATTTGTTGTTGACCATGTGCTAGCACCATGCTAGATGCTGGGAATATAAAGAAAGGCGAGAACAAACCCTGCCCTCAAAGAGTTCATAATCTAATGAGAGAGACAACATACAAACAACAATGTACAAAGAAGATATATACAAGATGAATTGGTGATAATCTCAGAGAGAAAGTACTAACCTTAAGGAGGAAAGGGAAAGATACCGTGTAGAAAGTGATATTTGAAGCAAGGAAATAGAGACAAGGTAGAAGAGAATTCCTGGGATGTGACATAGGCAAAGAAAATGCTTAGAGTTGAGATGTATTTTGACAACTTTAAGATGCTAGCTATTATTACCACATCTTCTTACTGAATCCTCACAACAACCCCGAGAGACTATACAATATATAATGACTATTAGAAAGATAAGAAAGATAAGGTTGAAGTCAAGTGACTTTCTCAAGGTCACTTAGCTAGTAAGTAGCAGAACTGAGAGGGAAAGCCAAGTTTTCTGATTCTAAATTCATTGATGTTTATCTCTCTTAGGCTGTAGGGATCAGAACTCTAACCTAGATAGACCCTGTACAAGAGTAAAATGTTTACATTGAAAGTTGAAATAGTCTACTGTGCACAATGTGATTCATATCCTCTATAGCTACTGCTGAATTTGGCAAGTAGACTGAAGTCTTGGGTGCAGTACATAGGGTACTGGGCCTGGAGTCAGGAAGACTCTTCTTCTAGAGTTCAAGTCTGGCCTCAGACATCACTGTGTGACCCTGAACACATTACTTAACCCTGTTTGCCTTAGTTCCCTCAGCTGTAAAGAGCTGGAGAAGGAAATGGCAAACCACTTGAGTATCTTTGTCATGAAAACCCCAACTGAAGTCAGGAAGAATGAGACATGACTGAAATGTCTGAACAACAACAACAACATAAGTTAGGGATAAGGTTGCATCATTAGGTGGAGCCTAAAAGTTAGGGCCATTGTGAAGCTCAAGTTTGTCTTTCGTGTGCTCCTCCCTGCTTTTCCTTCTTTCCTCCCTAATAGCAGTTCTTCGCTAAAGTGCCCAGTGCTTTTATGCTGCCCTGTGACTGTTTAGGGACTCTAGATTGTACTCCACTCAGATTTGCCTTCCATAGATAGCCCTTTGTTCTATAGGATGTTATCTCTTCCCTTATTCCTATTCAAACTTGTTCCTTTGCTCCCTTGCCTCAGGGAATCTCTCATTTTTTAATAAGTGAGTTATCAGGTAGGCTCCTACATGATGAAGTTTTAATGATTATTAATAGTAGCTTGTTATGATACTAAAGGATATTTGTATTTTTAACAGGAGCATAGTATAAACCATTGCTTACTATAATGCACTGAGCAAATGGATTTGAAGAAAGATGACGTAAACTTAAATTCTGACTACCCCTGTGTATTTGGCAATATATTTCGCTTTTCGTGGGCCTCAGTTCTATTATTTGTAAAACAAGTGAGTTGAACTAGATAATCTCTAGGATCCCATCCAGCTCCAGAATCTATGATTCTAAAATTAATCAGTGCAGTAAATAAGGGGATTTCAGTTGCTGTGATAGGCCTATTAAAAATGCTTTGTGTTAGGGGAGTTTTCTTGTTTTTTTTTTGCAGTGAGTCCTTCATTCAAAGTCCCAGTAGAGGGAAGTAAAGAACAGGGGACTAGAAAGAATAGGTAAGCTAAACTCAGTAAGAAGTTAATTTCACATTTTATGATTTCTTCTGTCTTATTCTATTAAATAATAGTTTTAATAGTTTCATCTGGTGTGAATATCATATTTTATGGTTTATAAAAATGCTTGATTTACATTTCCTCACGTAACACTCACAACAACCCTATAAGGTACGTAGTTCAAGCATTATTTTTTTTCCATTTTGCAATGGAAGTGAAGAAAGTGAAGCATGGAGGTAAGTCATTGTCCCATAGTCAAACAAGTTGTAGGTACTTGGTGGCTCTAGTATTAAAACTGAAGGCTTTTCCTAATCCACTTCTCTTTCCACTACCCCAAGTGCAACTGTAAATTCATAGTCATCTAAATTTTTCATAGGTTACCACAGTTATAAAAATTCATCCACTATTGGCCAATCACATGACAATGGGCCTTTCTATAGTTAGCTAGGGCACCATTGCCAGATCTCTGTTGGAAGTCTTTCTAGTGTGGTTGGATTTGCCAGAGACGGCACTCTACCGGCATCCCCCTCAAGAACACACGGACACCACAATCAGAGGAATATTTGTGCAGAGCTACCTAAACTTGGAAAAACAAAACAAAACAAAATTCTTTTAGGGAGTACCTGTGTCAATGACCAGGCTATGCCCAGCATCCTTGTAAAAGTTATATTTACTTTTGGCCCATAGAAGATGATATTAAACTATTAGCTCATCAATGGAACAGAGGAATAAAAAATAAAATTCATAATACATAAAAAATTAAATAATAAATCAACAAAAAAATAAAATAATAAAAATCAAATTCATAATTACAGAACAATATTTTCTACCACAAACCTACAACAATTCTTCCTTCTTACTGTTTCTAGTGCAATTATCCTGTGTGTACTTACAGATTATTTTTCATCCTGTTCATCCCATTATTTTTAAAGGGATTGAACCAATAATTCACCAAATTAGATATGCTGAATTGTAATTGCCTGATTGTTTGTCCTTGGTTGGATTCACAGGATCTCAGCAATTATTTACTTAAGCTCTGCCCCTTCCCCTGCAATCAGCCACAAGCTGCCACCTGCCCTCCTTACTGTGTCTTTTTCAAACAGGCTCACACAGTCAGATTGAACTTTTGTTCCATTAAATTATTTCCCTCCAGTGTTTCCTTTGCCCCCATCTTGTTTGTACCCAAACATTCTCTTCGAAATAACAGACAACAATGGATAAAACCAGGATTCTTCTTCTCATGAATGTTATAAATCAAAAGGATTTTAATTTATGCATTTGGTTCATCTCTTGGGTTACCCAAGGTTTACTACTTTTCAGCTGAGATGTAAAATTGAAAGAGTCCTGACCTCTGGTGGTCAGAAGAGCTCAAAATAATGTTTTCTTATATTGGAACCACTCCATCCTGAAGAAATTTTAGTCTGCCTGTGGAAATGCCATTAGAATATTTTAATGAAAAATGTCCAAGTTTATTTATTTTTAAACTTTCACTCCTCTTGCTGAATATCTGTCACCTTTCAGTAAAAAGTGAATTGAATCTTTCAAAATTATGGTTTGTGTCACTTCTTATTAAAATTATATTTTTCAATCAACAAAATTGAGTTTTCTCTGTGTTTGACCTCCACTTCTTCCCACCTCCCCTCCCCTTATTTAAGAAAGATAGAAAAATAAACCCCTTTTATAATTATGTATAATTAAGCAAAATAAATCTTCTCATTGGCCTTGTTAAAAAAAAAGTATCAATATGTACTCTGAGTCCACCATCTCTCTCTCTTTTTTTTTTTTAGTGAGGCAATTGGGGTTAAGTGACTTGCCCAGAGTCACACAGCTAGTGAGTGTTGTGTGTCTGAGGTCATATTTGAGCTCAACTCCTCCTGACTTCAGGGCCAGTGCTCTATCTACTGTGCCACCTGGCTGCCCCTGCACCATCTCTCTAGGAGAGATTAGGTAGCATGTTTCATCATTAGTTATTTGGAATCATGGCTGGACTTTCAAATCATTGATCAGAGTTCCTTTGCCACTGCTGATCATTGAGTCTTCTAAATATTTTGAGGCAAATAAAATTCATGGTTTCAAAATATTGTTAAGGTGTATTTCCTTTGATGTTTCGCTCAAACCAGAAGCATTAGTTTATTCCCTTCTCCTAACGAGGAAGGGGAGGAGCGGATGCTTTCTAGACTATGCTTTTATCTTTCCCCAGCTGGGAAAAAGAGAAACCATAAGAAATCTTCACTGGTTCCCTTCCTAACTCATAAATAGCTGCTTGAAATACATGGGGGGGGTACTCCTACTACATTTTATATTCTGAGTGGTTGTAATTGACTTCTATGAAAATATTTTATATTCTGTAGTGGTTGTAATTGACTTCTGTGAAGCGAACTTAGAGGCATAATTCAATTGTAAAGAATACTTTTATTAAGTACCTGTTGCATGCAAGGCTATTTTAAAAAATAATCTGGATATTGTAAGCTTAGATTTAAGTCTTGGTTCTGTAATTGTGTCAAGTCATTTAATCTCTCCGGTCTGTTGGAGCAGAAAAGGGCTGAAGGGCACAGCTATGCTGGTAAATGTTTAATAAACAGCTCTAAAAATGTATTCATGACACACTTTTAAGTTGAATCTGCATTATTATCATTTTTTCATCACTTCCTCAAATTGAGACAACCAACAAAACAATGTCAAGCTTTGATCTTTAGTGTTTGCTAACTTCCAGTTTATAAATGCTCACAGTGAAAACTTTTTTTTTTTTTTTTTTGGTGAGGCAATTGGGGTTAACTGACTTTCCCAGCATTACACAGCTAGTAAGTGTCTCAGACCAGATGTAAACTCTGGTCCTCCTGATTCCAAGGCCAGAGCTCTATTCACTGTGCCACCTAGCTGCCCCCACAGTGAAAATTTTTAAATTGACTTTCCTGAGCTGGTTAGAACTGGTTCCAGCACACCACTGTTAGGATGCTATATCTGATTTTTAAAAATGATGGCTCATGGTCTTCTTTAGCTATATCTTTCTGGACTACAAAATGTGATGCTAGTGAGGGAGTGGAAGAAAAACAAGGCCTCTTTATTTCTAGTTCCTGGTGATTTTACCCACCTATTGTTAAGGAGCAGGTGACTCAATCAGTGGAAGCTGAAAGAGAGCCCTCAGCTACATTTCTTCTCTCTTTATGTTTTGGCAGTAATAAGAAAAGGCTGGCACAAAGGGCAGTGTCTGGTATCAAGGGCAGTGGCTGCCAGAGTATTTGCAATTTCAACAGTGGAACTGCTAGGCTGGTGACAAGGAAGTAGTCAGAAATCAGAAAAAGAGGTCACAGGAAATAAGTCCCGTTGTGTATTTAATTGTGTTGTGTTCCTTGGAGGTGAATTGTAAATGAGGATCAATAGTCTTGAAAAAAAAAAATGTTAATCTCCCAATGGGACTTGAATATTAGCCTCACAAGTGATTGTGCTGTTTGTGGTGATGAATTAAATATATAATGAATGCTTGGATTCTTTAATGCTCAGCAATCCCTTTTCTCCATAGAATTGAATACCTTTTTAAAAACATTGAATACTTTTGAATACATTGAATGCCCTTAAAAAAAAAAAAACTTTCCCTTTTTCCTTGGGAAAATACTAAACTAGATCCAAAAGTAGCATTATCATAATTAGCAACTTTCTTCAGGATGCCAATGAAAATGAGATTTGTGGAGCCTATTTGCTCTACTGAGAAAACAGGCTTATCCTATAACTGAATTGGAGAGGAAGTAAACATTTATATACTACCTATTATGTATCAGGCTTTCATTGTCCTAAGCACTTTATACATATTTCATTTCATCCTCATAATAACAGTTGAAAGTAGATGCTATTATTATCCCCATTTTATAGTTAAGGGAACTGAGGCAAACAGATGTTAAGTGACTCTTCCAGCATCACATTGGTAATATCTGAGGCTGGTTTTGAACTCAGGTCTTAGAGATTCCAGGCCCAACTCTCTATCCACTGTGCCATCTAGTTGCCTCTAACCAAACAATGGGTGAACCATAATGACAGGTAAAGAACCTAAATTGGCACATATTGCCAGCCCCATAGCCTTAACTAAGCAGTACTTAGCTAGACACATTGCTAGATAAAGAGAATGGTTTTCTTAATTAATGTTTCTATGTAATTCTTATATTTTAGGTCTTGAAATTGGCTGTTTCATTTCTTTATAAAATCATTTCTGATTTTTCACCCCTAACAAGTATCCTATATTCTTCTGCTGAAACTGTATGTGATCATCAAAATGTATTTGCCATCAAAACAAAGAGCACATCCATGGAGGCACAGTTTCACTCCAAGTCTGCTTTGTCAGTTTCTTACATTATGTAGAGTCACAAAGCAGGGAAACCATGGAGAATGCAGAGCATGGCAGTGGGTGGACAGATCTTTTCTCTAATAGAATGATCATTGTTTCCTTCTTTATGAGTGGAAATAAACCTCAAAGGGAGAGGCCCAGTGGTAAACCAATCCCTAACCTCAGCAAGTCCTCTGTTTTACTTTGATAGCTTCACACTTAGAGACTGAATGGAACTATTAAAGTTCCCCTAACAGTCTTCCCTGGGGTACTATTGCTGGCTATCAAGGCCCAGCTAAATACTCATTCGAGTAAATTGTGTCTTCTAAGAATGGCTTCTATACTTTTCACCACATACTGAATTCCTTGCTTCCAGTATTTGAACTATGGTATATTACATCACAAGTGCGTGCTTTACCTCTGGGATGCTTAACCTCTTTATAGGACCATAGATTTAGACCTAGAAGGTACTTTAGAGATTGTCTAGTCCAGTCTTTGGAGGTAGGGCCAAGCCATGGCAGCCAGACCCTTCCTGAATCACACCACCTGGACCTCAATAGGTGAAAGCAAGGCCCCAACCTTAGCTGAGACAGACATCATATGTACTCTAAGGACTCCTGGACCTTTATATATATATCCTGCATTACAAAAGCACTTAGTATAGTGCCTGGCTCATAATAAGTGTTTAAACTTCCTAAATCTGCAGTGTCTCTTCCATTTAGAATATAAGGTCCTTAGAACAGAGAAGTCTTCTTTTCCTTTTTGTACTCCCAGCACTTAGTAAAGTGCTTATCATATATTCAGTACTTAAAACATGATTTTTCCCCCTTCTCACTATGTTTTAGAGTTGAGGAAAAGAGAGACTTAGAAGGGTCAAGTGGCAAGAGTATAGGATCTTAGATCAGGAGCTGGAAGCAACCTCAGATGTCTTATAGTCCCCCTCCTTTATTTTCTCAATGAAAAACTTGAGGCACAGGGAGAATTAGCAACTTGCTCAAGGTGACATAGGTAGTAAAAGCCAGGGGCTGTATTTAAGCCCAGGTCCTCTGGCTCCAGAAGGTCAAACAGGTTGTAAGAGAATTTGAAAACTCAATCTGGCAGTCTAATGACTCCAAATCTAGCACTCTTTTTATTGTACTATGCTACCCACAACCCGGATCCTTCCTTATATCTTAATTATTAAGAAAATATATTTAAAGAGTCTTTTGCAATTAACATAAGTTACAGTGGTAAGATAGAATTATAGGTAGTGTGCTAAAAATGGGACATGGTAGTAATATTGCATTTCCTTTCAAGAAGAAGAAGGAGGAAGAGGAGGAGGAGGAGGAGGACAGGGAGGAGGAGGAGGAGAGGGAAGAAGAGGATAAGGAAAAGGAAGAATGGAGGAGGAGGAGAAAGAAGAGGAGGGAGAAGAAGAAGAAGAAAGAAGAAGAAGAAGAAGAAGAAGAAGAAGAAGAAGAAGAAGAAGAAGATGAAGATGATGATGATGATTATGATGATGATGATGATGATAGAGCTAGAAATGGTCCTTGGAAGTTATGAAGTCAAACCTCCTCATTACAAGTTGGAGGTAGAATTTGAACCCACACCCACTGACTTCAAAGTTTATGATCTTAATTCTGTTATCATGATGCATTCCATAATCAATACTTTTTTTCCTTCCACATTTATTTTCTACCAACAAACTCTAGGACTTAGTCCTCTGGTGCCTCTGGTGAATTCTCCTGCTGCCTCTCTTCCTACCTTTAGTTTCTTGTCACTTAGCTATGCCAATAGCTACAGAAAACATGGGCATTCTCCTTTCCTACAACGCTCCATGAAAAAGGAACACAATAAAGTTTTATAGGGCACCTGGTACTGATTCTATTCCAGCTGAGATTTAAAAGGTTGGGGTGGGGGGGATTCTATTGCTCACACAAAAGCTGACTGATATTTTCTGTGTTATATGGCAAGAGGATATTATCCGCCAGGAGTTCAAGGATGCCTCCATTGTCCATCTCTATAAATTTAAAGGAAATAGATTGTCCTGTGACAATTACAGGGGTGGAATGTCTCTATCTTAGTCATTGCTAGCAAGATTCTTGCCAGAGTCCTCCTTAATAGGCTGATCCACCTGAAAGATGGTGATCTACCTCGTCTACCTGAGAGCCAGTGTGGCTTCAGAAAGGACTAAGGAACAGTCTATATGGATTTTGTTGCATGACAACTCCAGGAGAAATGCCAGGAGCAGAACAGAGGTCTGTACACAACTTTAGTTGATCTGATAAAGGCCTTTGATAGTGTCAGTTATGAGGGCTTATGGAAAATTGCATCTAAATTTGGTAGTTCCAAGAAGTTCATCAGTGTTGCATATCAATTTCATGATGGCATACTTGCCTGGGTTCTGGATAATAGATAATGCTCTTGTGGTTTCCCAGTTACCAGTGGAGTGAAGCAAGGTGTGTGTTTGCTCCCATGCTTTTTAGCACAATATTTTCAGCAATGTTGACAGACACCTTCAATGAGGATGAACACAACATCAAGGTCAGCTATGGTATTGATGGTAAATCACTTATCTTGAAATGGCTACAAGTCAAGAATGAAGTGAAGGGAGAGTTGGTGAATTATTTTTTGTTCACACATGATTGTGCATTTAATGCAGCCTCTGAAGCTGAGACGCTAAAAAGTATGGTTCAATTTTCTGCTGCTTGTGCTAATTTTGGCCTAACAGTGAAGGCCAAGGAAGGCTAAGGAAGCACAGGTTCTCCACCAGCCAGCACCACACCATTCATACGTGGAAACATCAGTTACAGCAAATGGAGAAGTTTTGAGTACTATGGATAAGTTCACTTACCTAGGCAGGATATTTTCCAGGGATGTACACATTGATAACAAGGTTGATGCAAGCATCACCAGAGCTAGCTCAATATCTAGGAGGCTCTGAAGGAAAGTGTGGGAGAGAAGAGGTATTAGACTGACTACCAAAGTGAAGATCTACAGAGCTGTTTTGCTGACCTCATTGTAGTTTGCCTATGAAACCTGAAATACCAGCACCAATGCAGGAAACTGAATCTCTTCCATTTGAATTGTTTTAGGAAGATTCTGAAGATCACCAAGCAGGATAAAATACAAGACACTGTGTGTAGTCCTTTCTCAAGCTGAACTGCAAAACAGTCAAACTCTACTGCAGAGAACACAACCCTGATGGTCTGGCCACATTGTTTAAATGTCAAATGTTTGCTTACCTAAAAGACTATTTTATGGAGAACTCACTCAAGGCAAGTGGTTACATGGTGATCAGAAGAAGTGATACAAGGACACTCTCAAGGTCTCTCTAAAGAACTTTGGAATTGATTGTGTGACATGGGAGACACAGGCACAAAACAGCTTATCATGGCGTGCCCTCATCAGAGAAGGTACTGTGCTCTATGAGCAAAGCAGAACTGCAGTAGCTCAAAAGAAAGATGAGATGCACAAATTTAGAGAAACCACCTCAGATGTTCACATGGCCTATTTGTGCCCGACCTGTGGTAGACCATTCTGAGCTCATATTGGTCTGATCAGCCACAGTCAGACACACTGTAACTTGACTCTAACATCGTAATGTCATTTTGATCCTCTTTGAGAACATAGGACAACCACCAAACAAAAACCAGAGTAAATGGAATGAGGAAAAAAGAAAACTAATTTACAAAACCTGTAACACATTAATGAGTGAATTATGAATCTGTGACAAATTAATTCGTAGGAACTATCCAATTCTATGTTGTCTTTCCCTGAATGACAGATACTGTCCCAATCTCATTGTGATGATATAAAACTCCTCATTATATTTTTCTTGCTGTTCTCCATTTTCCTTTCTCTGCCAAGCTCTTGACTGTTCTCTTGGATGAACCATCTATGTCAAAATACTCCAGTCTCCATAGCCTCTGTTGCTTTTGTTTGAGTTTCCCTATCTCTTGGAAAGTCCTTGCATTTTCTTCATTGCCTTCCTAGTTGTACTTGCTTCTAGTTATCAGGGGTGACTAAGTGACCCTTAAAAGCACACAGCATCAATGGTTCTCAATGTCTAGTAACATCAGACCTTGATATATGAGCCTCAAGGTGGCTTATTCAAATCACTAGAATGCTTGGGCTTGATGCTGTTCCCATGATCTTCTAAGTTAGTGAATCAGAGTTGAGCAACATACATTTGTTGAAATCTAAAAACTTTGTGGGCAGTAGGCCTTAATCTTTCTAAATAACTCTGCTGCCTTTTGTCTGATTGAATCTCTTCTTCTATATCTGAACTTCTTTTCTAGTTCTGTCTGAACTGTATATAAGGTAAAGTTTTAGAGGTCTAGTTAAGGTGAATTTGGTCTGGACAATCAATCACCAAGGTGTCTTGACCTTCTGCAATCAACTTCTGTAATTGAGTTCCAGTTGTGGGAAGTCTAAGCTTTCAGCAAGTACTTTAAAAATTGTTGCTGATAATATATGTGTATACATACATATATGTGTATACACATATATTACCAGTAACAACATATATATGCATATATTAGTCATACACTCACATTTTCCAATATATCCCTCTCACCTAGAAAGTTATCCTTTATAACATTGAAGAAAAAAGAAAACACAATTCAGCAAAACTAAACAACATATCAATTCTGTATCATCATATGACATTTTCCACATCTATAAAACCCTAGCTCTGGGACGAAGGGAAAGAATTACACTCTCATATCTTTTTTTAAAATAACTTTTATTGATATATTTTGTTTTTCTATCACTTATATTTCTCAATATATCCATCTCTTCTCCTTCTCCCAGAGAGTTGCCCTTTATAACAAAGAATAAAAAGGAAGGAAAGGAAAAAGTAAAAGAAAAAAAAAAAGGAAAGTGCAACAAAACTTATCAAGATATTAAAAAAAAAAATTGTATGTGATGTTTCATACTCCTAACCCCCCCACCTCTGTAAATCACCATATGTTTTCTTACATGTCTTCTGGTAGTTAAGCTTCATCATTAAAATTCTGTTTCTTTCCGTTTCTCTTTTTTATTGTTTTCCCATATACATTGTGTAGTCATTATGTATTTTGGTTTCTGATTCTACTTAATTTACTTCACATTAGCTCACATGTAAAATGCTATTCCATTATACTCATGTACCACAATTTTTTAGCCTTTCTCAATTAATAGTTATCTACTCAATTTCCAATTCTTTACTAGTAAATAGAAAGTTCAGCAGATACTTATTTCTTTGAACTGAAAAGCAAACTTTCTCCAGAATTTCATACTTGTAAGGAATTTGCAATCACCTTCTTTATTTCCTGCCTCCCTGGTCATGGAGTTATACAATTTTTGTCTTTGTCCCCTTTCTTCTTAGATAAACAAAACCCCTTCCATATTTGTATTCTAAAGATTTCTTCTCTGGACTGCAGATATTTCTGCAGCAATGAAACTCTTGTCTATAGTATTGCACTGGCCTCCTAATAGGTTTCCCTGTTTAGTCAGCCTCCACTCTAATTCATTCTCTATACTGCATACATCAAAAGGTAATTTCCTTACATTGAGGTCAGACCATCTCACTGCTTTGCTCAATAAACCCTAAGGTTCCTTATTGCCTCTAGGATAAAATGGAAATTCTCATGTATGGCTTTTTAAAGCCATTCCCAGCATCTTTTTTGTTGTTGATCTGTTTCAGTCCTACTCAACTCTCTGTCACCCCATTTGGGATTTTCTTGGTAAAGATATTGGAGTGGTTTGCCATTTCTGTCTCTAGCTCATTTTACAGATGAGGAAACTGAGGCAAACAAAATTAAATGACTTGGCCAGAGTCACAACGTAAGTGTCTGAGTCTGGATAAGAGCTAGGTCTTCCTGATTCTACTGCGCCACCTAGCTGCCCTTCCCAGCATTTCACCAAACCTCTTTTCCAACCTCAGTAAATGCTATTCTCCCAAAACTCAAAAGTCTAGACAAATTAGACTTTTTGTGGTTCCTCATATGTTCCTCACATATTCCATCTCCCATCTCTGGGTCTTGGCATTGACTATACATGCCTATTTTTCACACGTTCCTCATCTCTACCTCACAGAATTCCTTAATTTTTTCATAACCCAAATCAAATACAATTTTCTTTACAAAGGCTTTCCTCATCTCTCCAATTGCTAGTGTCCTCCACCTCCAAACTATCTTTTATTCATATATTTGTATTTATTCTGTATATACTAGTATATATGTATTGGATCTACAAATAGAATGTAAGCTCCTTAAGGGGAGGAACTGTTTCATTTTTTTCCTCATTTGTATTTCCAGCACCTAGCACAGTGCCTGTTATGCAATAGTTGCTAAATAAATGTGTGGTGGTTTGAATGATAGGTGACTGGCTGTTGCCTGGTTTGCAAAAGAGTCAGCTATGAATAATAAAAGTATCCTCCCTCCAACTCCTATTACTGCCCTGAAACCATGGAGCCCCAATAAAACATTTATTAAGCCCCTAACATTTTGCAGGTATGGATGCTAGGCATTGAGGATGCAAATACAAAGTGAGACAATCCCTGCCTTTAAGCAACTCACATTCTAGAGGAAAACAACATATATTAGGGAATGAATGTATCAACCTGTTTTTTTTTAATATTTTGATAATTGTCTTTCAACATATTTGGATTTCTTTGTAATCCTATGTATTTTTATTTTATGCATTTAAAAACAGTATTCTAAGAAGCTTTACCACACTGAAGCACATCTTCTACTTGATGGCACCAAAGAGGAGTATTGAAAAAAAAGTTGTAATACAGGCATGGTCATAAGGGCAGAAACTTAACTGAGGAAAAAAAAATTTGCTCCCAATTTATCATTAAAATTAAGAATAAGAAACATGAGAGTTGAGCTAATAAAACAGATTATTACTAAAGTGCCTCTTTTTTAAGAAAATTATATGAACCCATGTCAAATTAAAAGAAAATTGTAGAGCCATTTTCATGGGGAATTAATTCAGTAATTAGTCAATTAATTAAATGTCTTTTATCTCTTAAACACATAAAGGAGAATGTAACAGGGAATCAGTCACCCAAAAATCTGTTTACCATTAATAGAGTTTAATTTGTTAAAAAATAAATCAGGGACATACTGGGATGTAGAAAGCATTCTTAAGTAGGCCAGGTGTCTAAGTGAAATTCATAAAGCTTTGTGTGATTTAATTTTCATAATTGCATTTAGAAAATTGATTATTTAAATTTTTGATTGTCTTCATAAAGGGCATGGTGATAACACACCGTTATGGTAATCCTTGCCACTGAAAAGACTAAAAAGGAAGAGAATAAGCATTTATGTATCACCTACTATGTTCTAGGATCTGTGATAAATGCTTTTTATAAATATCTCACTTGATCTTGATAATCATTTAAGATCAATTGAGCCCCAATAAGGGCCAAAAACTTGAATTAATCTTTTCTCTCTGAGTGAACTAAAAATGCCCCTTTCTGTGTGTCAGCAACTACAGGAGCAGATGAAACTGACCAACATTCCTCCTGTTTGTGATCACTAAGGACAGGATATCTGGGACCAGACACTGTCTTGAATAGTAGGACTCTTCTTATTTTGGAATCCTATGGACATATGTTATGTAGGGGAAACACAGATATCCTGTATCTATAATTTCAATTGACACTTTGATATTCTCCTATTTTATGGTATTTACAACTTATTTAACTAAGAAACTTCCTTTATCATGTTATATGTTAAAAAACATATAGAGGCTATATGTTTTTTGAGTAACACAGCCATCCTGAGTCAGGGTTTAAATGTCCTCCTAAAATTGCTTGAGTCAGTCAGAGTTGAAGCTCTGGCTCCATGCACATGTCACTAACTTAAGGGAATAAACAATATCACCTAGCTTGTTGCCTCTTTAACCAACTTTCAGGTCGACAATCTTCAAAAGAACTCTGAGAGGTAGGTGCTCTTATTATCCTCATTTCACAATTGAGGAAAGTGAGGCACAGAAGGCTTAAGTGACTTGCCCAGGATCACACAGCTGATAAGCATCTGAGGCCAGATTTGAACTTATGAAGAGGAATCTTCTTGACTCCAGGCCCTGCACTCTATCCACTGTACCACCTAGCTGCCCTACCTTTTCTGGTAGTTGAAGATATTCTGATTAAGACAGAACAATTTACAATAAGGATCACATCACAATACTCTAATGGTTGCTCTTTGTTCCATCATAACTGTTATTTTGTATTTCAGACCTTTTGTCTACCCAGATAACTCATCTGTTAGTCCTACAACCTGTAGCTAATCACCATGAATTCCTGAATTTGTACCTTTCCTGACCTTTGGCAACTACCTTGTATGGTTCTCCTTTCTGAAGCATTTGTCTAGTAACTCCTGCATTGCTGTCCTTCAGAGGATCATTATAACAGTCAGTTACAGAATAAAAGAATAAAATACATTTACTAAGTGCTTCCCTTCTACCAAGTCCTGGCTGTTCCATACGCAAGAGAATTCATCTCTTGGTTCTGGGCATTTTCTCTGGCAGTCTCCCATGCCTAGACTGTACTTCATTCTCAACTATACCCTACTGACTTCCTTTAAATCCCAACTAAAAGCCCATTGTTTACAGGAAACTGTTCTCTACCCTTCTTAATCCCTAGTGCTTAGCATAGTGCCTGGCACATTGTAGAATCTTAATGAATGCTTATTGATTTTCCCAGACCTCAAAGAGCTTATATTCTAATGGGCAAGGCAATATATATAGACAGAATTTGAAACCGGGGAGATAGGCTAATATGATTTCTGTGTTATTGCGTGGAGATGCCCAGAAAGGAAACTTCATGACCTGAGAACAGCATTAGGTAAGGTGGAATCTCACCCATTGAAGCTTAGTGTAGACTTGAGTGGCACCCCTTTGTTTCCAGTTCTTTTCTACTATGAAAAGAGTTGCTATGAATATTTTTGTAAGTGTGGATTTTGTTTCCTCTTCCTTTGATTCTTTAGGGCAAAGATCTAGTAAGTCAAAGTATATGAACAGTTTAGTGATTCCAAGGGAAGAGTTCCCAATTACTTTACAGAAGGGCTGGACCAATTCACAGCTCCGCCAGTGTATGTGTGTCTGTATTCCTACAGTCCCTCCAAGAGTTATCTGTTTCATTTTTTTTTATCATCTTAGGCAATCTACCAGTGGTGAAGTGAAACCTTGGAGTTGTTTTAATGTGCATTTGTTCAATTATTAATTTTTGGAGCATTTTTCATATAACTGTTGATCAATCATATTTTTTCCCTTGAGAACTGTCTAATCATATCCTTCAACCATTTCTCTTTTGGGGAATGACTATCATTACTATATGTTTGAATCAGCTCCATATATATTTTATCTATCAGACTATTATTGGAGAAATTATTGCAAAGATTCTTTCACTTCTGATACTTTAAAAATTACTGAGCAGTTGTGAACATGATATTTCTTGGAAGCCTTCTATTAAGCAAAACAACCTGGTTAAAGGGCTACTCATTGTGCTCTGACATCTTTGGCAATTCAACTTAGATTTTTGGGCTGCCAACCAGAATGTCATAGCTATCAAAGAAAATAAAAAAAAAATGTTTGAAGTGTTAAATATCTGGCAATGTGGAAATATTTCTTTTGGACTATTGAGAAGGTCCTTTCTTGTTATTTTGAGTTTATCCTCTACTTCCTTCTCTCTTTTAAATTAATAGCAGCTGAGGTTGACTATAATCATTTTTCAGATAGATTGTATAATGTTTTCATGTTGCTAAATGACTCCCTAGCCTTTTGTTGGAATCTGTTTTTTTTTTTCCTTGATGAATGCCCTTGCTTTTAGGAAGCTATTGCCCTAAAGCTATGCTATCCATGTTTTGACAAATGCTTGCTCAGGACTATTGATTCAAGAGGATTTTTGGTGTTTTTGCTCTAACAAACAACATACAGTTCTAAAGGTATAGTGATTTCAGAGAATAATGGCAACATATTATTACAATCCTTTCCCCATATACTAGCTGGTTTTGTATCTGAGTCACATTGATTCAGTGTCCATGCTCTTGAACTCTGTTAAAAATATCACTTCAAGGTCAAAATTTATTTATTTTGTTATTACTCTTATTCTTTGTCCTTTTTTTTCCTTTTGAATTATTTAAGATCTCATCTCACACACACAAAAGGCTCTCCAAAAGGATTGCCTACAATTCTTCATTAGATTATAATTTTATGGTCTTGTTGTTACTCTGTTACATGTCCACTCTAGCCTGGAAATCTTTTGGTCATAGAGAGAATTTAACCCAATGGAGTTTATGGTTAAAGAATTTGTCCTGATGGCCCCACCCCTTCCCTGAGAGCTGATGAATCATGGACAATTTTATAGTTCTGGATCTTTAATCTTTTTTTTTTTCCACTAAAGAAATTATATAACAACCACCCCTTTTATCTTAAAAAGGATAAATGTTTATTTCCCAGAGCTATATTTGCTAGACTTAGAGAAATACACTGATTGCTTCTGCCTTTGGGACCTTGTATAACTTGGCAACTTAGTCAAGAATTTGATCCACTCTCTCCTCTCCTTAAGCCAACCAAGACAAAGTTTCACTGGTTTGAAAAGCAACATGTTAAGGATATGACAAGTTAAAGAGCAATGGGAAGTCTAAATATGAAGGATAAAATAAGAAGAATTTTGGCTTTTTTGGGCTCTAAACTGCTTTTTTTTTAAACATCAGCCTTGCATTCCCATTCTTCGTTGTGGTCCTTGTCACTACCAAGAGACAATCATGTAATATAAATGCCAATGTTTTTCTTTGGACAAGTAATAATACAATACAATGATGAAAGGGAATTAATTTCTACTTCAATTCAATTATTTTTTCCTATTAATAAACTTATCAACTACCAACAAAAACAAGTATTTAAATACATAGACAAGAAACAGAATGATTACATAAATCATTGTCATCTCAAATCTGTGTGTATGTGTGTGTGTGCATATGTGTGTATGTGTAAAGAGGAAACTTGACCTGGTTTATCAATTAGAGCATTCCCAAGGAAAAAGCTCTCCGTATTGATGGAAATAGATACTTACTCTATAATTTACTGTATCATCTTAGAAAGTTACTTAGGATAATGAAATGTTAAGTGAATTGGCCAGGATCCCAGAGCCAGTGTATGTTAATCAAAGGCATGACTTGAACCCAGGCCTTCTTGACGTAGAGGCTGGTTGTCTAGCAACTACATTATGCTTTCTCTCAAAAGACCAGTAGCTCATCCTAGTGAAATAGCACTTCTGTGAGGAGGTTTCATTTTCTGTGTTTGGCTTCCTTGATTTCACTTGGATTTCTGCTTTTCATTCTAAGAAATACCAGTCTACATATTTATGCTAATATTTTTCACTCTTCATCTCCCCCACCCCAACTGATCGTCAGCCAGCCCACTAACTTCAGTGATTTACTGAGAGAAATACCTGAGAATTTTAGAGACCTCAGAAGTCAGCTTGTCCAGTTCATACTTCAACAAGAATCTCCTTTATAACATAGTCCAAAAGTGAGCTTTTAAACTTTGCGTGTAGATGTCCAATGAGGGGAAACTTATCACTTCTGAAGGAGGCTCCTTCACTAATGTAATGAAAGGCAAACATCAGGGTTCCTTGTTTGCTTGGCTAGAGCATGCCTTAAGAATGCTGAATATGAACCCTGGACATTTTTTTTTTAGTGAAGCATATGAATCAGTGCTGAAGAACTAATTGCTTTGGTCTAATATAGCAAAAACTGTGGGTTCCTTTGGTCTCCCCTTTGACAGTTGAAGGGCAGTAAGTTGCATCTGTCTGTCTGTCTCTCTTCCTCTCCCCTCTCTCCCCATCTCCATCCTCTAATATATATCTGTATCTGTATCTATATCTATATATACCTTATACAATTTATTTTATTATACAAATTACAATTATACAAATATTATTATATAAATTATATTACATATGCACATTTTATATATGTAGGGAGATATACACATAGAGAGCTCTGTTATTTTTGCATATAAACATATATGAATACACTTAAACACATGTGTATATATTTACATATAAATATATGTGGATATGTATAACATATACAAGGACATGTGTGTACATGCATACATATGTGTGTATATCTGTGTGCATACACACATATATAAATCCTCTATAGCCAGATGTATGTCTCTATGCTAGTTTGTTTGCTTTGGGCTTTATTTGAAAATGATAAATGAAGATAGTCAAGTAAAGTGATCCCTGTGGTTGCATTTATCCAAGAGTCTTACGTGATTTTAACATGTATTGAAAGTGAACCTTTGTGGCCATATTTCGTTCCAGGTATTCAAATGCTTTTATGGGAGGCAGGGTAGGGTGGTGGTAGAAATAAATGATAGGTAATAAAAACAATGGTATCATATTACCACTAAGTAAAGTTTGCTATTTTGAAGATAAAGTATGCTGTCAGACATTATCTGGAAAACCTACCTTTTTAATTTTGATATTTTCATCTAGAATTACCCTAAAAACAAATAAAGGTCATTCTCATAAAGATTCTAAAAGGATGGGAAATAAGAATACAGTATATCTTTTTTTGTTACCTTTTAGATGTATGTTAATACTATCTGATTATTTCCCCCTATCTTTTGGAATCTTTTCTTTTACGAGCTATCTTTGAATTCAATTCTTATATATATATATACAATTTTTAAATGGTGTTGCCTCCAGAATGAATTTCCTTTGCATGTGTAACCAAGATTGGCTACTCGAATTCAACAGAGATTCCATTGATCAGGCATCCTCAATTTCTTGATTACATACTCAAAGAACTCAGAGCAAGAAAAGAAGGACATTTACTCCAATCTATCATTTTAAAGATGAAGACACTGGGTCCCAAAGAGGTAAAGTGACTTGTCCAATATCACATGTGAATCAATATTCATAACAGTGTTGTCATAGAGTTGGGAAGGAACTTTTAGGTTATTTAGTTCAACTCTCTCATTTTACAGAATGAATAAAAAAACCCAAACCCAGAAAACCCAACAACAAACTGAGGTTCAGATCATGCATGTAACAGGTGGCATGTACAAGATCTCATATGTAACATGTAAGAGATCTGGCATTTGAACCTAGGTCCTCTAACTCACTCATATTCCAGTATTCTTTCCACTGTCTCACATTGTCTATGTTGGAGAATCAGGCATATTTTTTCAGCATCTTTTACTGCTGCACACATTAAGTGACTGCCAGGGCATAGACATTAGCAACAATAAAATTAAACACTAAACTTCATTTTACTGCCTTTTAAAAATTTCCTGCTGTGCAATCTACTTCTCATGTATCTTCTCTCCATCTGTGGAGTGATTGCTACTCCTTTTTCCCCCCATATCCTGTCTATACAATTAATTTGTCATGAATGAACCTTCCCAAATTCATGAAAAACCAAACAATTATGAGGACTATTAAATCACATTTTGCAAATGCAAAAATAATTTAAAGACAAGACCAGCCAAAAGGCAATAAACCAAAATTCATTAATTAGAGAAACATACTTGAAAAACTGGCTACACAAATATTCAGGTATTTCTTTGGCTGAGAAGGAAAACATAGTGCTAGATGATACTGATTCTATTAAAATCCAATAAATTAAAAATATCTGAGGTCCAGATGACACATGTAACATGTGTAAGATCTCATATATGATATATATGTATATGTATGTATCTGTATACACACAAATATGAAATCTGGAATTTGAACGTAGGTCCTCTATCTCTTTCATATTCTGGTATTATTTCCATTGTGCCTCATTGCCTATGTTGGAGAATCAGGTACATTATTTCCAAACAATCTTTTACAGCTATACATATTGAGTGACTGCCAGGACATCAATATTAACAACAATTAACTTTTAAAATTCAATATTCAACTATTATTGAGAGAACTGAAAAATTGGGTCTTTTCTGTTAGAAGCCTATCCTGCTTAGCAAAACCTTCAGCTATTTAGAGAGAAGTGGTATAATGACTTATGTCTTCTCTACTCACATCCTGGAAGAACAGTAGGTCTGAAGAAAGTGTCCTTTTATGTGGCTGGAATGAAATTGGAATTTTCTGTTCATAGCACAGCAGACCCTAGTTGATTCAAGACTGATTGGTTTCTTGGAAAGGGAGAGACACATTTATTATCAGATTTGGCATAGATTTTGGAATTTCAAAGGTATGAAAGTCCCTTATTCCTTTGAGAACTAAGAAGCAACCTTAACTTCAGTCAGATCAGAACCTGTCAATACAATGACTTAACTACACAAAGGTTTTGTGAGGAACCTCTCTCTTTCTTAGTTTCTTCTCTTAGAGGGGAAGGCAGCAGGGAGCAATGCTTCTCTTTATCTTATGTGCAGATGGTGTAGTTGGGAGGGGAGTGATGAGGAAGAGGGTGGACAGGAGTACTTCTCGACAATCAAGAAGCAAAGAGAAAAACTGTTCTTGACTTTGCTATAAGACCTTTCCTTGAAAGGAAATGAGTACACTTCATTGCTTCTTTCTGTCTTTCTGGCTGACTTCTATTCTCTCTGTCTGTGTCTCTATCCACTAGGATTTGAAAAATCTTTGTGTCCTCCTGTCAAGATACTTTGAAATGGGTTCAGAAAAAAAATTTAATTCTCTGAGTTAACTACAGTGGATGGCTTTAGAGTTAGAAGACCAATGTGTGTGACCTTGGGAAATTTTCTTAACCTTTCTAGACCTCAATTTCCCTATCTATAAAATGGCATTGGATTATGTGGCCTCTGAGTTTTCTTCTGGCTCTAGATCTTCATCCCATGATGAATTATATCACATTTATAATAGATATTTATATAGCTCTTTTATTTTAGGGCTATTGGTTATATTTATATTTTAACTTACAGAAATGGTTTTGATGAATTTATATATTTCTTGCAGAGATAGAAATCTTCTTGAAAGTCTATATACTTGCTAGCCATTCAATGACCTCCTCTCCTCAAGTGAAATTGTTTGTTGACTTGGTAGGGTTCATCTCTACCAAGTAGACACTTGGTAATTTTCCATTACTAAAAAAATAAAAAAAAATCCCAAGATAAATAGAGCATCAGCATTTAACAGTTTGTTGGAGAAATTCAGTCATAGGGCTTAAAGAAATGTGTGATATACCTTTAACAATGTTGATGGAAAATCTTTAACAAAGGTTCTCATTAAATATTTATAGGATCATAGATCTAGACTTGGAAGAGATGTCAGGGACCATCTAGTCTAATCCCTCCATTTTACAGATAAGGAAAATGAGGCCTGAGGAGTTTGAGGGACTTGCTCAAGGTCACTTAGGTAGCAGAAACAGCATTTTTAACTCAGGTCCTTTGCCTTGAGAGTCATTGCTCTTTCCATTGTGCCACATTGTCCTGTTACTCCCTGTAATTGATTTAGGGGAGATGTATGGGAAATATTTTAATTCACCAGAATCATAAAAATGAAATGGGAAAGCATACAGTTTAGAAGTCAAATCAATGTCTTTCCCCCAAGATAGTGCTGAAGGTGAAGAAGGAAGCAATTGTCCCCTTTCTTCCCCAGACAGAAGCTAAGTCTAAGGCCTTGAAGGCCACGAAGGCAGCGTTGAAGGGTGTTCGTAGCCACAAAAACCACAAAAAGAAGAAGATCTAAATGTACCGCAAGAGACCCAAGACAATAAGGTTTTGACAGGAGTCCAAATATCCTTGGAAAAGTACCCCTCAGAGAAACAAACTTGATTACCATGCCATCATTGCTTCCCTTGACCACTGAGTCTGCTATGAGGAAGATTGAGAACAATAACTGTTCTTCATTGTGGACATCAAGGCCAACAAGCATCAGATCAAGTAGGTAGTAAAGAAGCTGTATGACATTGACATGGCCAAGGTCAACACATTGATCCGGCCTGATGGAGAGAAGAAGACCTTCATCTGACTTGCTGCAGATGTTGCCAACAAAATTGGAATCATCTTAAACTGTGTCCAGCTATTTCACTCCAGCTACAACAAAAAGTTTTCCAATAAAAAAGTCAAATCAAAACATCCAGATGAAATTAATGGAAGATATATCCTTGAAAGATGTTGTTTTTATACAAATTCTAAAATCTGAGAATCATAGGCTCTGGATTGTAGCCTGACAATTACTTCTATAGGTGCGACAGCCACAGCTACTGGAGATCCAGAAAAGAAAACTCTTTCCACAAGAGTCCTTATTACTGTTAAACATAAGAAACCAACATTATTTTACTAGTGGAAATGACATAAAAAAAGGCATTAACATTTGTTTTGCTGCTGCACCCTAAATAAAGAGTATGAGATTTTTTCCATCTGACTTGCAGCTGAAACCTTTCATATATGTTCTTTCCATGTTGTCTTTTCCATTAGAATATAAGCTTCTTGAGGGCAAGGGCTATTTTATTTTATTTTATTGTTTTCTGTTTGAACCCCCAGGACAAAATCACATAGTGTTTTGCACCTAGTGAATTTTTACTAAATGTTTCATTCATTCATTCATTCATTCATTCATGCTAAAGCTTGAGGAGAACTTAGAGATCATCTCATTTATATGTGAGAAAACTGAGGCCCAGGGAATTGGAATGACTTGCCTGCTCAAGGTCATACAGTTGATAAGTGGCAGAACCAGACATCTTTTGAGTACAAGGCTAGTGATCTTTCTACTACTTCATACCCTCTGTAGTCTGTAATACTTGGAATCAATAGTTTAAGAGGAAAGAAAATGTGAGCATGTATCAGAACTGACACTGACAGAAGGAGAAGGCATTATTAGGAATCAGTAGGGATGGATTTGTGAACTTAGATAACCATGGGTCAGCAAAGCCAGAGTTCCAGGGCTGAATGCCTTACAAGCTATGATATATGACCTTCTATTAATATACCTATTTAATAATTTTCAAAGCATTAACAATCAACTCTACAGAATATTAAAACTCATTTATGATCACTAATAACAGAATATATCCTATCTATGTGCAATGAAGTGAGTAGAAAGAGCACCACTTTTGAAATTAAAGGACCGAGGTCTGTATCCTGTCTCTGTGACTTAATCTATATGACCTTGGGCAAGTCATTTAATGCCTCTAGAACTCAATTTCCTCATCTGCAAAATGAAGAAGTCGAATCTCTAGGGTCTTTTCCAGTTATACACTTATGATTCTAATGATCCTACAAAGACACTCATCTCCAAACAGAATATGCTGAAGTAAACCTGTTCCCAAACTATAACAACACCAGGATTCCCACAGAGTTATTGTGAAGGCAGGAGTAGGGTCCTCACTGCTGCTAAACACTCCTACTATATGTCCCTTATCAACTCACTATGCCACTCTCCACAGTGGCTGAAACCATTTCGTGCCTCCTCAAACCTCCCATGGTTTCCTATCCTCCTACTTCTTATCTGAGAAATTTGCCTCATATTTTACAGTAAAAATTCTAGCCATTTGCCATAAGCTCCCTGTTCTTCCCTCTTCCATATCTTCTCAGGCATCACTCAGATGACTTCTGTCACTATTTCTTTCTTTACCCCACATCATATGATGAAGTGGCCTTATTCCTTACAAAGACTAACCCCTCTATTTGTTCAAATGATACCATTTCATCCTGTCTCCTCCAACAGCTCATTCCTTTTGCCATCCTCACTCTTCCACTTATTTTCAATCTCTCCTCTCTACTGGCCTATTCCCTACTATCTACAAACATTCTCTTATCTCCCCAATCCTGAAAAACTCCTCACTTGATACTTCTATCCTTACTATCATCTTATAATTCTGTTGCCCTTTATAGCTAAACTCCTTGAAAAGGCAACCTATAATAGGCCTTCTCTCTTCTCAGTCTCTTCTTTACTCCTTACAATCTGGCTTCTAACCCTGTTATTACACTGTAACTGCTTGCTACAAAGTTACTAATGATACCTTAGTAGTCAAATCCATTGGTCTTTTCTCTATCTTCATTCTCATTGACCTTTCTGTAGCCTTTGACACTGTTGATCATTTCTTCTTAATAGTCTCTAGATTTTTGGGACACTACTCTTTCCTACTTCTTTTTCTACTATCTGACCACGCATTCTCTATCTCATTTGCTGGATCCTCTTCCAGATCATGTCCTCTAACCATAGGTATCCCTCTGGGTTCTGTCCTGGTCCCTCCAGAGTAATTTACTTGGTGATCTCATCAGCTACCATCTCTATGCTGGTGATTCTCAAATCTACTTATCCTAACCCAAATACTCTGTTTGCCTCTAGGCTTACATCTCCAACTGCCTTTCAGACATCTTCAACTGGATATCCAGTAGACATCTTAAATTCAATGTGTCCAAAACAGAATTCATTATCTTTCCCCTAAATTCACTCCAACTCATACCTTCCTTATTACTATAAAGGACAACACCATCCTCTTAGTCTCCCAGGCACCTCATCCTAAACTCTTCACTATTCCTCCCCTCCCCCCAATCCAAACTTTATCAAGACCTGTTGACTTCACCTTTGCAACATCTCTCAAATATGATCCTTTTCTCCTCTGAAGCTATGGTGTATCACTCTATTGCAGGTCCTCATCACCTCATGCCTGCACTATTTCACTAGCCTGCTGGTGAATTGGCCTTCCTGAAGTCTCTCATTGCTTTAATCTATCCTCCATATAGCCACTTAAGTGATTTTCCTAAAGCAGAGGTCCTTTTATCTCCCCCACTCTCCTACAACTTGTTAAACTCTAGTGGTTCTCTTCTGCCTTCTGGATCAAATATAAAATGCTCTATTTGGCATTCAACACCCTTTATAACCTAGACTCTTCCTACCTTTCCAACCTTCTTATATCTTATTCCCCAACACATATTCATCAATCCAATGACACTGGCCTCCTGCCTGTTCCACAAACAAAGCATTCCATCTCTGCTCTAGGCATTTTCTCTGGTTGACCCCCATGCCTGTTACATTCTCCTTCCTCAGCTCTGCCTACCGATTTCCCTAGCTTTCTTCAAGTCCCAGCTAAGATCTCTTCTTATACTGGAAACTTTCGTCATCCCCTCTTTATTCTAGTGTCTCACTTCACTTAATTATTTTCTATTTATTCTATATGTAGTTTGTTTTGTGTTTTCATGTTGTTTCCCATATTAGATTGTAAGTTCCTTGAGACAAGGACTGTCTTTCTCCTCCTTTTTTATCTTTTGTATCCTCAGCCAGTGTCTGGCACATAGTAGGTACTTAATAACTGATTGATTGAGACCTAATATTAGATCTTTCTCTTCACTTAGATCTTAATTATATTGATTATTTGAGCTGCTGACTTTCTTTTATCAAATGAAATGTCATGCATTATTACAGAAAAATCACTAAAAAGGTTAAAAAAGAGAAGCATTTATTGTATACCTCATGTACCGGATGCTCTTCTGGGTGCCTCAGATACAAGTACAAAGACTGGATAAGTTCCTATTTTCAAACTACTTGTATTCTATTTAGGGTGACAACAAGTACATAAATAAGCTAATATATAATAAGTATATTCAGGAAAAAAATAAATACAATGTAGTTAAACACAAGGTAGTTTGAGTTAGAACACTACTTATTAAGTGTTTACTATGTTCTAGGCATTGTGCTAAGCTCTATTGTTGTTGTTTCTCCTTCCTCCTTGAAGAAGATCAATGACATCAGTAAGGTGATGTCTTGACTTGTAAGTGAATTAGATTTAAGTGAGGAAGGGCCATGCAAAGTCACCACCTTCACTCTCTCTTCCAGAGCCATCTGATCCAGTGCAAGATACAGATCAAGATGACTGGAGATGGGCCAGGATGCAGTGGGAGACCATGACCTTTTTAAGCTAAGGTCTTTCCCAGGTCTCTGTTTGTCTGAGCTATTGAGTAAGACTAGGTAAGAAATGAAGTAAAAATGGGCTCTTTAACCTAGTGCAAAAAAAAAAGAAAAAGAAAAAATTTCTAGGAGGGGAAGACCCTCAGAGTTTCTTTCCAGAGCAGAAATAATTGCTATTTATACTCACTCAGACCCATCTAGGCCCAAACAATGACCAAGTGAGGCTTGGGTTTGGACCTATTGTTGACCAATCAATGAGACAGAGTGACTTGGGTTTAAGGTATGATCAAGCAGCTTGGTTTGAATCTCAGTGAGTTTTATCAAAGTCTGGTTTTCTAAAGCTCTGGTGATACAATGAAAGGCAAAAACAAAAATACCAACAAAAGGAGGGAAGGCATTAGCAGTTGCTGGGATCTGGAAAGACTTTAAAAGATGTAAATGTTTAATGTGGCAGAAATGAGGAGAAATTGCATTCAGACATTGGAGACCTTAATTGGAGACCTTAATGCAATGTATTAAGGAATGGAGATGCAAAATGGAGTGTTATGTGCAAGAACAGAGAGAAGTCAAATTTGACTAGACCTTAGGGTGTGTAGAAGGGAGTAATGTATAATGAAGACCGAAAGATGGGTTAGGTCCTGGTCATGAAGGGCGTTAAAAGCCAGAGTTTCCATTTGGTGCTACAGGAAGGTGGGGGTCAATGTTGTTGGACTTTTTAATTTGCTTTTTTTGGTTTGTTTGCTTTGCTTTGTTGTGTTTTTGTTGTTGTTGTTGTTTATTTAGAGTAGGAGAGTGACATGATCAGATCTGTGTTTAATATGAATGACTTTGGCAGCTATGCAATGGATTGATTGGCATGAGAAAGAGACTCAAGATAGGGAAACCAACTAGGAGGCCATTGCAATAGTCTAAGTGAGAGGTGATGAGGGCCTCTATTTGTGGTGGCTTTATAAATAGAAGAAAGAAGTCATACAAAAGATGTGGATGTAGAAATGCCAAAATTAATCTGTACAGAATGAGGAATTAAGGATAACTCTGAGGTTATGAACTAGGGGAGTGAAAGAATGAAGGTGCTTTCAATAGTATAAGAAAGTTTGGAAGAGGGACAGGTTTTTGAGGAAGAGATAACAAATTCAGTTTTGGATATGTTAATTTTGAGATGTCTCGAGAATTTCTAGTTTGAAATGGTAATGAGGTAGGCATCTCCTGGGAGAGCTGGGGGCTAAGTTATCTGCATAGAAATGACAGTTAAACCCAACCCCTTGGAACTGATGTGATCATCAAAAGCATGAGTGCAGAAAGAAGAAAAAGGGGGCCAGAATAGAAACTTAGAAAGCAATTATCAAGAGTGTTTCAGGAGTCATAGATATATCATGCTTCAACACTAATGTTCATCCATTCATTCAACAAATATTTATTATAGAATGTCATAGCCTGAATAGTCCTTTGAGATTGTCTTGTCTAAGCTCCTTGTGTTACAGGTGATGAAGCTGATATATAGAGCATTTAGGACTTGCTCAAGTTACAGGACAAGTAACAGATTCAGTATTTGAATGGAAGTGGATTCTAAATGGATTCTAAAATGGATTCTAAAATCAAGATTCTTTCCACTGTACTCAGTTGCATCTCAAGATGAAGAATATGAGGTCTAAAGAGAGGAAGTCACTTGACCATGGGAGGGGTTCTGACAAGTCACATATTTGGTTTGCTACATTAAGGTATAAAAACCTAGTCCTTTGTTTTCAATGCTGACATTATGGTTGGTGTGATAATTCAGGTATACAGACAGGTTATTGTTGTTATTCAGTCATTCAGTTATGTCCAGCTCTATGTGACCCTATAGACCATACTGTTCATGTTTTTTTTCTGGCAAAAACACTGGAGTGGTTTGCCATTTCCTTCCCCTGTGGATTAAGGCAAACAGAGGCTAAATGACTGCTCAAGATTACACAGTGTTTGAGGCCAGATTTGAACTCAAGTTTTCTTGACTCCAGCCGCAGCACTCTATCCATTGAGTTATCTAGCTGCCCACATGCATAGAGATATTTACTGGTAAATGTTTAACAATCAGTTCTTGGAAATAAAAATGTGCATAGGGGACACTTTAAACTTTAATGTTTATTGCTAACATTTTCTCCATTATTTTCTTATGAGTAGATGAGTAACAAAACAATAAATTAGGCCCTGGTTCAGAGTTTTAGTGAATTTCCAAGATGTAAATAAATGCTCACATGGAGCATTTAACAACTGACTCTCATGAGCCAGTTCAGCCAGCTTTACCACACTGTTGTTAAAGATGAGATGAACACACCAATATGCTAGCATTCTGCTTTTCCTCATCTTCCTTGGTTTCCTCATCTGTAATCTGGAAGAGGTTGTTAAAGTAAATGATCTCAAAAGTCCTAAATTCTAAAATCATTTGTGTATGCTCAAAGTTACTGAAATGATCATCTTAGTTTCTTTTCTCTTAATCTTTTTAGTTGTTTAGACTTACTCTGGACAGGCAGAAGATAGAAATACTCAGAGACTCATAGTTCAAAGCATTTAACACAGTGCCTGGCACATAGTAGGTGCTATATAAATATTTATTCCCTTCTCTTCTCTTTCTAATGGTACGACATTAACCTACTTTTTATGTTTTGCCTAACTCCCTGTATTAGTATCCTGTCCCATCCCCCAATTTTTCCACAACTTACTCTCTTCTAGTCTTTTCAAGTGATGCGATTACATGAGGCGTGACAACTTCCATTTATACAATATATTCATCAACATAATAATAGTACAGAGCTGAGAAGAAAGTTTATGGCACAGTACTAGAGTCCTTCCTTTGCATTAATATTGATTATCTGGCTTCAGATATTTCCTAGCTATGTGATCCTGGGCAAATCACTTGCCTTTGCCTCAGTTTCCTCAATTGTAAAATGGGAATAATAATAAATGGGATAATAATTGTCTCTCAGGTTATTGTGAGGATCAAATGGGATAATAATTGTAAAGCATTTAATCCAGTGCCTGGAACATAGTAAACACTATATAAATAATAATTTCATTCCTTTCATTCCTTTTGCCTTGAGGGCAGAGTTTTTTTTTTAAAGCATTATATGACCAGAGTTTAATACAGTGTACTCATATAGTATTAATAAGTGTGTGTTGACAGAAACAGTCATTGAGGGACAATTTCATTTTTGTCTTTGCATCCACAATATGTAGCATAGTGCCTAGAATATAGTAGGCACATAAACTATTCAATTATGAATTGATGAATTGACTGATTGATTTGAGAAGGTAAAAACAAAGCACATGAGTATTTCTGTTTTGTCTTACCCATATGTTGAAATCGCATATCATTTTCCCTAGCAGAGGGATTTTTTTTTATTCTTATTTTCTTTAGCACTTTTTTGCAAGCCTCAGTTTATTTTGTGAAAAATAGGCTTCCTGATATCATTTGTCCAGTTTTGTATCAGTCATTCATATTCATCCCCCATGTGACCCTTCTTTCATCTTTTCTCCTATCCTTCTAAAATCTGAGCTCTTCAGATATCTCCAAGAGTGGCTATAATGTTTTTATTCCATATTTCTTTCTTTTCTTTCTCACTGTCACTTTTCACAGTGGTAGTTAGAATTTCATTTTTTAAGAATCTCCAACACATGTATTCTCTTTCAGATTCTCCAACTGTATAGTCAAGCCTATATATCCTATTAACATTAAAAAAAGGCATGTTCCTCAAATTTCAGTACATATCTGATGTTCAGTGTCCCCTTCGTGATAGCTCAAATTAATATAGTGCTTTAAAGTTTTCAGAGTATTTTTAGATATATTACCTTATTTGATTCTCATTACTCTGTGAGGTAAGTGCCATTATTATGCTTATTTCACAGGGGAAGGAACAGATGCTCACAGAAGTTATATAATTTTCAAGAATCTCACTGTTTGTAGGTGTCTGAGGCAGGCCCTTCTATCCTCCACTATCTTCTAAACTCTGTTCAAGCTCATGCTCATTCTATGACACTATCTATCCATCTCATCCTCTACTGTGCCCTTTTCCTTTTGCCTTCAATCTTCTCCAGCATCAGGGTCTTTTCCAATGAATCTTGACTGCTTATTATTTGGTCAAAGTATTTAAGCTTTGGCTTAGTATTTGTCCTTCCAATGAAGAGTCTGAATTAATTTCTTTAAGTATCAACTGATTTGATCTCCTTGCTATTCAAGGGACTTTCAAAATTAATACTTCTCAAGCACCAGTATTTTAAAGGGTCAAGTCTGAGGAGCTCAGCTTTACCCCTAGTCTAATTCTCATAGCCACATCTTACAATTGGAAAAACCATAGTTTGACTGTATGGACTTTCATCAGCAAGATGGTGTCTCTGTTTTTTAGTATGCTGTCCAGATTTTTCATATCTTTCCTTCCAAGGAGCAAGTGTCTTTTAATTTCATGGTTGCAGTCCCCATTGGAAGTAATCTTTGAGCCCAAGAATATAAAATGTGACACTGGTTCCATTTCTTCTTCCTCTATTTGCCAGAAAGTGATGGAATCAGTTGCTATGATCTTAGTTTTTTAATGCTAAAGTTCAAGCCAGTTTTTACACTCTCTTCTTTCTGTCTCATCAAGAGTCTTCTTAATTCCTCTTCACTTTTTGTCATCAAAGTGGTATTGTTTGCATATCTGAAATTGTTGATATTTTTTCTGGCAACTTTAATTATGCTTTTGATTTATCCAGATTGGCATTTCACATGATATATTCTCCATATAAGTTAAATAAATAAGATGATGATATATAGCCTTGTTATACCTTTTCCCAATCTTAAACCAATCATTTCCATGTTCATTTCTAGCTATTGTTTCTTGGCCTGCATGCAGATCCCTCAGGAGAAAAGTGAGTTAATCTGGTACTCCTATGTCTTTGAGGACTTGCCACATTTTGTTATGATTCATACAGTCAACGGCCTTAGCATAGTCAATGAAGCAGAAGTACATGTTTCTTTTCTGGAACTCTCTTGTTTTCTCCAAAATCCAGTGAATGTTGGCAATTTGCTATCTAGTTCCTCTTCCTCTTTGAAAACAAGTCTGTTTTTCTGCTAATTCTCAGTTCACATATTGCTGAAGCATAGCTTAAGCATAACCTTGCTGGCATGTGAAACAAGTGCAATTATTTTGTAATTTGAACATTCTTTGACATTGCCTTTCTTTAGGTTTGGGATGTAAACTGACCTTTTCCAATTTAGTGGCTAATGTGGAATTTTCCAAATTTGCTGGAGTATTGAGTATAGCACTTTAACAGCATCATCGTTTAAGATTTTAAATAACTTAGTTGGAATTTCATCACTAGTCTTATTGTCATCAATGCTTCCTAAGGCTCACTTGACTTCATTCTTCAGGATGTATCTCTAGATTATGATTATTGGCAATGTTAAGTTATTTCTTGCACGGCTCTTTTGTATATTCTTGTCACTCTTCTTAATATCTTTTTATTCTAAGTCCCTAACCATTTTCTTTTTTGGTTTTTGTAAGGCAATGGGGTTAAGTGACTCACACATGGTCACACAGTTAGTGAATGTTATGTGTCTGAGGCCAAATTTGAACTCAGGTCCTCCTGACTCCAAGGCCAGAGCTCTATCCACTATGCCATCTAGCTGCCCCCAGTCCCTACCATTTTTGTCTTTTACCATGCCAGTTTTTCGCAAGAAACATCCCTTGATAGCTCTAATTTTCTTGGAGAGATACCTTGCTTAAACCATGCTATTGTTTCCTTTTATTTCTTTGCATTGTTCATTAAAAAAAACAAAAACAAACAAAAAACAGCCCCCCCAAAAAAAACCTCTTACCTCTCCTAAATTCAGTTGCATGTATCTTTCCCTTTCTTCTTTCTCTTTCACCATCCTTTCTTCACCTAATTTTAAAAACCTCATCGGGCTTCCATTTTGCTTTCTTGTTCTTATTTTTCTTTGTTTTTGTTGTTGTTGTTGTCCTTGTTACTCTTGCTGCTGCTGCTGCTGCCTCCTGTACAATAGTGTGAACATCTAATCACTTAAATCTATTCATCACTTCCACTTCATGTTCATGAGGGATATTATACATCATACAATCCAATGGTTTTTTTCCCTACTTTCTTCAATTTAAGTTTTGCAATAAGAAGCTCATGATCTGAGCCACAATTAGCTCCAGGTCTTGTTTTAACTGACTGTATAGAGCTTCTCCACCTTTGGTTGCAAAGTGTATAATCAATCTGATTTTGATATTGACCATCTAGTAATGTCCATGTGTACAATTGTGTTTTGGGTTGTTGAAAAAGTATTTGCTATGACCAGCAAATTGTCTTGACAAAACTCTGCCCTGCTTTGTACTCCAAGGCCAAACTTGCCTGTTATTCCAATTATCTTTTGATTCCTAACTTTAGCATTCCAATCTCTTATGATGAATGTGACATTTTTGGGGTGTTATTTCTAGAAGATGCTGTAGACCTTCATAGAACTGAGCAACTTTGGCCTCTTTGGCATCAGCAATTAGAGCATAGACTTGTATTACTGTGATATTGAACAGTTTGCCTTAGATTGGAACACATATTGGGTTTTTTTTTTTGAGATTATATCCCAGTACTACTTTTTTCATCCTTTTTTGACTGTGAGAGCAGCTTTATTTCTTCTAAGAGATTCTTGCCCACAGTAGTATATGTAATGATCTTCTGAATTGATTCACCCATTTTCATCCATTTAAGTTCACTGATACCTAAGATGTCTCCTGTTCGACCACATCACATTTACCTTGGTTCATCCAAGATTAGGAACTAGACTTTAAATTGCCTGCTATTTCTCTTCCATCATGCCTTCCTTCAATAGTTTATTATAAATCATCATTAATCTTACTACACAGTTCTTTTATAATTCAAAGATGATTTTACTGTTAATGACCTACTTTATTATAAATAAATGCTAAACACTAACTAATGTAACCTAGCTTCCTATTTGACACTGAGGTCTTCTCTCAAGCTGAACTACCAAGCAGTCAAACTCTACTGCAGAGAGCACAGTTCTGTGGGGAGGCTACATAGCCTGAATGCCAAACATACATTCACTTAAAAGGGTATTTTATGGACAACTCACACAAGGCAACTACTCATACAGAAATCAAAAGAAGCATTATAAGGACACTCTCAAGGTCTCCTTGAAGAATTTTAGTATCAATTGTGAGACATGGGAATCACTGCCTAGCAAGGCATGCCTGCATCAAAGAAGGTGCTGTGCTCAATGAGTAAGGTAGAATCACAGTAGCACAAAGGAAACATGAGATTCACAAATCTAGAAACATCTCTATCCCAAATATTCAAATGGACTCTTTGTGCCCAACCTGTGATAAAGCCTTCTGAGCTCATATTGAATTGATCAGCCACAGTGGAACACACCGTATCTTGACCCCAACAACATGATGTCATTGGTCCTCTTCAAGTATGAAGGATGAACAGCAACATGTAACGTAACTTAGGAATCCTTGCTTAGATAATGGATTGATATACAAAGAATCTAGCAAAATGTGAGCGCGCTGTATTAGTGTAAACTTCATCAAGTTAGCTAATAGGGTACTAGGAGGGAGTTGCACACAAGTGCAGTACTGAATCAAACCAATAGAAAAATTATTGAGCTACTGAGTTTAGGGTACTGTTCTTTATGCCTAATATGAGCCACTGAAAACTAGTTCGACTGGTATGGCATAGCTCCAGCCCCTCATGATGCATATATGCTAAGGATGATAAACCAGGAGATCCGTTACTGACTCCCTCCATCTTCCCATGGCACAGTTAGGTTTGTTTCCTAGAAAACAATTAGGTTTCTTTCTTTGCTCTTTATTACTTATTCCTAATTAGGCAATTTAAACAATACTCTCATCTCAATCATCCATATTACCCCTTTGCCTTTTTTTTTTGAGGCTGAACTGAAATAATGTAAGTAGAGTTTGCCAAGTTTTAAAAAGGGTGTACCAAAAGTCTTAGTGCAGTTTTGAACTATTAAAATTTAAAATGCTAATATTTTGGAGTTTCATATATATGTATACACACATATATGTTTGTGTAAATAAATAAATATATATTTACACAAATATTTCTATTTTATATATGTGTATTTTTTACAATAGGGCACTTAGGTGGTTCAGTAGATTGAGTGCCAGGCCTGAAGTCAAGAAGACTCATCTTCCTGAATTCAAATCTGGCTTCAGACACTTACTAGCTGTGTGACCCTGGAGAAATCTCAACCTGATTTGCCTTAGTTTCCTCATCTGTAAAATGAGCTGAAGGAGGAAATGACAAAACACTCCAGTATCATTGACATTAAAACCCAAAATGGGATCATAAGGAGTTGGACATTACTGAAATGACTGGCAAACAACAAATATTTTTCAAGATATTTATATAATGTGTGTGTATATATGCATATATGTGCAATAGATATACATACATACATACATGCACACATGGAACAAATACAATTTAGGCTAGCCAGAGATGACAAAGAAAAGGTTCCTGCTGAGTGGAACCATATATATGCGATCAAGTTTTTTTTTTTTTTACAATCTATTGTAAATACTATGGTATCATTACCCACACCTCTTTAAAGCTATATGACTCATACTAGTTAGATAGATAGATAGGTATTTCATGTCTGAACACTTAACAACTTTTTATTAGCTGTCAGAGCAACTGTTAAATGCTTGTGTTAATAAATCCAATGGCTCCATTCCAATCTTAACAAGAAGTCAGCAGTATCTAATATCCAGGGAAATATGAGTTTTGTAATAAATCATTCTTGGTATTCATTGCCTTTTGTCTAACTGATATTTGTCTTTTTCTTTCCAAAGATGGTTGATATCATACATAATTTTTGGCAGTTATTTCTTTGTAGTTATGTATTTTGCATTTGTTTATTTTAATATGATTGTTAGTGCTGACTTCCTCTTTCTTCTGATAAGATTTTATATTTGGTATGAAAACTACTTGGTAGATAATCTGGGTCATGGTGTGCTATTAGATATACCATTGTTCCCAGGTTTCTGTTGAAATTGTTGAGCAGGAAGAGATCACTAGTGCAGGTGGCTTTTTCTTTACTAGGGAAGCATTATGGTATGATGGGAAGAGTACATCATTGATAATCCAAATATCTGGGTTTCAGGACTCACTCTGCCAGCAATTGACTATGAGGCTTTGGGCAAACCACTTAAGTTCTCCAAGTTTCAAAATAATAACGGCTGAACAACCTATCTCCCAAGGTTGTTGTGACTATCAAAAGAGATAAACATAAAACTGATATAAAAAGGAAGTCTGATTATTTATTTACATTTTTGTTTGGCTTACTAGATAAAATCAAAGGAGAGCAGAGGTACTGTCTAGACTTTGGTGTTACATTTTACAGCAACTCTCCTGTTTTCTTTGTGGAAACATATCTATGGTTCTACAAGCAAAGATCTAGAGTTGGATGGGATTTTGTTCAACCCCATCATTTTACAGATGAGGAAATTAGCACCAAGGGAGTTTGAGTTACTTATGTAAGTTCACATAAATAGTAAGTATGAGAGGTAGAATTTGAACTGGCTTCAAAGTCAGTAAGCGTTCTTTCCACTGTGGCTGGATGAGTGTCATGGATTCATAAATGGTTAAATAGTAGTGTCAAAAGTGTTGATTAATGAATGCATGTAAATACAGAGGAAAATCCTCCCAGAGGTCCATCCTCAGTCTTGTACTCAATATTGTTATGATGTGAATGAAGGCAGAAGACATGTTTACTAAATTTGCAAGTGACACAATACTTGAAAGGGTTTTTTCATATATTGGGTGCAGATGCAGTATTGGAAATGATCTCAGTTAGGAGTAATAGTGGGCCAAGTCTAACAAAAGGACATTTAATGGCAAATGTAAAGCTCTGCATTTAGATTTAAGAAATCACTGCCTATCCATAAGACTTCGAACTAGATGGAGGAGGGAAGGTAGTAGTTAACCACAAACTCAACTTGAGTCACTAAAACAAACAAAAAAAACCCCACAAAAAAACCACCTTTAGCCACTAATATTTCTTCTATACAAAACCTTTGAAATATTTGAGAACAGTTATGATATCCTCTTTCCACCCCATCCTGCCATGTCCCTGGGCTTTATTTTGTAGAATTACTAATGCAACTATGCTTGGTTCTTTGAGATATTCTTAAATTCTGGTCCTTCTATTAACTGATCTTTTTATGGAATTTTTTAAAAGTTCCTCTTACCACTTAGTCACCTGTGGTACACAGACTTGGACACAAAACTTTTAATATAGGGCAGGGTAAAGGAGGATTACCTCCCTTTTCTTTCATTCCACTCACTACTTGTATTAATTATTCCTAAGATTGCCTTAGCTCTTCTAACAGCTACATCACACTATTGACTCAAACTGAGTTTATAATTCACTAAAACTCACAGATATTATTCACATAAACTTCTTTCATAACACAATCCTTCCCATCTTGTTTGTGTGCAGTTATTTTCTCAAGCCAAAATGGATTATGTAATTTTCTTTTTCACTTCATCCTACCATTCCAGCCTGACAACATATTTTTAGATACTGATTCTGTCATCCAGTTTATGTTACCTTTCCCGGATTCATGATATTTACCAATTTGATAGGTATGCCTTCATGTAAGTCACAGGTAAAGATATTGAATTGAAGCAAATTAAGAGCAGATAGTAGAGACTTCCTTATAGATTGACATTTACTTATTAATTACTGTTCTTTGGGTCTAATAAGTTAAAGAGTTTTGAACCCACCTAACTGTAGTCTAGTAAAAATCTCTTCAAGCTACTGACAAATATGTAGTGAGAAAATTTGTCAAATACTTTGATGAAATGTAGATGCACTGTGTCTTAGACCTTTTGATTAGGTACTTGTCTAGAAATCTGGGCGGGGGGAGGAAGTGAGGTAAGTCAGACTTATGTCAGAGTCAAGAGATGTGGATAAAGGGGCCATACTTTTGTGCCTAAGGCTATGGGGGATTAGAGGTACTTACATTTACCACTTATGTCCAGAACATATTTAAGGCATTGCAGGACATATGGTCATCACTGGTCTTACAAACATCTTAGTAGAAACTTGCCTCTGGGTATATGGAAAGAGCTTTGAGAAACAGTATGTGTTGTCAAGAAGAGTGACTTCGTACAGAATAGAACTTGAGAAAATGAAGTTGTAGAATTGACTCTATAGATCAAGAAAAAAGAAAGATGAGGATAGGCAAGAGGATGAGGAGAGAGTAAGAGGGAGAAAGGGAGAGAGAGAGACAGAAAGAGAGAAAGAGAAGAAGAAGAAGAAGAAGAAGAAGAAGAAGAAGAAGAAGAAGAAGAAGAAGAAGA
>NW_020949613.1:27913781-27916242 GCF_900497805.2 Vombatus ursinus
GAAGAAGAAGAAGAAGAAGAAGAAGAAGAAGAAGAAGAAGAAGAAGAGGAAGAAGTCATCTGTATATGTGAGAGTTAGGACAGCCTCTATTTTGTGTGTGTGTGTAGGTTGAAATAGTGTATGTAGAGTGAGAAAATCAATAAAAATGAAGATGGAGGTTAGTAATCTCAATTAATGCTCCAGCATTTGACGTTAGAATCAATATATGTATCAGCTGTTTGGGCTATGTTTTGAGCCCTAGAGTTTGCCCACATATTGCTATCAGGGTTTAGAAAGCCATGTTGAGAATAGCCCAATTAAACTTTCTATATTTGAATGGAAAATTTGAGTTTCATAGTATTCTTCATATGGAAGGTGAAGGTATTTGAGGACAGGGATACACGTAGACCCAGAGCATGGTATATGAATGTGCAAAAGTTAATCTGTAAGCATCTTGAGAACAAGGACTGTATCATTTTTGTCTTTATATCTTTGGCACCTTTAGGAGTTTGTTATTTGATTATTAATAGCCTGGTTTTTCCTTAATGCACCCATTCTAGCTCTTAGTGATCACCTCTTCCCTTTCTTAATATTCATAAGTCATAAATGTGTCATAGAATAAACAATGGCTCAGCAATCTTAGCTTAAAATCACTTAATCATAGCTTACTTTCACTCTACTGAAATGTAGTTCATTTGACCTTCCAAGCCTTTCACAACTTGGTCCTCTCCCACCCTTTCAGTCTTCTTACATCTTATTCCCCTCCCCCTTCATATTCTTAAATTGAGTGTCACAAGCCTCCTTGCTATTCCTCAAAGAAGACATTCATCTCCTAACTCCAGGTATTTTCAGTGGTTGTTCCTCAATCCTAGAATATTCTCCCTCCTCATATCTGCCTCTTGGCTTCCTTCATTTCCCAGCAAAAGTTTCATCTTCTACAATAAACCATTTCTGATACAACTTAATGCTAATGCCTTGCCTGTAATGATTATTTGCAACTTATTCTGTATATATCTTAATTATACATAGTTGTTCAAATATTATTTCCCACATTAGACTGTGAATTCCTTGGAAGCAAGGAATACCTTGTCTTTCCTTGTATTCCCAGAGCTTAGCATAGTTCCTAACATAGACTAGGTGCTTTATATAGGGTTATTGAAATGAAATGAAAACTTAATCACCAAAAATACATATCCATATTCATAGCAGAACATAAAAAGATGACTTACAGAAAATTCCAAATGTCCAAATCACGATACCTGTTTCTTTAAAAAAGTATATCCCCAAACTGACTTTTCATCTATGCCTCCTTCTGAACTTAACCACTCTTCTCCTTTTATGTATTTTTTAAAAAAGTTAACTACCAACCTTTTCTTCAGCATTACCATTACCAACCCTTTCTCTACCAAATAAAAATTAGAAGAAAGGAAGAAAAAAAATATTAAAAATGAACACAAAACTTTATTGTCCAACACGGACACACTAAGGTCGTTGAGTGTGCTTATGCTTCTTTTTAATTTTAAGTCCATGGTCTAAGATTTTTGTTATATCCTTTAAAGTTGACGGTCATATTTTTTTCTTGGAAAAGACTAAGAAAAGAAAGCAGTTGAGTAATTCAGTCTTATCTTTCTCATTTATTTTCTTTTTCCAGTATTTCCATTTGGCTTTTCTGATTCTCAGGATGTTCAATTCTTAGGTAAGTTTTCCCACCATGTGTTCTAAGGCAGGGGTGGAGAACCTGCAGCCTCGAGGCCAAATGTGGTCTTCTAGGTCCTTGAGTGCAGCCTTCTGAGTCCAATTTTTATAGAACAAATCTTTTTGTTAAGGATTTGTTTTGTAAAGTTTGGACTCAAACTTTATTTGCCTGCCCTATTACTGAGGATTCTTTTCTGTCTTTGTGTGGGCTCTACTCAAGGCCTCCCTCTTATTTTCCTCAACTGCCACAGTATTCTGGGGCTGCCTCTTGTCTAGTTTCATTTCAGGAGTTACTCCAGTAATCTCAGGTCTGTTTTGCGCTATGCCTTTCACATATTCTAGCTTATCTCTATTCTGTTTCTGAGGAATTCTGGCAGTTTATTTTTATGCAATTATTCATTTATTTATTGTGTGTGTGTGTGTGTGTGTAGTTCTGGACTGGATGGAGGGAGGCCAGTAATAAACATTTATTAAGTGACTACTTTGTTTCAGGCACTGTGTTGTGTTTTTAAAATTTTACCTCATTTGTTATCCCCACTTTATAATTGAGGAAACTTAGGGAAGCAGAGGTTAAATGACTTCCCAGGGTCACACAGTTAGTAAATGTTTGAGGATGGATTTGAACTCAGGTCTTCCTGACTCCAGACCAAGCACTCTATCTGCTGTACCACCTAACTGCCAGACATTTATGACAGATTTCCTTCCTTCCTTCCCTCCTTCCTTCCTTCCTTCCCTCCTTCCTTCCTTCCTTCCTTCCTTCCTTCCTTCCTTCCTTCCTTCCTTCCTT
>NW_020949613.1:27916252-27950252 GCF_900497805.2 Vombatus ursinus
CTTCCTTCCTTCCTTCCTTCCTTCCTTCCTTCCTTCCTTCCTTCCTTTCTTCCTTCCTTCCTTCTTTCCATTTGAATTTTTTGAGCTTTATTAGTGGTGGGAGATACAGACATCTCTCAGTTCTAACATGGCTCCATCTTTCCATAATTCCTAGCAGTTTTCTCTATCAAAACTTGTTTTGTTAATATGTCTATTAAAGCATAGTCTATTAGTCCTATACCAAAGATCATAACCAAATTATATCTCTCAAAATAAAAAATCATATGGAAATTAACTACATATGAGCTTATCTTTGCATTTTAAAATAGAACAATTCCCAGGACTTTTTTTTCTCTTTTTAAATCACTAAGGTAATGAGTCTGTGATTGAAATCTGAGCCACTCCATTGACATGCATAGCTCAGGATCACAAAGCAGTTTTCACCTTGAATTCTACAAAAGTGAACATGAAGAGTAATTTTAAACCATTATGTATTTCCAACTGGGTGAAATGTTTTTTTTTTCTACTGTCTCACTGAAATATTCATCTTCTTTGTGAATAAGGAGATGAGTGCTATTAAAGAAAAAAAAACTCATAAAGAAAAATGTAGCCCATAAAATAAAGTGATGGCTCATCTATTTCCCCCACCTCCTTTTCTCTCCCTCCCTCCCTTCTTTTTTCTCTCTCCCTCCCTTTTTCTCTCTCTCCCAACTCTTCTCACTTTATGCCTCTTTCAAAATCAATCTTGATTCTTTATCATAACTTTGAATTTTATGATGACCAAGTAACAAAGTAACATAAAGGAAGTTTGCCAAAACCTCTGAAAGACTGCTTAAAAGTTAGACTATAAGAAGATAGCTAAATTTCACACACAGTTTTCAGGTACACTTAAAAGTATAATCTATTTTATTTATTCAAATCTAATTATTAAAGAAAATATGTGATTACAAAGTTATCATGTATTATATATGCATATTTATTTATATGTGTGTGTATGTGTGTTTTTCTGTATAATGCTCCCCAGACATCCTTCTCAATAAAGGACATGGAATTGACACTGTTTCTTAAAAGGCTTTGACAGTGGGGCACAAGCTTTGATATTTTCTGTAGAGTTAGAAAGGCTTTGAGCATAAGCCCAGGGACAGACTTTGTCTTTTGTGTGAGCACTATGATTGCTAAATTCTTAATTCTCAATAAAAGGGCAAGCCAACAACTGATAAACTTTGGTGTTCTAGTAGCCAATGGGGGAAAAATGCAGCTGTATTGTGTGCCCCCCTTCTTCAATTCTACAGTGACGGCAGAGTGATGTAAAAGAAGACAGAAAGTCTAAGAAGCTGATGCTACAAATAACATAATAATCACTACTCTAAATATGAGACCTTTGTCTTACAACCAACAAGTTCACATGCTTCTGGAGAAAAACTAAAGCACATCTGTATTGTCATTCTTGCAATAAATTAAATCACAAGACAAAATAAGTTGTAGCTAAATGGAAGATTAAAGAGAGAAATTAGAGCAAAAATAATAACTGACATTCATACAGTGTTTTACAGTCTGCAAAGAAAAGTGGCATTGTATAAAAGACAGAAGTCTAGGTTTGGAAGCAAAAAGACATAGTGCATAACCCTTGACTATATATAACCTAGAAAAGTCACCACATCCTAATTAAAAAAGAAACTTATGATCTTCTATAAGCCACTAATCTAGGAAGAGGTAGCAGAAAGTTAGTAACAACTTTGTTTTTTGACAGTCTTATAGCATAAGGGAGGACTCCTCCTGACAGGATATAGGATTCCACTATTGACCCAGGCTTCTATGACTAGACCTACAGTGCCATATTCCCTTCATGTAGGTACAGCTGTCAGTAAGTTAAATTCTTGTCCAGGGACCTGGCTTATATCTAAGGAAAAGACAGTGGGCCAGCCTGAGATGACAGAGAAAATAGCCCCTTAATGAGTTCAGATGCCAAGAATAATATGTAACATAATGTGGATCAATTTAATGCTAAGTTTTACTGTCAATCAATAGAGAGGCTTGGGAGTGGAGAAAAGGAGAAGAGGAGAGAGAGAAGGGGAAAGGAAGAAAGGGACCCAATATACAACTCAGACAAACTAATACAGAGTAAAACTCACATAAGGGTGGTGCCTCATTGGGGAGCACATAGACATGGGTTCAACCAGCTGGGAAGGTGTGCTTCTGCTGAAAGGGAACATCTGTTGCAATTGGTGGTGAGATATTCATGCCTTGATTTTAGTGGCAGCCCAGAGTTGACTACCTTGCATGTCAGGATTCAGGACACTCGGGATTTTTGTGGGGTACACAGGGAGAAAAACAAATTAACTGTTGGAAAGATATTATTTTTGTACTAACCTTAAAGTATTATTGTCAGTATTTTTCCATGCCTAGATTACATAAGCTACAACTTCTCTTATGGGGAAATTGTCATGGTGGTCTCAAGATCATCAGGCCTAATTTTATAGCAATTTTTTTTTATGTTCTGATTTAATTTATTACAAAAATGATAACATGGATTACTTTAGTTTCTCTCTCTTTTTTTTTTTTTTTGGCTAGGCAATGGGGTTAAGTGACTTGCACAAGGTCACGCAGCCAGTAAGTGTTACATATCTAAGGCTGAATTTGAACTCAGGTCCTCCTGACTCCAGGGCCAGTGCTCTATCCACTGCACCACCTAGCTGCCCCTGTACTTTAGCTTCTCCAAGAGCATATGAACTTGTTGGTTGTAAGATAATGATGTCATATTTAGAGTGTCAATTGTTATGTTGTTTGTAGCATCTTAGACTCTGTCCCTGTCTATGTAACTCAGCAGCAGGTAATCCTTATGAGAGTGAATAACTGTATCCAAGTATATAGTATCAGAGTGAAACTTTCTGGAAATTTAATAGAAAATGGAAATCCAATGTTTAGAAGATATAATGCCTTGTAGAGAACAAAATAGAATAATGACATCACCAGAGAACACTGCAGCTCTGAAGTATTGGATATGACACTTGAAATGGCAACATATTTGTCCCATATATCCAGACATGAATATTGTTCAATTGTATGCTCCTCTATGCGTGCTTTCTAGGTAAATGTGTTTTCTACGTGTGTCAACTATATGTATTCTCTGGCAACACATGTTCTGAGTATATGTGCCTTTTCCTACTAGTTTGTGTGGTAGGAGATATAATACCCCTATAGATGAGGGAAACTTTTCTTGTTATTCAACTCTATTTGATTAAAAGTTTTCTACTTTCAGTTGACCAATAAAAGCATATACATTGGCAAGGGATCATGAGTTATGGTTCTCAGTGGGAACTGATCCACAGAATGTCTTAAACTTGTACTTGGGGTAAATTTCAGGGTGCTCACATCATGATGAATATGGGAGCTGAGTTTAACAACTTATGATAGAATTACTTTCTTCAAAGCACCTTGTAAAAATTGCTTTTTGAACAACTTTCATATAAGGGAATCTTCTACAGAAAATATAGTGCTAGATTTATAGGAAGGAAGCCTAGCTTCTGATCCCATCTTCAATACTTAATAGCTCATGTGGATCATAGGAAAATCACTCAACCTCTCAAAGTTAGTTTCCGTATCAGTAAAATAAGGATAATAATTGCTGTGGTACCTATTTTAAAAGGTTGTAGTGAGAAAAGTGCTTTTCAAATCTAAAAGCATAATATAAATTGTAATCACTGTCATGAATTCAGCAAATAACTTTTCAAGTACTTACCATGTTCAGAGCATCTTCTAGGCATTATGGTATACAAAGACAAATAAGGCACAGACTGCTCTCATGCAACTCCACTGGACTTGGAGTCAGAATTACTTGGGTTCAAACACTACCTCAGACCTTTATTGCTTGTATGGACCTAGTCTAGTCACTTAACCTTTTTCATCCTTAATGTCTTCATCTATAAAATGGAAATAATAATAACATTTACATAACAGTATTGTTATGTGGACCAAAAGAGATAATGTATGTAAAACACTTCTTGAAGAAGCATTGTATTAATGTGAGCTACTATTATGATTAAGCCCAGTAGCAGATTGTGTTCTAATAGAGGGATTGGCATTTAGTAGTGTATTTGCTTGAACCTCATGGTATCATGAAAAGTCACTTTTAAAAACATAGTATTCAGTGTCCATAGCATTGTTGATGGTGATCCTCCCCTCTTTCTTCCTGATTTCCATGGTCAAAATAAATATGCATGTGTAACACTTAGCATTTTGAGATCAGGGACTATGTCTTACTTTTCTTTGTACCCCCTGTGCCTAGTGTTTGGCACATAGAAGGTACACAATATCTGTTACTGACTATTTTTCCTATACAGTGTTGACTTTAGGTATAGCAGGACCCACATTTGATGTGGAATATGGGGTTATCAGAGTCAGTTGCTGGACGGAAAGGTCTTCGTAGAAGAATTAGATAAATAGTGCTGAAAGCATTCAACTCTTTTATTTGCTTTGTGTATAGAAAAACTCAAAAGAAAAAAGGTCACACGACTTAACTAGAGAAACCCAAAAAGTGGAAGGTGAAAACAAAGAACAAATATGAGGATAACTGATCCCTTCTATATACTGAGACCAGTGACCCCTTGATCTCCATGCAAATATAACATGGAAACAAAGTTACTCTGATCTCATTTTGTAAAGACTGAATTTGTACCCTGAGGGGCTTGAGAAGTCTCTTTTCCCTTATTTACGTAAGACCCTACCAACTATGTTCCTTCCATTTTCAGTGCCCATTGACTAGTACCCCAATTCCATTAAATCACTATTTAACATTGAATTAACTTTAATAAAAAGAAATTTACTTCAAAGATATTAAAAAATAAACATATAGATATTTCTCTGAACACCTCAGGGTGTTAATCCCTCCTATACCACTAAACTCTTGGGAGAGGGATTAGTCTCTCAGTTTACTTCAGTTCCTATGATAAAACACTATTTCCATCCTTGAGACTTGTCAGAGGACAGTAGAAGTTCAAGCTGACATCACTTCCTGGATCTGATTTGGGTTCTGATAAGAATCCAAAACAGAAACAAAGAATGCTAGTTGATCACACTCTCTCTCTCTGGTGCTTGGATGGCAGGCCTCAATGTACAACTCAGGCAAGAGAACTTTGCTCAGCTAAATCAATCTGGGGTATTCTTGATACATGTCCTGATTGAATTTCCTTCTCCTATAATTTAGAACCATGCCCAAAAGACTATAAAATTCTTCATACCCTTTGACTCAGCAATACCTCTATTAGGTCTGTATCCCAAAGAGATTTTTTTAAAGTGGGGTAAAGGACCTATTTGTACAAAAATATTTATAGCAGTTCCTTTTGTAGTGGCAAAGAATTGGAAAGTGGGGATTTGCCCATCAATTGGGGAATGGCTGAACAAGTTCTGGCACATGGTTGTAATGGAATATTACTATTCTATAAAAAAAATGATGCACAAACTAATTTTAGAAAAACTTGAAAGGTTATAAGAACTGATACAATGCCCAACAATTGGGGATTGTCTGAACAAGTTGTATTATATGATCATGATGGAATACCATTATGCTATAAGAAATAATGAGCAGGATGGTTTCAGAAAAACCTGATGAGAAAAATTGATGCAAAGTAAAGTGAGCAGAACCAGGAGAACAATATATATGTTTACAACAATATTGTGAGGATGATCAACTATGAAAGACTATTCTGGTCAAGACAATGATCCAAGGCAATTCCTAAAGACTCATGATGAAAAATATTAAACACCTCCTGAGAGAGAACTGATAAACCCTGAATGTGGAGAGAAGCATTCTCTTTTCACTTTCTTTCTTTTTCTTGTTTTGTTTGTGTCTGTTTTGTGGCATGGATAACATGGAAATATGTTTTACATGACTTCACATGTATAACCAGTATCATATTGCTTATCTTCTCAGGGTGTAGGGGAGGGTCAGGAGGGAGGTAAAGACTTTGGAATTTAATTTTTTTTTCTAAATGAATGTTCAGTTTCATTACTATGGTTAATTAATTTTTTTTTAAAAATTAGGGTTTTGAAAAACCTACAAATTTCTCATTTTGTCCCATTATTAAACAAAAACCAACAGAAGCCTGGCCTGATTTATGCCTAGATTAATATGCACATCTTCTCAATGAGGCTAGTATGGCTACTCCAAGTTAGGGTAGCCTGTCCACTTTCCTCATACTGGAGAGATGGTTTACAACTCCAATATAACACTGGAAAGGAGCAGGAATGGGGTGTAACCAGGGATGTCACCAAGTAATTTCTGTCACAACACTCTTCAGAGTATGGTGGGAATTCACAATCATGATGGACTCACAGATCCATGTTTCAAGGTAGTTCTAATGGCTTTGAGATCCTGGCCAATCTTTGATCATTTTCAGGACTGTGGTCCATCCTTCAGCAGAGCTACTCAGGTTTTTTTATAGGGAGAAACAGGTCTTGGTCTTTGCTTTCCCACCCTTGAGGTCACCAGAAAGGAGTCCAAGACCAGATAAGAAAGCAGAAATTTTTAGATTGAACTTTTACATATTTAGAATTTTCCCATTATTGTGGAGAAAAGAAAAAGTACAGGGCATAAAGGAGGTGTGTTCCAGTAAAGAAAAGTGGAGATGACTGAGGAATTGCCTGTGTATTGAAGCAAAGATAACTAGACCAGAAAAAAAAAATAATAAAAGGATTTTCTGCACTATAACTCCTTTGTTATTAACTTACATAGTAGTTTCTTTGTATCTTTTATATACATAGTTGCTTGCATATTATTTTTCTCATTAAAATGTGAGCTCATTGAGGGCAGGGACCATGTTTTCGCTTTTCTTTGCTTAGCATAGTGGCTGGAACATAACACTTTTAAAAATGCTTCCTTCGTATCCAAACAAACACATATCTCAAGACTGTAGTTCCATTTAACAATATACTGCATGGGAAAAAAATGCCACTGATTCTTACAAGGGAAGAACCACACTTTGATCCACAAATCCTTTCTTTTTATGCTAAAGAATTCAAAATACTTTAGAGACTACTCTTTCTTATTTCACCCCTGCAAAATTGTGGGGCAGTCTGGAAACGTGGAAAGAATAGAGGTTCTTCCATAAAAGACTCTGGGTCTCAATCCTGACTGTGCTACTTACTACTTGTGTGTCATTTAGAAAATCACTGAACTCTCTCCAGTTGGCAAAATAGATTGATTTATGTAATCCTGTATTTTTACAAGTCTTTCAGTACCAACATATTAATATAGAAAATAAATGAAGCAGAAGGATTGTGATTATTCTGGTTACCAAATGGTGACCTTTCCTGCCTCCTAGGACAGGGATCTGCCTGCTTTGTGCCGTTCCTCCCTAAACTCATGATATTCTTGTGAAAATTGGAATCCCATAGAAACTCATAGAGAAATGTAGCTGTGGAAAAGCTCAATGGATTCAGCACATCATTGAACACATAAACTGAGAATTTTTTTAAAGTAAGACTATTAATGAATTTCATGGAATCCTAAGTATATATGGATATACAAGTTAAGATAAAATACTACAAAAATAAATAAAATGCATACTTATGTAAGAAGAAGAAATTTTAATTTCCTGAATTTTTAAAAAGTTTTTATCACTTACAAAACTATAAGTAAACCTAATGAAGAAAGGATATTAGCTCATATATATAAGTTTGAAGAATAATTATCCATGGGGTAAGAGTTTATCATTGGTTATATAGTTAAATATTAGAGCAGGGTTTCATTTTTTTTTGAGCAGGAGTTCTTAATTTGGGATCCATGAACATTCAAGAAGTCTATGGAAGGATTTCAGGGAATCTATTTAAAAAATACCTTTATTCAGTATAATTGGTTTTCTTTGTAATTCTAAAGATTTTGCTTTATTAACTTAAAATATTGTTATGAGAACAGGTCTAAAGGTTTCACCATACTGACAAAGGGATTGTGACACAAACAGATTAAGAAATGCTGGACTAGAGACATTTTTAATATGGAAAAAATATTTTCCTCCTTCTAATGTTATATTCTGCAGAACAATTATAAGAAGATGAAGTCTACAGTTATACAAATTTTTTTTAGGGGGAAATGCAGGGCTAAAAAAGAGCAATAGTGGTAAACTATGCATTATTCATGATATTTCATTTGGTTATATAGCTTGAAATTGCATTAATAATGAATTTCTTGAATCATAAAGAATGCTAGAGTACTAGGTCTCCTGATACTTGTTCAATTACTTCATCCTTAGGGAAATTGATACTTTCCTCAAGAACCAAGCCTTTAAGATGGAGAATTCTTGTTCTCTATAATATAGTTGTATACACAAGGTCTTATTTAATTGAAATTAGGTCCCTTAGCAGCTTAGAGGGAAGAAAGATTAATGGTTATGTTTCCACAATATGGGAAGATTATCTTTCACCCCTTTGAATGATTGGAACAAGGGCAAGATACCTGAGAAGCTATTTTTCATCATAAAGGTCAAATCCTGTTAAAAGGAAAAGTTATTTTAACAAAAATGGTTTCTCCCTCCCTTACTCCATAAACCAACCAAACTGGCCTTTTCTTTGTTTTTCAGACAGAGTACACAATATGCCTACTCCATGAATTTTCCCTGAATCTCTCCCATGCCTAAAATTTACTCCCTCATCATCTCTGCCTAATAGAATCCCTCTCTTCCTTTAAGGCACAGCTCAAATACTACCTCTTACATGCATCCTTTCCAGATCTCCAAACTGTTAGAGCACTTCACTTGAATAGCTGATATTAATTACTTGGTATTGATTTGTATTTGTGCTCTTGTATTTATTCTGTTAGTATTATATTTATATATGTGCGTGTTTATATATATATACACACACACACATGTGTGTATATGTGTATGCACACACACATATAGTTCTCTATGTGTATGTGTTAGATATTATTATTATCTCAAGAAAGATGGCAGAGTGTCTGTGACTTAATCTAGCTTCCCAGAAACATGGAAAAAATAGAATAATATTCAAACTAAAAGAATACACAGGGCATAGCTAGAAAAGAAGCCCTAATTTAAATGACCTAGAAATTGAATAGTCAAACTTTATAGTTAACTCTGAAGGAGTGACTCATATGTATGTTAGAAAATTCCACTTTTCACTTTGCAGAGATATTTATCTAAGACAAAGGATTTAAAACAAAGAATAAATCAGTGGTTACTTAAAATATTTAAATAATGTGTAGAATAGAAATGTTATAGTCTTATTGAATTTCCACAATATAAGAGAGACAATGAGTGAACTATGGGTAAGAAAAAATTCAAACTAAGCCTATCTCCCACTAAAACCATCTCAATAAGTATAAGAAACTTCACTAAAAGAAAAAGAAAAAAATGAATGAATGAGAGACAAATTGGAACAAAATGAAAAGGAATTATCATATAGCATTCTGGGGTGGATTGGGAGAGACAAAACTAGAAAAAGACTTAATTGTTGCCAGCCTAACTCTGAGTCAATGCTAAAGGGGTAATGAGGAAGAACTATCTGAACCATCTGGAGCTGTAACTATAGGGTAGGATCTTAGACCATTTGTAAATTGGTTCAGCATCTATCTAATACTGAACACTAGAGTTCTATATTGTGGATCAAGAGAATTCCTAGGTGAAATTCTAGAAGGTAGTTTTCTAATAATAGAAGAAAGAAAAAAAGAAAAGATGAAAAAGGAAAGAAGGAAGAAAAATATTCATTAGGCAACTTGTTATTTTTCATAATTATACTATCACAAGTGAAGATTATTATGTAAGCATGGAATATTATATAAGCATGGAGGATGGGATTGGGAATGTCAGAATTTAATAAATCTCCATAAATAAGGCAAAAAATGTTAAAATAAAAATTATCTTTCAGAAATAAAATAAAATGAACTGGTAACTAGACTGGGAGAGAAGAAAAGAGGGCAGTTAAAGATAGAAAGTGGAGTTAAAGAAAGAATAGACAGAAGCAAAATAACTTCCTCTATAGTGAACTGATCATAAAAAGAGAGAGGGGCAGCTAGGTGGCACAGTAGATAGAATGCTGGTCCTAAAGTCAGGAAGACTTCAGTTCAAATCCAGCCTTAGACCAAATACTTGACACTTACTAGCTATGTGACCCTGGGCAAGTCACTTAACCCCAATTGCCAAAAAAAAAGAGAAAAAATAGCATGGATTTAGGTTAGGTGAAGAGAGGCATGAGAACTGCATATTCTAATGGTATTTACCAATACTGATTTAATTTTGTTGTTTTCTTTTACATTTTAAAGAGGGGAATGAGTAGGGGATGAGAAGAGAAAGGGAAAATTATAATGGAATATGATAGAAGTAAAAAAAACCCTTCATAATAGAATTGCTAAATTAGACAACAAAGACAAATTATTTGTTTATAAAAACATATAGTTAAAACACAACAATTCATATGGAAGTAAAATGAGGGATTGTATTAGAAATATTATTCTTTAGCTTAATCCAAAAAAGAATTGCAATCATCTCAGAAGAGACAAAAGCAATAACAAAATAAAATTCATAATGATAAGCAGGCTATTTGATTATTTTTAAAGATAACATAGATAATGAAAGCACATTTATCAAATGCATAGTTTTTAAACAATTAAATGAAAAGTCAAGGAAATTACTGGGGGATCTAGTAAAACAAAAATTATTAGGAGCCTCAATCTTCACCTTTCATATCTAGAAAAATCCAACAAAGCAACTTCTTAACAAATATTCATTCAACTGAAATGAATTTTAATAAAATATCTTGATGAAAAATTGGGCAGAAATATAATATGATCAAACTTTGAAGATTATTGAATGAGAATTATAAAGGATATGCACATTCCTCACTTATAAAGGCACCTTTAAAAAAACACTTTATTTTGTAGCATGAAGTATTCATCAACAAATGCAGAAAATTAGAAATATTAAACAAATCCTTAACTACTTATAATGCATTGAGAAGCATGAGAAGCAGCATGGAGCAATGGAAACAGCACTGCTTCTGTTATTGGAAAACATGGCTTCAAATACTTTGACATGTATAACTCTGTGTAAGCTTCTAAAGCTCCCTTGGACTCAGCTTTTGCATCTGAAAAATAAGGATGTTGAATTAAATGGCCTTTGAGACCCCATACAACTGAAGATCTATGATTCTGTGTTAATAATTAGGTAAATTTAAAGAAAAAAATTGGGCTTAAATAGAGCCTAAATAATAGAATGCTAAATAATGAACGGGTCAAATAACAAAGCATAAATATAATAGATAATAAATAATTGCAACAATAGGAAAACACAACATTTTATAGAATGAAACTAAAGTGATTTTTAGGGGATAATTATATGTATATATGTTAACAAAGGATAGAAAAAGAAATAAATGAATCAAGCAAACAATTTTTGAAAATAGGAATCCAACAAACTGATAATTCCCAAATAAATGCAAATGAGAAAATCTAAAAACTATAGAAAAGGAACAAAACTGCAAACAGAATTTTGAGAAGATGAAGAAAAATGAGCTTTTAATTTTTAAAATCATCAATAAAATCTATATGCCATTAGTTAATTTGAAGAGAATGAGGAATATAAAAACAAAGACATATAAACAGAAAAAAACCAAATTATCAAAATAAAAAAGTAACTATAAATTAAGAGGAAATTAAAGGAAGTTATCTGAAACTATAATATTCAATTATGTTTCAACAAAACTGAAAATGTTAAGTGAAATAAATTAATATTTATAAAAATATAAAGCATAGAAGTAGAGAATCTAAACATGTGAGAAACAGAAATTAAACAAGCCGTAAGTGATTTTTTCCCACAAAAAGATCCAGATAGAGGTAGCCCTGCAAGGAAATTCTAATTAATAAAAAAAAAAATTAGACCTATTTTACACAAATTATTTGCAAAAATTGGATCTAGAATGCACTTTACCAAACTCTTTCATATTAGCGAAATATGGTCTTAATAGATAAAACTGAAAGAGATAAGGTGGGGACACACACACTTACACAGAGTCTAGCATCACTAATGAATATTGAAGAAAACAAGAAAGAGGCTATAGAATCATAATAGAGATATTATAGCCCAGAATTCAGAGATGGTTGAATATTAAGAAAACCATAAGCACAAAAAATGCCTACAAAAATACCAAAATCTTTTGTGATAAAACACTAGAAAAGAATACATGAATGTTTTGCTAATATGACAAACAGCATATAAAACCAAAAGTTAACATTATTTATCACAGACAAATCCTTGAAGTCTTTTGTTTTGTTTGTTTCTTTGATTAAATGAAAATTTAGCTATTAAGTGCAAAACCAACATTTTTAGACTAATATTGTTGGATCAGTTATTAATTCCAAATTATATTAGAGATGTCATTTTCTATTCCAGGGAAAGAATGGTCCTTAGAATTTGTTTTGATTGTATTTGGCCCCTCTATCACATAGCTTATTGTGTATGTAAATTATAGTAAGAATTACTGATCTTTCCTGATCTGTTGAATCACACTTTCCAGTTTGAATCCTGACTCTTCTATCTATTTGAGCAAGTCATTTAAGCAAACATGCTTAAGCACTCAAGCAACCATTCCACTTAAGCACTCAAGCAACCATGATCAACTCACTTAGCCTCTCTGGCACTTAGTTTCTTCATCTGAAAAATGAGGGTATAGGACTAGGTGATCTCTAAAGCCCCCTTTATCTTTGTTTCTAAGAAAGCTCATTGGTGATTGTTGATAGCATTCATCTCTGAATATGAAAAATGATGAACTTGTACATATATATATTTCATTTTATTCTGATTCAACAAACATCTATGATGCACAAGACATAACCTACTATCTTATATTTTCAAAAAAAAAGGATAATTCTTCTTTTCTACCATAAATAAAATGTTATTGCCATTGTGAAGACTGAAAAAAAAAGTAGGTCCAATGAAATATATTCATATCACATAGAAAGTCAGTGGGTTGTATATTTCTTCAAATGCAAGGTCTAGGTCCAGCTTTGTTTCCAGGCCTTAGCTGAACCTTGAATCCACTGTCTTTTATTTCCATTCGTTATCATTTTAGAAGGCTTTTGTTGGTAACCTGAGGGATAGTCTTTGTTCTGAAAAGTAACCATAACTATCCCACTTTCTCAGGTTTTGTAATCCCATTGAGGCTATCTGGATGGTTTAATTGTGGCATTTTGAGTCATTTTTCATGGAATGTGAAATTATTTCTACTTCCCATCGTCAAAGAATTCATTCATTATGAGTCTGTATCTGGGTCTTCTTTTGTTCTAGCTATTTTCCTCTTTGAGAGTTCTAAGGAAATATAGAGACTTTTCAGTTTTGTCTTTTGGTTTTCTTATAACAGTTTCACTATAAGCCATTGTCACTGACTCTGGTTCCCAAATATAATCTACCTTTTGCCTATATTCTCATAGACTTCTATCCTGTTCTCCAAAGCTCTCCTCACTATTCAATTCCTTGCCTTTCTATCACTGATCTCCAATAAGAACTTTCAAAATACATTTTATCCTGATACATAAAAGAACGCTAAACAAGGCTAAATATAAGATACAGAGGTATGAAGAATAGCTGGAGTTGATTCATCAAGTCTTTTTTTTTCCTAATTCAGTCCCCTAACTATGATTTTCAATCTACTCTCGCAGGTGAGTGAGTGTTACAAGATTTTAATGCGATCTAGAGGTTAGGGGTCCTGGAATCACAAAATCATGACACCTGGGTCCTGCCTGAAAGAATTCAACCTAAGCCTTCTTACAGCCAAAAACAAGGTTTATTGAAGATTCACCATATTAGCTAGACTCTTAAGGAATCTGAGCATCTATGGGCTATTGGCTAGATTCTAAGAATCAGAGCCTTTTAATGGAGACAAGATGGACCTTAGATACAGAAAGACTTTGGGAGGGATTTAGGAGTGGCCAAGTAGTTTGGGGTGATGGGAGGAAGAGCCTAAGGAGATCTGGATAGGAGTGGCTAGTAAGCTGGGGTGAACAGAACTCCTGGGACCTGGACCTTGTGGCTAAGGGAGAATGGAGCCTAGCTAGCATTAAAGGTGGGAAATGGCCAGGGGCCATAGGGAGGTAACCCAATGGAGGGGAGATTGGGTGTAGCCACAATACTAGGCCAGTTGATGGGATTGTAGCCTGAGGCTAAAGTCAGAGATTTGGCCATGTGGGAAAGTCTGGGGTTTTTCCTTTCTGGGGCCCAGATTCCAACCCCATCAATTCTACCTACTCTATTTTCACCACTTTAATATTCTTAGTGAGTATGCAAAATACTGCAAATAATAATGGGAATGCTAATAATAGCTTACCTTAATGTCATGCTTTATGGTCACAGAGCTCCAACTATATGTCACAAATGAGAAGTGCATCCTTTTAATCAATCAAATCTTTATATAGTGACTACTGTACTAAGCACTGCTGAGCATACCACAAGATAAAAGATGTTGTCTCCACCCTGGAGGAGTTTATGGCTGAAAAGAGCAATATAAAACATAGTACACATGAAAAGGTAATTAATAATAATAATGATAATAATAATAGTGATTACCCACATATTCAAAATGAGTAGTAAAAATGTGAAATTGAAAATTGATACCTCACCTTATTCCATATTATTTATTAATTATTGATGGAGGATTATATTTAATCACTAGAATCAGTACTTAGAAATAGGTTTGATTTAAAAAGACAGTTTAACTTCTTAACATTAGAGAATATAGGATAGGTTGACTTCAACTTCTACATTTCTCTAGGCTGCAGCTTAGACTAAATCTATCTTACCCCAGAAGGGAAGAAAGAGGATGAGTCAATGTGGTCATAAGATGTTCTGCCTGATCATAAGCTTAGCACTGGACTCCACTGGTGAAGGGGTTTGCCTAATATAAGACTTTCCAGATAATGTTGACTAACTCTGTGTTTTCCCCATTACCATGGGTCTTGGAGATCCTCTCATTTGAGTCAAGCAAAATGTAAGCCCACCTTTACCTCTGATATAGGTCAATTGCCATCTTAGTTTAATTTTCATCATAGAGCTATTTTTAGCACCTCCTATGTTTTCAACTCTATAAAAAAGGCTGCCATGACTGCCAAATGTGTCCCTGACTACTGAAAGGATTGGGAATCTCATTTTATTAGCTTCTAGCCTTGCCAATAAATTGATCACGCTGAGAACTTTGTGTATCCATTTCTCATTGCAGATTTTTATTGTGACAAAAACAGCATTCTGTCCTCTCCCCTGTTCCAGTCAACATTTTAATCAGTCATTAATATAAAGACAGAAACAGATTGGTTACCAGATTTGTGGATGATACAAATCTAGAAGGAATAGTTAATATATTGGATGACAAAATTGTGACCTAAAGATATTTCAACAGCCTCTACCCCATTAATATGTATGATACTTGAGGGCAAGGATGATCTATTGTTTTATCTTAATATCCCCAGTAACTAACACAGGTATTTAACAAATATTTATTTCATTGATTCAGATGAAATTAAAGAGAAGTGGGTGGAGAACCCTGTACTTCAGCCCCAAAATTAATTGCATAAATATAGGATAGGGGACACATGGCCATAGAGATCTATGAAAGCTACCTGGACATTTTAGTGGAGTATGAGGTCAGTTTAATTCAGTGATGTATCATGATAGCTAAAAAAGTTAATGTTGGGCTGGGCTTCATTAATCAGACTATTGTCTCCAGTATACGGGACTACTCTTGTTTTTCATTTTCAAATAGCTAAAAGGCTATAATGTATGAAGAGGTTTAGAATCTGAAGGCAAAGTAACAACCAATTGATTAAGAGTTACATAAGACAGAACTTCTTAATTCAATCAAACAATTCAACAAATATTAAATGTCTATGCTAGATGCTGGAGATTTAAAACTGAAAAAAAAATTCCCTGTAGTCAAAGGGCTTACTCTTTACTGGGAGGATATAACATGACCAGACAAACAAGTAAATAAAAAGGATGTTCAAAGGTGTTTCAAGAAGAGAGTACTATTAATTGAGCTCAGCAAAGATTTGTATTGGAGGTGACACCTGAGCTATGCTTTAAAGGAATTTAGGCATTCTACCAGGTGGAGGTAAGGACAGGATAGATTCCAGACTAGAAAAACAACCAATTCAAAGATAACAAAAAGAATGGCACATGTGGTGAACTATTACCAGTTAGGAAGCTATTGAAATAGTCCAAGGAAAATGAAATGAAGGCTTGAGCAATTGCAGTCTGTGTAAATGGAGAGAAAGGGATGGATGGATTTGAGATTCTGTGGATATAAAATTGAAAAGACTCAGCAACTAAATAGTTATTGTTGAGGTTTAGGGGTTTAAGGGTGCTGAAACCCCAAAATCACAATATGTGGGTCCTGCCTGAAAGAATTTGACCCACACCTTATTTCAGCCAAAGACAAGGTTTATTAGAACATCCATCATATTGGGCAGACTCTTAAGGAATCTAAACACATGTATCCCTAATGCAAGGGGGCCAGATTTTAAGAATCTGAGCACCTTAATGGAGACAAAATGGACCTTATATACAGAAAGACTGTGGGAGGGATCTAGGAGTGGCTAAGGAGTCTGCTGGGACTAAGGTAACAGAATGCCAGGGACCTGGACCACGTGGCCAAGGGAGAATGGAGCCTAGCTAGGATTAAGGGTGGGAAGTGGTGGGAGGGAGGGGACATTGGGAGGTAAGACAATGGAGGGCTTGGCTAGGTTGAGGGTAACAGAGAATTGGGAGATTGAGAGTAGCAACAATGAAAGGCCAGTTGATGAGATTATAGCCTCAGACAAATGCCAGAGATTTGGCCTTGTGGGAAAGTCCACAAGTGGTCCAGATCCCATCCTCATCAGTTATGTGGAATGAAAAGTTGAGGACTCTGAGGTTTTTGAGCCTAAGTGACTGGAAAAATGATAGCACACTCAACAGAAATGGGGAAATTAAGAAGAGGCATCACAATTTCATAGATTTAGAGCTGGAAAGGGGCCTTAGAGGTCATCTATTCCAATTTCTTCATTATATAGATGAAAAAACTGGGTCCCAAAGAAATTAAATGATTTACTTATGGTCACATACCTAATAAGGGTCAAAAGCAGAATGTGAACATTGGTCTTTCTGACCCCATTTCCAATGCTGTAACCATTACACTACATTGGTTTTCTAAAACTTATTTGAATACATGCACAAATAAATTATCACTTTGTTCTGTTGCTACTTTTAAATTGCCATCTCAATTTCCATTTTTAAGGTACAAGATGACAAATGTTTTTGACTTATTTACAGGGAATAAAGAACATGACCACAGAGCATACTTCCTCAAGAGAAGCTAAGTATCCCCGTCAATAATCTTTGTTACTTTCAAACAAAGCTAAAGGTTGAACACCTTTGACAGATATTAATTGACATGGTAAACCAGAGTAACTTGGCAAGATTTTGGCTCCTCTAAATATTTATGGGATGTTCACCTCAGCGTGGGGTCACTCCTGCTTGGTGACTGTATTTTCACCACCTTTTAAAATGTATCAGAAACCATGGAGAAAGAATCTTATACTTTTCTCCTTTGCACTGAGAGAGATATAAGAAAATATTGACAACAAATCAAAATTCCTTTTTTAAAAAAAACACATATATTCCATTTTCCAACTCTCATTCAAATTAGGGAAGAGAAAGGATTCTGAACTCCAGATTCCTCATTCTCTTTGTATTCCCCTTCCAGACCTCCCTATCCTAACCACACCCACATAAAAATTCACATGCATACTTGCATTTAAATCTTCTGGGTGGGCAAACTTAAAGGAGGCCCCTGAGGTATGCATACTTCTGAAGTGAATGGATGGATAAATGAATGAATGAATGAATGGAAAAATCATTTATTAAGCCCTCTTGTCTGGTGTACTATTAGGGGGAAGAGAGAGACCTTGCCCTCAAGTTTTTTTCCTAATAGAGGGAGACAAATTTCATAGAGGAATGGTGGTCAAGGCTTGTCTCATAGTCCCTCCTTTCATGTGCCTCATAATCACTTGGGGGGTGGGGCTAATTAGCACAATGCTTCCACTTACCTGATTGTGACAGCTCTAACAAGTAAATGGTCTATGTCTTCTCAAATAGTCATGTTTGATGCAAGCATTTGGTCTTAACATTTATTTCTCTCTCCATTTGGGATTTTCTTTTTCTTGTATAGGAAGTCACAAGTAACTCAAGAAAGACTTGCACAAGTGGACATCAATTTATATTCAACTAGTCCTACCCAGCATGAAGAGATATGAACTCTGGGGACTAAAAAATGAGGTTGTTTGGTATAAATACCATTTAGAGACTTAGGTGTTGTGTTGACAAAGATAGAATGAGTAAAGGAACCAAAGTGAACATTTAAATACAATCAGAATCATATTCTCCCAATCTTTTCTTTCATATTTTCAGTGTTCCCAGGAGATAAAAGAAGCCAGAACTATCCTCAAATTGTCATACAATATATTATATGATATCTGCTTTCTCTTTTGAAAAGTATGCAATGTAAAGGTTCATTTTCTTTTCTTTGGCACAACCATGATAAGTGCACACATACATACACAAATATGCAAGGATTGAATAAAGTACAGCAAATCTACATTTAGATAGAAATAACAACCAAATTCACAATATAAATATTACTGCCTTTTTTTTCAAATGTCACAGAAAACATTTTTCTTCTCATGGCTTTGAACTATTCTGCATATTTTACCAGAGTTCCTTAAATAGTTGTATTAACATGAACTTTTTCTATGGACACTGATTAACTTACATGACTATACCTCATGTCTATATTGTTCTTAACTTAAAATTTATTTTTCTAAACTAACAAAAATTTATTTTATCACCACCCTTTCCAAATAAGAAAAAGGAAAACAAAAAATTTGTTATAAATATACAGAGCCAAGGGTGGAGCTAAGATGGTGGAGTAAAAGCAGTGACTTGCTTGAGCTTTCCCCCAAACCCATCTAAATACCTGTAAAAAATGGCTCTAAACAAATTCTAAAGCAGCAGAGACCTGAAAAAAACAGAGTGAAACAAATTTACAACCCAAGACAACCTGGATGGTTGATTAGAAAGGTCTATCACACCAGGCTGAGAGAGGAGTGCAGTTCAGCATGGGTGTGCAGGCAAAACAGGCCTCAGCCAACTTAGAGCAGGCCTCAGGGAGTTGAATGAAGGAGAGCTGTGGTGGGTTCCAGACTTCTCAATCCATGAATGCCAAAGAGAAATTAGAAGGGCAGTAGGAAAAGTCTGTGACTGTGGGGAGAGAGAAGCTCACTCCCAGCCCCTGTCCTAGCACAGCCCAGGATGACAGCAGCTTCCAGACCTGTCAGCCCACAGACTGAGGGGGAATAAAGTGGCTGATCAGAAAGTGATTTCAAGGATCTCTTTGCTGGTGCTGAAGCAGGATTCTCTTGCTTTGCTCATGCTTGGATCTGGGTTGCAGTTCTGGGTGGTGGTCCTGAAGCAAGGAGGAGCACTGGTGTGGTGGAGAGGGAATCCTCCTCACAGTTCCAAGGCAGAAAAGAGTGCTTGTGGTCACTCTTAGGCCAGAGTCCAGGACAGGAAAGGAGTAAACACCTCAGCCCTGATCATACTACATCAGGAAAACTGAAAATGTACAAGTCCTTAGAAGTATCTCTGAAAACAGCTGGACAAAACCTCCAAAGCCTGAGACAGTACATTCTCTACACTGGAAGCAGACCCCCACCTTAACAAAGAGTTTATAATTCAAGTAATTGGCTGGGATGATGAGCAAACTGTGCAAAAAAAAAGTCAGACCACAGAATCTTTCTTTGGTGACAAAGAAGATCAAAACATACAACCAGAAAGAGACAACAAAGCCAAAGCTCCTACATCCAAAGCCTCCAAGAAAAAAATTAATTGGTCCCAGGCCATGGGAGGGTTCAAGAAGGATTTTGAGAAGCAAATAAGAGAAGTAGAGGAAAAACTGAGAAGAGAAATGAGAGTGATGCAAGAAAATCATGAAAAACTTGTCAACAGCTTACTAAAGGAGATCCAAAAAAATACTGAAGAAAATAACTGCTTAAAAAATAGCCTAACCCAAATGGCAAAAGAGGTCCAAAAAGCCAAATGAGGAGAAGAATGCCTTCAAAAGCAGAATTGGCCAAATGAAAAAGAAAGTCCAAAAGCTCACTGAAGAAAATACTTCCTTAAAAATTAGAATGGCACAATTGGAAGCTAGTGACTTAATGAGAAATGAAGACACTGTAAAACAAAACCAAAAGAATGAAAAAATAGAAGACAATATGAAATATCTCATTGGAAAAACAACCAACCTGGAAAATAGATTCAGGAGAGAGAATTTAAAAAGTAATGGACTATCTGAAAGCATGATCAAAAAAAGAGCCTAGACATCATCTTTCAAGAAATTATCAATGAAAACTGCCCTGATATTTTAGAACCAGAAGGCAAAACAGAAATTGAAAGAATCCAGTGATTACCTCCTGAAGGAGATCCCCAAAGGAAAACCCCTAGGAATGTTGTAGCCAAATTCCAGAGTTCCCAGGTCAAGGAGAAAATATAGCAAGCAGCCATAAAGAAACAATTCAAGTACTGTGGAAACACAATCAGGATAACAAAAGATTTAGCAGCTTCTACATTAAGGGACTGGAGGGCTTTGAATATAATATTCTGGAGGTCAACAGAAATAGGATTACAAGCAACAATCACCTACCCAACAAAACTGAGTATAATCCTTTGGGGGGAAAAATGGACATTCAGTGAAATAGAGGACTTTCAAGCATTCTTGATGAAAAGACCAGAGATGAATAGAAAATTTTACTTTCAAATACAAGATTCAAGAGAAACATGAAGAGGTAAACAGGAAAGAGAAATCATAAGGCACTTATTAAGTTTGAACTGTTTATATTCCTAAATGGAAAGATGATATTTGTCATGAGACCTTTCTCAGAATTAGGGTAGTTGGAGGGGAAAAAAAATTATATGTATGTATATATATATATATGTTGATAGATAGATAGATAGATAGATAGATAGATAGATAGATAGATATAGATATAGATATAGATAGATATATAGATAAGTAAATAGAGGGCACAGGGTGAGTTGAAGATGAAGGGGTGATATCTGGAGAATAAAATTAAAGGGTGAGAAAGGATTATACTGGGAGAAGGAGAAAGGGAGAGGTAGAATGGGGTAAATTATCTCACATAAAACAGACAAGAAAAGGTTTTTACAGTGGAGGGGAAATGGGGGAAGGTGAGAGGGAATGAGTGAATCCTATTCTCCTTGGATTTGGCTTAAGGAGGGAATAACATACACACTCAATTGGGTATGGAAATCTATCTTACCTTATAGGAAAATAGGTGGGGGGAAAGGGACAAGAGAGCAGAGGAATGACAGAGGAGAAGGCATATTCGGGGAGAGAGTTATCAGAAGCAAACACTTCTAAGGAGGAGCAGGGTCAAAAGAAAGATTGGAATAAATGGGGGGCAGGATAGGATGAAGGGAAATATACTTAGTTTTTCATAACATGACTACTATGGAAGTGTTTTGTATGACTACATATGTATAACCTGTATCAAGTTGCTTGGCTTCTCAATGAAGGTGGGTGGAGAGGGAGGAAGGGAGAAAATTTGAAACTGAAAGTTTTAAAACAAATGTTAAAAAATTGTTTTCACTTGCCACTGGGAAATAAGATATACAGGCAATGGGGTATAGAAATCTATCCTGCCTTACAGAACAATTTAAGGGGAAGAGGATAAGAGAAGGGTGGGGGTAGATAGAAAGGAGGGCAGATTAGGGAAAGGGGTTTTCAGAATGCATGCCATCTTGGGGTGGGGGGAAGGATGAGATGGGGAGAAAATTTGGAACTTAAAATCTTTTTGAAGTGAATGTTGAAAACTAAAAATAAATAAATTAACAAAGAAAAATAAAATTTATATATGTATGATATATATATGTATATATATAGAAAGAGTCTAGTAAACTTTACCATTTGTCTTCTGGAACTGATCCCATGTCTTTTAGCAAGAAATTGCCCCTTAGAACAGGGAGTATATTCTTTTCCCCCCCCAACTTCATATTCCAGCAAAATTCCTTTTATATAGTAGATACTTAGTAAATGTTTGTTGAATTGGCTTGAGCTAAATTGAGAGACAATTATGTATGGCAAGTTACATCAACAATCCAGTCTTATCTGAGATTTCTGGGAAAGGCAACTATCTCAGGGCACGAAATGAAGTCTCAGCCTGATATGAACTTGTTTCAGCTATGTATTCATCTTTGCTTCTTTTGGCCCTGAGTATACCTGTGTGTTTGTGCTTTGCTTTCTGGCTAATTTTTTGATTGGTGGCTTTTATTCATGTCTTATTGGAGATATTGCTGTTTAGTCATTTCAATCATGTCCAACTCTTCATGGCCCCATTTGAGGCTTTCTTGGCAAAGATAGGTGGCACTCGGCCACCTATCTGCCTGCAGGTGATGTAGAACTTCTTATATGTTCACTTAGCTTTTTTTTTCATAACTATTTCTGACATATGTCATATATGAGGGAAGTATTCTTCCTCAAGTAGTTAAAGACTAGGTTTCCCTCAACAAAAAGTCTTCAAAGGTATATCAGAGAGTACTGCACTGTGTGCCACTGACAGTGATGGTAGATAATGTAATTTCTTATTAAAATAAAATAGATTAGGCATATATAGGCAGAAGCTAAATCCACAGAACACAGGTTATTCTGTTAGTGTTGAATTCTTTGTATCGAAATACAGGCTTAAGCAAAATCCACAGAACACAGACAATTCATTTAGGGTTGAATTCTTTGCTTGAATGGGTCTACTGTGTATTATAGCCTGAGTAAAGCATGCACACACACACATACACACACCCACAAGCATACACACATGCACACATGCACACACATGCATATATGTACATACATGTATATATGTATGTATGTACATACCATTTTGCATGGAACAGAGAAACAGGTATAAAAGAGGGAATTAATTCTAAAGTGGGAGCTTAAGCCTATGAATCCTCTTACTTTGGATAAGTTTAACTTTAAAAAATTCTAATACAAAAATCATTTTTGACATTTAATATCTTCTTTTATCTCTTCATGTGAAAAGGAAGGCGACAAAGAAATAAGTAATCATTAATCACCTCAGTCTGTCTCATGAATAGTGATTGTTTTGCCTTCTGTCTTGTCTTCTGGGTTCAAATCTAAATCTACTACTTCCAAGCAGTGTAACACTGGATAATCATTTAGCCTCTCAATCAGTTTTCTCTTCTGTACAAGGAGAGTTATAATAGTTGTGCAAGTTTTTCACAGTAGAACTCAGAAATAATTTATTCAGAATAGCAAGAATAGTTTCCCATTTCCTTCTCCAGTTCATTTTATTGGTGAGAAACTGAGGTAAACAAGGTTAAGTGACTTGCACAAGGTTGCATAGCTAGTAAGTGTTTGAGGCTGGATTTGAACTCAGGTCCTCCTGACTCCAAGTCTGGCATTCTATCCACTGTGCCAAGTAGGGATGGGGGTGGTGGTGGCAAGGTACAAAGACAACAGTAATTCAGTGTGTATCAGATGCCCCATCTCTAAAAGAGAAGAATCTCTCTGATACTGGGGCACCTCCCAAATCAAATATCCTAAGGTCCACTTTAGTAGTTGAAGAATGATGTCAGCTCTTATGATAATCTATGTCACCACTTGACTCCTGTAAAGATAGTGAAAACACACTGGTATTTGTTTCAGCTTATTGTTTCCAATGTTCAGCTAGTATTCTGAATAGATTGGAATTGGTTCCAATTACTGTTCATACTTTATTGATACTTAAAGAATTTGAATAAACCAAGGCCAGAATGTCCACTGTTTTGTTGACATCAGCAATATCTTCAGGGAATCCCAAGGTCACTTCAATTTATCCCAAGTATAGGTATTTTTTGTCATTCAGTACTCCAAAGCCAAAACCTACAAGAGGCTGTATAAGTATTTTCCTCAGTTGTCCCTCATAGAATTATTGAAATTCCATGGTCATTTGTGATCCACTGTGCAGGACAGCAATAAAATCTATATTCCAAATTTTGATAGACACTTCTATTTGAGGTCCCATGACAGCTGTGGAAAAGAGTCAATAGGAATTGCTGATGAATTAATTGTCAATACTTGATGGGATCTGGGTCACCTCCTTCCATTGTCCTAATTTTCCTTCCCTGGGACTGATACTGTAATCCTCAGCTTCCAAAGTATCAAAGTTCCACTCTCTTCTCAAGTACATCTAGCCTGTATGTGGCAATTTTTCTATGCTTGTAAGAGAAGTCATCTGCCTCTTTGATCTTCTCTAGATGAGGGGGTATGTATATTGCTCTATCACAGTCTCTATGTGCTTAATTCAGGAGTTTTCCAAGAAGGTTAATTTTATCTATGAATTTTCCTTCAGAACTCCCCTCCCATCCTGCTTTTAGCCTGTTTCAACTTCTCCACCATTAGAGCAATTGTTCCACTTCATATCTTTGTCCATGTTTTGGCATGTATTTCTGGATCATTTGCATATGAAGCTATCCACTGGGCATTTTTGCAGCCACCACTGGGCTGATTTTTCAAATGGTTTTCATTTTTTAGCAAATCTTCAAAACTTGGCGGATTCTAATTAAAGGCCTAACTACATAAACGTACCTCATTGAACTCATTGTATTTGAAACCTGCACTCACTTATTCCAATTGGACTTTATCTTTGATCTAAGGCAGTATTGTGCATTAATTTCTGAAGTTTGGATTCCACAAGAAGCAGTCTTATGGCTTCTCACCTCTTCGTTGATATGTAGATGCAAGATATGTGGATTCTGTTTGACTTGGTGTTTCACCAACTCCAAATAATTTTCTCAAGCTTTTGTAAACAATTTTGTCATGCAAACTTCACAAAAGTAGAAAATTATTTCCATTGAGGTTCCCTGTCAACTAGTCCCTTTTCACTATATTAGAAACCCTCTAATTTCACTCTGTTAGAGGCACATATACCTGTGTAATACAGATTTCCTATGAGATCTTCTCCTTAGAAAGTTCCTAAAGGTGGACCATCAGTGTTTCTCTGATATATCTTGTCCTATGTTTACTGTAAGGTAGAACATTTGCCTAACCAGTAGACTTCTCCTATTTTTCATAATCAGCTGATGTTTTACTGTATTATCCAGGGAAACTGGATCTGTTCCAAGGACACCATCTATGAATTTCCATTGATCTGTCTTTCAGTTGCTAAATGGACCTGACATTGGATTATTCCATTGATGAGATACTGACATCAGTCACAGGGGAGATATTTTATCTTAGACATCTAGACATAAGTAGAAGTAAACTCTTTACCTGATGAAATACAGTCTCAACACCACTAGCATATTTATCTGCTACAGCTAAGGTTTTACCCTAACCTTAAAAGATGAGAATCTAAACGTAGTTTCAAACTTGATCCTCAATTGACAGTTTCCCCTTTGCTCATTAAAATCATCATTTTATAAGGGCTTCCTCCACTTCAAATGAGATGAGAAGATGTCACAAACTAATGTTGTTAAATATCTGAGTCTTTTTTCTGATAACTTGTTATACTCACATCCCTCTGACAAGCCGCATAACATTCATAGTGATTTGTCTTAAAGCCTTTTCTAAATGGACTATCCTGATGTCACATAACTCACTTAAGAATTCTTTAAAAACTTTCATGGTCCCTCATTCCCATACAAACCATCTACTGTAAGTATCAGTAAACAGTTAGGTGCATCAGTATTTGAAAGGTGGCAATATTTTGCCAGTAACACTATCAGAGGATCAAAATTTCACTCCATAATGCCAAAATTTACTAGTTACAAAGAACAATACAGTTGTTCAAGCAATTTATTCAAATCTAATATAGCCTAGAAGCAATAATAACAAGCATCAAACTTAGTCATAAGCAAACAACCTTCTAGTGATAGTTATAATAATAAAAGTATTAATAAAACAAGTTTCTATTGTTGGCACAAAGGAGCAAGCATCACTATGCAGAAATATTTAAGTAGTACATGAGGATTTCACTTTATAAGATCTAAAAACAAATCAATTCTAAAATGAGAAGGAAAAACAACAAAACCAAAATTAAATCCCCTCAGAGAAGAAAAATCCAAATAGCATAGTGTTCATTACAATTGATGGATAAAATTCTTCTCAAAATCGACCACTCTTGGGATTAATTCAGATTTCACATAAAACAAATAATAATGACTGGACAAAAAACTCAAGATGATAAATAAATTCTGGCAATATTATCATCAGAAGTCCCTTGGGCAATATTGGAAAAAAAAACAAGAAAAAAATGAATCCCAGGATGAAATCCCTCTTATGTAACTTTTGCTTCCATTTATGTAGCAGAATTGTAAAATATGAATGGGTTCATAAGAACAGGAGTTGGAAAACTTTCAACAAATCGTTAGATAGTAAATATTTCAGGCCTTGTGTGTCAAGATGAAAATCAAGGATATTATGTAGGTACTTAGATAACAAAAGAGAAAATATTTATATAAAATTTTATTAATGAAATTCAAAATACAGTAATTATCATCATCATAATAATATGGTAACACAGGTCTTTTAATAAGAAGAATGAATTTCTTCTTGGTGCATAAATTTTTGCTTAAGTGGGGTTCAAAGTTAATGTTCCCTGTACCAAATTGATTGGAAATAATCATCTATTAATTTTTATCTTTAGTAAAATTTTACATATTTCATGTTTGAATATGTCTTTTTTGCATAAATTGGTATTACTAAATATTGATATTATGCCACAGGCACATGATTTTAATTGAGCATATTTATCACTTGGAGGGCATTCACAGAATTCTATTACATTTTTCTCTTTTTTTTTTCCTTTCAGCATGTTATTACATTGTAGATTAATCACTTCTGATTAAAAGTTAAGTGGAAACTCCTCAATTATACAGTTAAATTATTGTGAAAAATAAAAATGTATTTTGTACTTATTTGCATTGAGTTCCAAAAAAAATGCTGCTGGAACTGTAGTTCGAATTCAGAAAATACACCCATAGCAAATTTGTGTGGAAATAGAAATCTCACTTCTTGTTTTAACTTTTGAAGTCATAGGAACTATGTAAATCAAATTGACTTCATTTGTGATTCACAAGTTAGTTGTTCAATTGACTTTCCTACAACATAAATTTCACATAAAACTGAATGTTTTGCCTTTTATTATTAGATGAAAACATCAATTCCACAGCAAAAACTAATTTCCAAAGCCATTCAGTGTTTGATATTATTGGCTGAGGATGGCTTTTCTCATTCAGAAAAAATGTTCAATCTTACCCCTGAGCACACACACACACACACACACACACACACACACACACACACAAATAACAAATAAAACAATTTTTCCCCTTTTCTTTTTTTTGATGTGTTGGGTATATACTTGTAATAGAGAAATAATAAAATGCTACAGTGTGGCAATATATGCCACTGGAATTTGAATCATTATAATTTGTAGTACACTGAACAGTGAAAAGAAATGCTCTTTGTCTCAACTATTCAACTTTGATAGTGTAGTAGGAAAGCAGCCATGGGCAATGTGTGAACAAATGAAGAGTGGCTGTGTTCCAGTAAAACTTTACTTAAAGATGTAAAAGCCATTTTCAGCTCATGGGCTGTTAAAGATTTATCTTGTGAGCAGTGGTTTGCTGACCACTGACTTAAAAGGACAATTATAAAATAGGTCCTGCAGATGCCTTCAGCATAATTCTCTACCAATGGGTAGGGGGTTAAGCTTTTATAGGAAATCTCTCTCTCTCTCTCTCTCTCTCATAACTCCCATTTCACCTTTGTGTCACAAAGGGAAACTCAGCAACAAATGGACAGATTCATCCACAGTTGTTTATGAGAAATAACATTAAATATGGGAAATTATTTAATTTATTATTTAACAAAATAAATAAATAAAAAATAAGCAGCAGGGAAATGTCTATCTCTTAACTCTTCTCAACTGGCTAATTTCTTTCAGTACCCCTGCCACCTGAGCTAACTACTTCCAGAAACACAGATACAGACACACTGACACATAGATACACACACACACACACACACACACCTCTCCCAGATTGTCCATTTAGATGCTATCTCTCATAATCTGAATAAAGGAATTGCAGATGAGGCAGACACTGGCTAATGTCCATGTTGCTATGGGACAGCTTCTTATTCTCTCTTCTTCCCTCTTTTCCTTGAAAGTCCCCAAATTTCCAATGCCATCATATGTGAAAAACTCTACTCTTCACAACCCAATCTCCTCAGTTTCAGTGTGAATTTCAAGTTTAGTTTCCTCTCTTCTCAAATTGGAAAGAACTATACATCCTAGTGGTTAGGGTTGCCAGTCAACACCTTGTCAAAGGATATATGTAACCTCTTCCTGTGGTGGTTGAGAGGAGAAAAGGTGGGTGTCCTGGAGAGGAGGCTTCTAGGAGAGTAGTGGGCCAAAGGACCACAGGGATGCGAATGAGCAAGTACTCATGAAGGTATGAACACAAGAAGGCCCACCAGGATGAAATTTAGTTACTGTAAACACATTCCTAGATACATTTGACTTTAATATGTTTTATTTATTTGCAGTTGACATTTTATAGAAATCTTTTGTTTTTATATCACATTTATTTCAAAATGATTCTATCTTCTCCCTTCCTCAGGGAGCTTCTTTTTGTTAAAAAATTTTTTTAAATAAAAAGCAAAATTGTTCAGCTAACCAAAATGAACCTCAAACCTGTCAGAGTCCATATGCAATAGTAAACACCAATAATCCCCTATATCTTCAATGAAGGGTGGGAGATACATTTCCTTATTTTTTTTCTCTAGGGTCAAGTGTGGTCATTATAATCACACAAAATTCAGTTCATTTTTATTGGTTTTGTTTATTTACATTTTTATAGTTGTTGTGTATGTTGTTTTTCTATACATTGTTTAATTTTTAACTAGCTTTCAATGAATCTTCTTGCTCCTCATCTCCTTTCTCTTGTTTAATTTTTGCTTTATTTTGTTTTTATTTGTTTTGGAAAAGCATCTTAGGAGTAAGGTCAAGGCAGTTGAAACAGAAAATAGGAGTTTCAAAGGATCCTGGGAAGAGAGGTGGTACAGAACAGGTTAGGATTGGATTAGTTGTCCTATGGAGTGTGAGAACTCCCAGAATCCTCCTGTTATGACCTAACCCCCTTGCTTAAGATTAGAAGCCCACATTTCTAGAAACCTCTCTTGATGATTTACTTTTCCTATTCCCTTTACCTTTAATTAGTCAAACATTTTCTGTCAGTGTCTGAGTGGAGAGGAAGCAAAATCATTTTTAGCTTAGTGTTTTAGGAAGATCTATATCAACTTGGTTCCATGAAATACACTGTATGCTGAAAAACTTTCTGCATTAAGCAGACAACCTCTCTGATTTACTGTTTGAGGTCTTGGGAATCAACCAAGTTCAGTGGTATAGTTGTTCATGTTTCTTTTATCTCATTCTCAAGCATTTTTCAAGGGCTTTCGTCCTGTCTCAACTCTTAGAAGTTGAGCAAGGACTGTGTCTATTCTTTGGGTGCCTCCTTTAAGGTCTAGTTCAAGTACTGTGTATGCAAGGATGCTCTGTATAAATGATTAGCTGACTGGCTTGTTTGTTAAAGATAAATAAATAATTGGATACCTGGAGAGATCAACCACAAACTTCCCACACTATGCAATCCCCCAGAGCTTTTGCTCCATGGCCACTCTCCACACTACAGGGACAGTAGCAGACAAGGGTCCTGCAGGCAAAGAGACATATCTCAGCTGCTACTGTGATTTGGCCTTTGAAACACACTCACCTGGGGGGAATAGAAAAAGATGAAAAGGAGGAAAAGCTAACCAGTTGTGGAATGCTGGTCTTCCATAGTTTGAGCTAGAAACAGCGATTGATTCAGAGAAATAAAAGAGAGGAGAATAAAACGTAAGTTACCCAGATACTTTACAAATGCAGAGTTCACATTCTCAGAACTAAATAGGGAAGTTTTGGCTTAACAATGAATTTCTGTAAATCACAACAGACTGCCTCTGGCCCACTCTTTGCATGGGTGAAACACTCACAAAGTCAAGAAACATTGACCACTGCTAAGTATTAAAACCATTTTAATCTAAGAGTCCATCAGTGGTGCTCACACCCTCTATGAATTACCATGGACTTCAAGAAGCTTTAAAAATCTTGTACTGATTGTAGGACACACAATTATCTGATTTCTCTGAATTTTGTCCTTTTTTGTATTACTTATTTTTAAGCTTAGTAACCAAAAATAAAAACAAATATTCAAATATATAGGATAGAAAAAAAAATGGTTGAACATAAAGCCATATAATCTGTTCACAACAGTTTTTTTTAATGTATATTTTTCTCTATTTTAGGGTTTATTTTGTTTGAGATTGAGTCTCCCCTTGTACAGACTGGAAGCGTGGTGGTAATTCATGGACTCCTTCCTGTTACACATGAGAATGGAGGCTTTGATCTGCTCCCTTTCCAAAATAGGCTGATTCATCCCTCCTTAGGGAACTTGGTTCCCCCTTTACATCCTACCCCAACCTTTACATCCCCCAACCTCTATCCCTGGATCACCTTATTGGTGCCAGGCTTATAAAGAGTGATGGACTTTATGCCTATTGTAGCCCAGAACTCAAGTGATCTAGCTGCCTCAGCCTCCCTAGTAGCAGGGATTAGAGGTATATGCCATCATAGTCATCCTATATTAACTTTGCTAAGAAAATGTTCATAATAAAATTGATATAGCTTATGCCTAGGGGACCTTGAGGAAAAGGTATTCAGTTATAAATAGCAGATTTTAGATGGCAAGCTATCTCCCCTACCACAAAAGAAATGGTTAAAATTTAGAGACTCAAGAGTGCATTAAAATTCATTAAAAACATGTAATTACAAACTATGAAATCTATTACAATCTCTCAGGACATAGAAATAGCTTTCTGGGAATGCCAAACCTAAATTGAACCTGCATTGTTCTGAACACCTCATAAAGTCCAGATTCTCTGGCCAATGAAACAGGAAAGGTCATGGGTTTTTTAATCCCTTCAGGTTCAAGATAATCCTGTCAAAGAAAAGTGGGTGGGTTTATAGGCAACATCTCTTGCTTAGCAACTAGCACAACTCAGGAACTTAACTCTTAGAGATCTGAAAGTACTACAAAATCTGGAAACATCTATTTCTTAAGGCTGCTGTTTGGTGACCTGGTTTTGAGGAAAGAAATGCAAAACAGAGGCGTCAGTCAGGGACTTGACATTCAGTCTTAGGTTGACCTAGGAAAGCACATGTCCTTATTGTCATATGGTAAATCTTAATCACCACTACTATGTATAGATGGAGGAAGGGGGAGAGAACAGAAATCCATTCTTTCTTACTCTCTTATTGGAAATCTGAGAGAGAGTTGGCAAAATTCTTATTGATATAGTGAAAAAATAGTCTTTAATAGTCTATTGAGGGGACAATTCTTCCTGACTCATTTGCCTGTTATTTTGGATATAAACCCCAAGTAGGAACAGCTAGGAATCAATCAGAAGTCTTTGTTCATATATGTCCTTTTGATAGGGACAAGAGCATATTCCTAGTTAGATGAGAGATGTTACAATGTGGCAGAGCAGGGGACAAACATGATAATTCCATTAATGTAATTATTTTTGTTCAGATATGTGCACATTTCTTCATGGGGCTAGTAATAGCACCTACCTCCCAGGATTGTAGTGAGGATAAAGTGAGATAATATTTGTAAAAAAGTTTATTACAGTACTTGATACGTAATAGGTGCTTAATAACTCCTTCATTCATTCCTTACTTTCTACCATCACAATGGAATAGAATTTAAGATGTAAAGATTGGAGCTGCTTCATTTTCCATTCTTGGACCTGTTCTTCATTTATGGACTTCAAAATACATGTCTCTACTACTGTTTCATCCTAGAAATTGTCTTACTACCTATGACCTCCTTGCTATGGAACATATATATCCCTTTGGCCAACTCATCCTATAATATTCTTCCAGAAAGCCTTCCACAAAGAACTAGTGAGTTCTTCCTTAAGTCCTCCATTATAAAGAGCCCAGGTTGTCCCGCTTTTATTGCCATTCTCTTCATGTTTCCCAATCTTCAGAATTTGGTTATCTTTTTCTCTCCCTTCCCCTTATTTTGTCTTTCTCTGACTTTCTCTGTCTCTGTCTCTTTCTGTCTCTGTCTCTTTCTCTGTTTCTGTCTCTCTGTCTCTGTCTCTCTGTTTCTGTCTCTGTCTCTCTCTGTCTCTCTGTATCTATCTCTGTATCTGTCTCTCTCTGTCTCTTTTTCTCTCTTCTTCTTCTTTCTCCTTCTCTCTCTCTGTGACTTCTCTCTCCACTTTTCAGCTCCTTTTTGTCTGTTGTCTCCTCCCATTAGAATGTAAGCTCCTTGAGGGCTATGGGCTGTCTCTCATTTTGTATCTCCAATACTCCAGTGCTTGTATCTCTGGAACTTAGCACAGTGCTTAATAAATTCTTATTTATTTGCTCTTTTCTTTCCTTTCTTGTCTTTGTATACCAGTGCCTAGCACAGTGCCTGGCATATAGTAAGCATTTAATGACTGCTCACTTTTAATAACTGCTTGTATTTAATAATTGCTCATTAACTTGATTCTTCAAATTCTTCAGATCTGAGAGGTAGCAAACAGCTGTAGAAAGAATACTGGATTTTAGGTGTAGACAACTTTGCTCTGAATCCCTACACTAGCACTTCATTTTGATCTTGGTTAAGTTACTTAAACTGTCCAGGTCTCAATTTCTGATGTTAGACAAAAATTGCTTATAAGATGTTTTCCAACTCAAAATTCATAATCACATTTGTATTGTTTATTGTAGTCCTTAATTCTTATGCTGGATTTTCTATTTCCATCTAATGGTCAATTTTTAATTTTTTGTTTTTATTTTTAATCCACTGCTGAATAGTATTCTGCCATACTTTTGTTTATTTTGATATCTTGCAGTATAATTTCTCTTCCTCTTCCCCCCCTTAATAACTAGTTCACTTTTATTTTTTTTCATTTGTTTGTTTCTCTATATACAGCTTATCACTTTATTTCATAGATATAACAAAGACTAAGCAAAAAGATATTATAGATATCTAATTTAATGGAGTTCACCTGTATTTTGATTGATATTATATCAGATTTATAAATTATTTTTCATGGTAGTGTCATATTTTCTATATTAGTTTGATTTAGCTAGTTACATTAAATATCTATGTAATTGTTCAGTTTTTCATTTATTTCTGCTAAAATATTTTTCACAGCTGTCTTGTACTTGAGTACTTAATGGCAAAGTATTTGATGTCTTTTGTCAGCATTGTAAATAATGTATCTATTGCAATTTTTGTTACATATATAGAGATACTGAATATTTTTATGGGGTTACTTTATATATTCTATTTTTTTCCAAACCTGTTATTATCTCAATTACTTTTTAAAATTGAGTCTCTAGGTTTTCAAAATATGCCAAAGTATCATTCATAGTTGAAAATATTTGACCCATTCTTTGCCTATGTTTATTCCTTTAGTTTCTTTTCCTTGCCTTATTATTATACATTTCTGAAAATATATTAAATATTAAAGTTGAGAGTAAACAGTCTTGCTTTTCAAATCCTGTTCTTACTGGGAAAAATAAAGCCCTAAATTCATATACTTATAATTTTCTTATCAAATAAAAACCTTTTGTCATTCTAGAATGTTCTAGAAAAATCCATTCTTTGAATTTTAGTGCCTTTTAATATAAATGGATATAATATTTTAACAAACTTTTTTGATATCCATTCATATAATCTGTGGCTTTTATGTTTTTCTTACTGATAAATGATCCTTATAATTTGGGCATAAATTCTGTTTGATCATAATGATTTTTTCTCCTTTCCTTCCTTCCTTCCTTCCTTCCTTCCTTCCTTCCTTCCTTCCTTCC
>NW_020949613.1:27950262-28047176 GCF_900497805.2 Vombatus ursinus
CCTTCCTTCCTTCCTTCCTTCCTTCTTTCTATTATTACAACATTGCTTTATAGAATTTTATCTCGGAAGTCTCTTGACCCATAGTATAGACTCTAGTATGTAAGTATTAGATAGATGGTGAACTAACTACAAATGAACTACAGGATCCTCCCCTATAGTTGTACTTCCATATAGTTCTAGTGGCTTTCCTTCTCTACTGCTGCTTTCCCTTAACAAACTCTATTCTTAGACCATACCATGAACTCCAATCCCTCAACCCCTTAATTCTCTCCCAGATGATCTCCCCTGCACCAGCCCCTCTCCTCTTTTCACCCCTTAGTGAACCAATTCAAGTCTACATTCTCCTCTTATCTTGAGTTCTTGACAACCTTATCATGTTACCAATGATGCCCTGTCAATTATCAGCCTTGGATCACTTCTACCATCCACCACCTTACCTTCTATATTACTCAAAGTGCTCTTGAACATAGGTAGAGGAAATCATATAACCATAATTATTGGGTCCACTACAAATTTATGTCACACAACCTTAACTGAGACCTAATTTACAACACACAATCCTTATATACCTCCTTTATCAACTCATCATCTCACCTTCCATAGTGGTTGTTCCAAATATTTTCATCCCTCTTCAAACCTTCCATGACTCCTTGTTCCCTACTCTCTCAGCTGAGAACCTAGCTTTATATTTTACAGAAAAAAAGAGTAAGGTTAACTCATTCCCTCTATCTCCCCCCTCTCCTATCCACTGTAAAAACTTTTTCTTGCCTCTTTGATGTGAGATAATTTACCCCATTTACATACCTACTTCTCCCTTTCTCCTTCTCCCAGTACAATACTCTCACCTCTTAATTTTACTTTTTAGATATCATCCCTTCATATTCAACTCACCATGTGTCTTCTGTCTCTCTCTCTCTCTCTCTATATGTATATTCCCTCAGCTACCCTAATACTGAGAAAGGTCTCATGAGTTACAAATATTATCTTTCCATGTAGGAATATAAGCAGTTCAACTTTAATAAGGACCTTATAATTTCTCCTTCCTGTTTACCTTTTCATGCTTCCCTTGAGTCTTGTATTTGAAAGTCAAATTTTCTATTTAGCTCTAGTCCTTTCATCAAGAATGCTTGAAAGTCCTCTATTTCATTGAAAATTAATTTTTTCCACTGAGGGATTATACTCAGTTTTGCTGGGTAGGTGATTCTTGGTTTTAATCCTAGCTCCTTTGACTTCCAGAATATCATATTCTAAGTCCTCTGATCCTTTAATGTAGAAACTGCTAAATCTTGTGTTATCCTGATTGTGTTTCCACAATGCCTGAATTGTTTCTTTCTGGCTGCTTGCAATATTTTCTCCTTGACTTGGGAACTCTGGAATTTGTCTATAATATTCCTAGGATTTTTCCTTTGCTGATCTCTTTCAGGAGGCAATTGGTGGATTCTTTCGGTTTCTATTTTACTCTCTGGTTCTAGAACATCAGGACAGTTTTTCTTGATAATTTCTTGAAAGATGATGTCTAGGCTCTTTTTGATTGTGACTTTTAGATAATCCAATTTAAAAAAAAAATCTCTCCTGGATCTATTTTCCAGGTCAGTTGCTTTTTCAATGAGATATTTCACATTATCTTCTTTTTTTCATTTTTTTGGTTTTATTTTATCATTTCTTGATTTCTCATAACACCATTATCTTCCATTTGCTCCATTCTAATTTTCAAGGAATTATTTTCTTCAGTGAGCCTTTGAACCTCCTTTTCCATTTGGCCAATTCTGCTTTTAAGACCTTCTTCTCCTCATTGATTTTCAGATCTCTTTTGCCATTTGTGTTAGTCTATTTTTTAAGGTGTTTAATGCACACAGAACTCTCCTATCAACCACCCACGTTGGGCCAGAAATTTGTCTCACTCTGTCTTTTTGTGAGTGTTGCTGCTCTAGAATTTGTTTAAAGTCATTTTGTACAGATATTTGGAGGGGTTTGGGAGAGAGATCAAACAAGTCACTGCCTTTACCCCAATAATCTCTTATTGTCAAATTCAATTGCATTTTCTCAATCCTCATTCTTCTTAACCTATCTGAATTCTTGGACACTGTTGATAACCCTTTTCTTTTTGATGCTTTCTTTTCTCTAGGTCTTCATGAAATCAATCCAACCTGGTCCTCCTCCTGCATATTTGACCCCTCCTCATTCTTTGCTGGATCCTCATTTGGGTCTAATGATAGGTGTTCAAAGATTTTTGTCTTGAATACTCTTTTTTCCTTCTACAATATTTCCTTTACAAATTTCATGAATACTTATTGATTGAATTACCATCTCTGTTCTAACTATTCTAAAGCCTACTTATCCTATCTTAACCTCTTTGTTGACCTCCAATCTCTCATCTCCAAGTGCATTTCAGACATCTTGAATTGGATGTCCATTAGACATCTTAAACTCAATATGTCTAAAACTGAATTCATTATCTCCCCACATTGTTGATGGCAATACCATTCTCTCTGTTTCTCAAGCTAGATATCATTTCCAATTCCTCATAATCTCCTTATATCCAAATATTTGCTACAGACTATCAATTTCACCTTTGCAACATATCTCAAATATACCTCCTTCTTTTCTATCATACTGTCACCTCCCTAAACAAGCCCTCATTACCTCATTCATGGACTATTACAATAGTATACTTATGGGTCTGCCTACCTCAAATCTCTCCCCACTCCAATCTATATTCTATTCAAGACCAAAGTAATTTTCCTGGAGGTCCAACCATATCACTACCCCCCCCTACTCAATAAACTCCAGTTCTCCCCTATTGCCTTAAGGATCAAATACAAAAACCTCTGTTTAACATTCAAATCTCTTTATAACTTATGCATGCCAGTCTTCTCATATCTTAATCTTCATTATAAACTCTTCAATCTAGTGATCCTGGCCTCTTTGCTGTTCCTTAAACAAGACACTCCATCTCTCAGCTTCAGATATTTTCTGTAGCTAAACTTCATACCTAGAATACTCTCCTTCCTCTTAGCTCTATCTACTGACTTCCCTACCTTCCTTCAATTCCCAAATGAAATCTCATATACTATAGAAAGTCTTTCCTCACTCTTCTTAATTCAAGTCCTTTCTTCTTTTAATCATTTCCTATTAATCCTATTTATAGCTTATTTGTAATAAGTGCCTTATAATTTCTCCTTCCTGTTTACCTTTTCATGCTTCCCTTGAGTCTTGTATTTGAAAGTCAAATTTTCTATTCAGCTCTAGTCTTTTCATCAAGAATGCTTGAAAGTCCTCTATTTCATTGAATGTTCATTTTTTCCACTGAGGGATTATACTCAGTTTTGCTGGGTGATTCTTGGTTTTAATCCTAGCTCCTTTGACTTCCAGAATATCATATTCTAAGTCCTTTGATCCCTTAATGTAGAAACTGCTAAATCTTGTGTTTTCCTGAAATTAATTACTAGAGTTTTCTTTACATATTTCTATTAAAAAGGAAAATCAATTGAGAGCTTTTACATTCTTTTCCTTGATTATAAATTTTAAAACATAACAGTACTGTGAGAAGTATAACTGCAGGTGGTCACTGTAAGGTGTTAATTATTCTCACTGAGGCAAATCATCTTAAGCTCAAATATCCTTGCTGCTGCCTCATCCATTAACTTATTAGCCCCTTGAGGGCAGGGGTTATCTTTTGCCTTTTTTTGTACCTCCAAGTATGATAAATTTCATTTTATCATCTTAGACCTAATGTATGTCTTCCAACATCAAACATCTGAAAAAAAAACAATACTTTGTTATATTAACAACCTTTGTCTTTTTATAGAGAAATTAAATCTATTTATATCTAATTACATTCAAGTTGATAATTATCAAATTTTAATTGTCCTTTCTGTTTTGCATATTTCTCATTTTGTTAAAAAAAGAAAGAATCTTTTTTGTTTTTTCACAGATCTATTCCAGACACACATAAATGCACACTCCATTAGATAAAGTTTTTGCTATTTAGGCTGCTCTCTGTGTAAGTTTTGTGACCAATTAAATCTCTTCACTTACTTGTTGATAGAAATTTTGCTCCAAGGTCCCTCCCCATCATCACTTCCTACCCCTTCACCTTTCACCTCTATATTCTCATTGCCTTGCTATTTTTCTCCCATGAATTCCTTGTCTTTAATTCTCCAAATCCACTTGTTCCTCTCCTCTCTCAAACACCTTTGAATTGTTTAAATACATATTATTTTTCATTTTACTGGCATTTAAATTTCTCACTTCTTTGGCTTTTTCGCTTATGTTTTATATAGACAATTTATGCTACCTTTGTTGTTTTGGCAAGTGTACATTGATGAAATAATCTCTCTTAAAACCTCTTACTCTACTATCTTCCTGGAATGTCCATATGTTTTATCCACTTCACTGGAATTATAATTTTGTGTTTCTTGGTTACCTACAAAAATGGAAATATCACTGGATGTAGAGCTGGGACAGCTAGAAGAGACCTAGCTCTTTTATCTTCTAGTTGTGTGATATTGTGAAAATGTTTTCAGCTCTATTATTTAACTCACAAGTTGTTACAAGGAGAATCCTATGTAAATATTGAAGAATAATAGTCATGTGAGCTAGTATTATTTCAATATTTAAATGATGCAATACTTTATGGCTAAAGTATTAATGTCTTCAGCTTCTGGTAACACTAGGAAATTAATTATTAGAGTTTTCTTTACATATTTCTATTAAAAAGGAAAGTCAATTGAGAGCTTTTACATTCTTTTCCTTGATTATAAATTTTAAAACATAACAGTACCGTGAGAAGTATAACTGCAAGTGGTCATATAAGGTGTTAATTATTCTCACTGAGGCAGATCATCTTAAGCTCAAATAAAGAAGTAATTAGAGTTGGCAATAGAAGTGTAAAACAGGATGTTAACTGGTGAGTTTGCCAACTGATTTTACTTGCTACAAACATGTCCATATCATTTAAACAAATTTTTAAGAACTTCATAAAAATACTTGATTTCTCAACAGAAAATATGATTATATTGTAAATAAATAAACCTTTCTGAGGTACTTTGCCCTGGGAGTATCTTTTTAGCATTCTCCATTCTGTTCAGAATTACTTGGCTCACAGGTAGTATTTCCTGTCATGCTAAAATTGATCTGATGATTATTTCCTTTTCCCCTTTACAAACAGGTCATCTCAAATACGGCACTAAGAGAAAATCTCTTTTCCTTCATTTATTAGGGTTTTTTAAATGGGTAAAAGATATAAAATTCATCTTTATCAGAATTATAACTCACAAATTGTCAATAAAAACTATAAATGTACCCACTAGAATTCATTAGTATTGTAAATTAAAAGTTATAGATGCTTTTTAAAGAAATCTATATGGTTCACATGTTACTGTGAAACTTTTCTTAGTGAGGGTGAAGAGTAAGGATTCTTGATCAAACAATGGGGTGAATGTATTAGTGAAGCCAATAACTCTCTAGGTCTAAGCAATAACAGTTATCAATTACACCATGATAAAATTGGGTCCATCCTTAATTTGTGCCTTCTATCTCTTAAGAATAGCATAAGCACTTATTACTACTTCTATTTTGGGGGCAGACTATTCTTTGGAGTTGGAATCAATCAATCAAACAACAATTAAGCTTCTACTATGTCCTAGGCACTGCTCTAGATGCTGGGGACCCAAATATAAAGAATGAAACAATCTCTGCTTTCAATGAACTTAGATTCTAACAGAGTGGAATAGAAGAACATATGCAAGTAGATAGATAATAAATATAAATAGAATCAGTACAAATAAGTGCAAAGAAGTTAAATATAAGTTAGTTTGAAAATTAGGGAACTGGAAATTAATAGATCAGGAAAGACTTCATGTAGAAGGTGGTACTTGAGATGAGATATAAAGGAAATGAGATTCCGTGAGGTAGTGATGAAGAGGAAAGAAATTTCAGGCATGAAGATGGCAAGCATAAAGGCATAGAGATGAGAGGTGACATGCTAAGTGTGATGTACAGAGAAAAAGCTAGTTTGTCTTGATAAGGGGTATTAAACATGTAGTCATTGTGGAGCCCACAACAGTCCAGACTGCAGCCTGAACTAGATTAAATGCAATTGAGAAATATTTATTGAAATAAAAAAAATGAAACAGCAATAATTTGCATTTAAAAAAAAACTAAGATTAGTCCAAAGGGATCCTTATATATGCTTTGGTAGCCCCTTTTTCTATTTGTTTGATTCTAGTAATCTGGATCACTGAATTAAGACAGGGCAGTAATATATGAGACTTGAAATATTGTTTGGAACAGGTTGTGAAAAACTAAATAGAAGAGTTTCAATTTTATTTTAATGACAATAGGGAGACAATGACACTTATAATATTATGCTAGAGGATAATAGGATTTCAGATAGATACCTGGGCCATCCTATTTCTATTACATTGATTCAAGAGGTGGGGCAACCTAGATTTTCTCTGTTATCACTTTATGCATAAAATATTTTTGTTTCAGTAATAAACCTGCAATATAGGGCAATTATTAAAGACCAGTTTCCTAAAGTGGGAGAGGGTGATGTTGGATTGATGAATAACTGAAGAAGGAGCTGAATTTACCAGCTATTCCAGAAAAGATGGGGAATATTTATTTGTCCCAAAATATGTTCATTAATCCTATCAAGAAACAGGAACTTGATGGTAAGCCTATCAGAGAGGATAGGCTTTGAGCAGGAAAAGAAATTCAATTGGTTAGGAAGAATCTTGGGAAATAAAGACAGGAATGTCTTTCTCATCCAGTGAGATCAGGTATGGGGGAAATGTAAAGTGATCTGCATTCATTGTAAGGTACACAGTTTCAGGGGTGGGGAACCTGCAGCCTTGAGGCCACATGTGGCCTTGTAGATCCTCAAATGCAGCCCTTTGACTAAATCCAAACTTCACAAAAAAAATCCCCTTAATAAAAAGATTTGTTCTATAAAACTTGGACTCATTCAAAAGGCTGCACACAAGGACCTAGGAAGCCACATGTGGCCTTGAGGCTGCAAGTTCCCCACCACTTTAGATAATCACATTTACGAAAAGTGACGAGAAATATGTTCATAGTTCATTGGCTTATAATCACTACATTGTGTTTCCTTTGCATTCAGGAGTATATGCAGTATTAATATGAATCTGAATTTAATTTATACAACTTTAGCAAATGCCCTATTTAAAGGTCAAAATTTCCACCTAAAAACACATCTTTGGCTGTAAATGATAATTATTCTCCCAATACACAACAAAATATGTGTACCACTATAGCTATCACATTGTGCCACAAAGCTATGATCACTATAAAAAGACATACTTTCTCCCTTTCTGATCTTTGAATTGAAAAGGCATGGTGAAGGAAGTGAATTTAAGTGAGCTAATGAGAGAAAGAAGGTGACATACTGATCTCCTGTTTAAGAAAAGAAAAAAAAAATCAATAGTAATTTTGTAGTAGGAAGAAATCTTTGTTATTGTTCATGGGCTTGTTTAGTAAGTGCTTATTACAATACCTGGTAGGCAGTAGGTGCATAGTAAAAGTTTATTGATTGCTACCTTAAGACAGCCATTGGGTGTTTAAAATCCTTAACACCACCCCTCACCCATACCAAGTAAGAACTTTAGATCTCCATTGCCACTTATGAAGACAAGAATGAACAAGCTAGCAAGTGGAAGGAACTAGAATTCAACAGTGGCATCAATACTTACAATATATTTTTAGGACTACAATATTTGTTCATTTATTCTATTGGATAGTTCTGATCAATGTGCATATTTTCTTTTCATGTATTCACATGTAATGCTATTGTTATATTTCAGCTCTAACCAAGGACATTACAAAGTTTCAATATGGATTCTCCATATTGCTTCAAGGGCTGCAAAGGATGGAAATCAAAGTTTCACTGGCCTTAGTACTATAGGCTGACCAATTCCTATTTCATGGGATAAACATTCTTAATTTGAGAAACTTACATGAACAGGTTAGTTAGTGCTACTATATTAAAATGCCCAAGTGATGATATTCATTTTTGAAATACAAAATTCTATTTCTATTGTCCTAACCTCATCTAAATATCCTTTTTCATTATCTGTGACTTTTCTCTAATGAAAAATTTTACATATTTTTTTGTGGTGGCCTGGAGGTAACCCTTGGATCTTGAAGCTTATTTCAACAACATTCAAGTTCTGGCAAGTTCTATTATGTTAGGAAGATTTTAGTACATTTGAGATAAAAGAGTACACTTATTTTCCAAGACTAGCTAGTTGGTGTTAAAATTCTTAGGCCACAGCAACCCATGGAAAAAAAATGCAGAATGGCCTTCAGTCCTACAGTCATTTTTAAATTCTTCAGAATTTTTAAATTCTGAGTGATAGAGTGGTGGAAAAAAGGGTAGAGGCTCATAAGAATCAAAGTTCTTAGACAGTCTAGAAACATTATCTTAGCTATTGTCACATTGAATATATTAAATTTTTGTCCAATGATCATACTACTGAAATAACTGAATTATGTCCATCTTGACAATCTTGCTACAAATAAAAGCAGATAACTAAAGGGAATTGTAGCTAAATGGAAAGATGTTTTCTAGGTTCTCCTTGAAAAGACCAGTAAGAAACATTTTTTACAAGGGGTACCTGGTCATCTCTTAATGTAGTTCTAATGATAAATACTTTCAAAAAGTCCATCACTCAAATAATTCAACTTTATCTGTCAACATTTTTTTGCATAGTATGAAGAGGTAAAGAACTTCTATAAAAAACTCAGTAAGGACAAAACATGCTTTGATACTCAATGACCACACTGTTAAGACAAGCATCAATAAGATGGTAAAAAAAGATTTTGGAAAATATGGCTCGGGGTAAGTAGGGCAAGGAATAACAATGGTTAAGGCTTTTAGACTACACAGTCTGACATTTATGAAACCTTTCTTCAAGAAAATAATTAAGAGACACTGAAAACAATAAGTTCAATAAAACATTTTTAAAAGAATATTTATATTGATTTACTATTTACTACTAATATTTTATTAATTATACATAAATATGATATTAAATATCTTTATTTTAAGATATGCATATATATGCATGTGTTTGTGTATATATGTGTATATTCATACACATATTTCACATACATATTTCAAACATCATAAGTAATTAGAAATGTTTTTGTTCAATGACTCTCCAATTGTTGTTATCATACAAGACATTAAACAAGGAAGTATATGCTCACCAAATGTATTCACCCATGAAATGGAGATCAGGTGCAGAGACCAAGTCAAAAAGTTAGTCCCTATATTGGACATGGTGAGTGCCTTTGCAGGTTTCTGTTTGTAGGAGAAATGAAGATGTTATTTTGATTGAATTGAGTCATTTTAGAGGTTCTTTAAAAGAGATCCATAATCACTGTAAAGAATTTGTTCTATCTATTCACATAGGAAAAATCAAATGGGAAGAAGATATATTGTTTAGATGATTATACACAGGTTCACAGGCAACCTGTAGAGTACATAAGCACAAATGCACATACATACGTATATATACATATACATACATATATACATACATAGGTATACATATAGGTATATCCATATATATCTATGTAACATATAGACAAAAGCATAATAAACATCCACACATATATTATGTATGTACCAGTGTACATAAATGGTAGATAAATAGCCTTTATGATTTCATTGATGTAGGGAATTAGCCTTGAGGAAATGCCTTTCACTTTTACAGATTAACAACTGATTTATGGCTTTTATTTTTAGAGAGCTTCCTGGGATATGAGAAGTTAAGTGTCTTGCTCTGGGTCACACAACCAGTATGTGTCAGAGATAGTCCTTGAATCGAAGTTTTCCTGACTCTCATGTCATTCTCTATTTGCTATATCATTCTGCTTCTCAGTCTGTATGTATGTCTGTGTGTATGTTGTATGTACAAAAGCACATGTGTGTACACATAAATACATGCATACATTCATGTGTGTATGCGGGTCTCAGACAATGTATATCAATAAAGCCAAATTGAACAAGTGAAGAAGATAAGGCAGATTGTCTTTAGGAAATTTTAAATCTTTTTTTTACTGACTCCATTTTTCCTTTTGAAACAAAGATTTATCTCCTTAACATAAATGTTCTTTTAGAAATATAAGGCTGAGTGAGAGGCAGCTAGGTGGCACAGTGGACAGAGCACTGGCCCTGAAGTCAGGAGGACCTGACTTCAAATCTGGCCTCAGACCAAACACTTGACACTTACTAGCTGTGTGACCCTGGGCAAGTCACTTAACCCCAATTGCCTAAAAAAAAACAAAAGGTAAAGAAAGAGAGAAAGAAAAGAAAGAAGGAAAGAAAGAAAGAAATATAAGGCTGAGAATCATGAAAAAATATCAAGGTTCACTGAAAAGATGATGGACAGATGCATGGTGAGCTTAAATAAGATTTAAAACCTTAGGGAGAAGTAATAACCAAAAAATTATGTGACATATCTAAAATAAATATATGACCACTTAGGAAGTATGAGGGAAAACCTTTAGATGTTCCTTCAGTTGTTATTGTTCAGTCATTTCAGTCATATCCAAATCCTCATGACTCCATTTTGGAGTGCTTTGCCATTTCCTTCTCCAGCTCATTTTACAGATGAGGAAACTGAGGCAAACAGGGCTAAGTGATTTGCCCAGGGTCAGATAGCTAGTAAGTGTCTTAGGCCATATTTGAACTCAGGAAAATGAATCTTTTTTACTTCAGGCTCAGGACTCTATTCACTGTGACACCTAGTTGCACTTCATTTTTGTCTATATATTTTCAAGAGAAAATAAAAGAGAATCTCAGAACATTGAGTGGACCCTCCTATCTTGGTCATAAATTAGAGATTCACAGGAGGGACAGGTATGGATGAGTTATCTGCATCATTGACGAGAGCACAGAGTCATTGGACTATTAGGGTAACTTTTTTGTTCTTAAAAATGAAAAATTGATAAAATTTTCTCATAAACAACATGTTAAAGACTCAAATTCACTTGAATGTCAAGATGTATGAATAGCCTCATCATTCATAAAACCATGATGATAACCTATTAAAACCATACCTGTTAACATTTAAGTCAATTTAACTTCAAAGGTAATATATCTGTGACTAAATGACTATAGAGTAAAGATACTGAGTTAATTGGATAGATGAATTTTAGTGGGTTGTTATCAGGGATATTTATTTAATACAGAATAACAATTGACTAATGATATTCCAGTGATGTCCCTAGAGTTCTTAGAGTCTTCTCTGGGGCAACTTATGGTGTACAAACTCTAAGACCTAGGGAATCTAAATTCTTTTTATCTCACCCTCAAAATATTTGGGAAAGAATAAGAGCAAAGCTTAAACTTTCTACAAAATGGTGCCAGACCCACAGGCAATTGTCTGCCTCTTCTAAATGAAGCAAGCTATTTGAGAGTCCTGTTTATATGCTGTTTGTCTAAACTAAATGGATCAGACATTGATATAAAACATTTTGCTTTATATTTGGGACAAATACAAAGTCAATAGACTCAATTAATAGATTCCATGGTCTAGATGATTTTCCAATAAATATATGAGAATAAAATATGAGAAATATGTGAGAAAAATATATGAGAGAAACTAGATGCTTAATGCAATTGTATGCTTAAAAAATTAAAAAAAAACTATATATATCTCCCAACATTTACCCAATAATCTATACACAGTAAATTCTGAGTAAATGTTCATTAATTGAATGAAGGAACATTTAGGGTTAGTGTACAATTTAATGAGTCAACAGCCTCCTTAACATTAAATACAAAATCATTTTATGGGCAAGGAAGGCATTATCAGGTTAAATCAGGTTAAAAAAATAACCTTTAGGAGTTGAAGCCTGCATTGTCCTTTTCAGGGGTTCCAAGATGCAAAGGTGAGGAGGGAGAGCACATTTCAAGCATTCAGGATAGCCTGTGCAAAGATATAGAAGTGGAAAATGAAATATGATTTTTGGAGAAGAGAAAACAGAACAGTTTGACTATAATATATTGTTTATGAGTTTAAGCAACAGGTGCTCCTTCTACAGCCAAGTTGTGAAGGACTTCACATTCTAGATAGAGGAATATGGTTTATTCTAGGGGCAATAGGAAGATTTTGAAGCCTCTTGAATGATAGAGTGAGTGATTTAGTCAGAGCTGAACTCTTCTCACTTTGGTAGCTGTATGAATTGGAGATGGGGAAGACAGATCATTTTGGAAGATATGGCAATAATCTAAGAAGGAAGCAATGAGAGCCTGACCTGGCAGTAACTATGAAGGGAGAGGAAGAAATGGATATGAGAAATTCTGTTGAGGTAAACATCAACAAGACTTTGCAATTGCATGGATGTATGGAATGAGGACTACTGAAGAGTTGAGCAGGATTCATAACATGAAAACTTGGTTGATTGAAAGAATGATATATCCTCAACAGAAAGAGGGAAGTTAGAAAAAGGAGTGGTTTTGGTGATGAAGATGAGTTCTATTTTGGACATGTTGAGTCGAGTTTGAATTTGAGTCCCATGGGATATCCAGGGCAAGAGAGAAAAGGAGAGAGGAAGATAGGAGAGAGAGAGAGAGACAGAGGCGTAGGGAAAGAGAGAGATGGAGAAAAAGAGAAACAGAAACAGAGAGACACACACAGACAGAGAGATAGTGAAATAGTGTTTTACAAAGTTTAAGCTGTCATTGGTTTGCAGGATTGGAAGGGTAAATGACTGGAGGCAGTCTTCTTATAGATGACTCTTGAAATAGATGAGACTAGAGTCAATAAGGATGTGTACTAAGGTGGCAATGGGAATGGAAAAGATTTCTTTGGAAGGATTGTCAATAAAGCAATTCAATTCAACATTAATTAAGCAAACGCTATGTATAAGGCACTATTTTAGGCTCTGGGGAATATTCAGATGCTCAAATGGATATGTGAGTTCATCAATTTGGAAACACCCTTCCAACAATACAGATAGAAACTTGTTGACCCATACACCCACTGAAATTCTTGTCCATGATTTCCCATTAATTCACCAAAAAGGCACACCCAACATGATGGATGTTCTTCACTTTTCTCATGATATTTTAAAGGTACTATTGGATAGATAAATGTGGGGAAATCCTTTAATTTCTCTTAAGTTTCATTTTCTTCTTTTGCAAAATGGTGATAACATTGTTTGTATGTCTTAATTCACAAAGATGTTGAGAGAACAGTACCATAAAAATCAAATCTATTATTATTAATTTGAATCATCAAACTTTTTTTTAGCACATGTTATGTTTCAGGTGAGGCAGCTAGATGACTCAGTGGATAGAGCATTAGGCCCAGAGTCAGGAAGACCGTATTTCAAATCTTGCCTCAGACACTTACTGGCTATGTGACACTGGGCAAGTCATTTAACCTCCACTTGCCTTAGTTAACTAAAGAAGGAATGGCAAACCAGTTGAGTATTTTTGCCAAGAAAATCTCATAATCATGGGTCATGGGGTCACAAAGAGTTGGACATATCTGAATGACTGAACAACAACCATGTTCTGGCTTTTCCTGGGCACTGGGGATAAAAGACAATATAAAACAGCCAGATTGGAGGAGAAATCTAGCCCCAGAGAGGGAATCATTCTTGAGGAAGAAGAGAGGATTCCTCTTTTCCTCAATTCCCCCCATGTGGTACATAATACTTTGAAGAACTACTTGGCTGATAGAAGATACTATCACATCTAGGATTAAATATAAAATCTTCTGTTTGTTGTTCAAGGACCTTAATAACCTTCCCCCTCTTAACTTCCCTGTATTTTATACCTTACTCCATATCATGTAGTTTTCCCTTTGCTGTTCCTCAAACAAGATACTCCATCTTTTAGCTCTCAGAATTTCTCTGGCTGTCACAAATGCCTGGAATGCTGTGCCTCTGCATCTCTGCCTACTGGCTTCCCTTGCTTCCTTTAACTCCTAACCAAATGTCCATCTTCTACAGGAAGGCTTTCCCAATCTTCTTAATTCTAGTGCCATCTTTCTTTAAATCTTTGCTATTTATCTTATATATAAAGTGTCAAATCACTTTAGTGTCTTTGTGAAGAAAACCCAAAACTGGAGTCACAAAGTTGGAAATGACTGAACAACAACAACAACATCAACATCAACAACAAAATAGTTTGTATGTATTTGCTTGTTGCCTCTCCCATTAGGTTGTGAGTTCTTTGAGGGCAGGAACTACCATTTGCCTCTTTTTGTATCCCCAGTGCTTAGCTCAGTGCTTGGCACGTAGTAGATGTTTAAAAAATATTTATTGATTGACTGACTGAATAGTCCACCTGTCAGGAGGAAGTAGCTTCTAGGAGCTGATACTCTGGTAATAGAAAAGGAAGCTGACTATGGACTCAAGAGAGAGACTACAGAGAGAAATGTATATGGATTTATAAGCCCTACATTTCCTGTGTTGTGAATTACTGGGTCATATATGTTCCATACTTTTGTGCTTCACTAGCAATGTATGTGGCTACTCTTCTTAAGTATGCTGTGTATATTTATGGCAGAGTACAAGTTGAGGCAAAACTCAGAGTAGGTGCTAAGGAAGCATGAGGCACAACTACCACAAAGGCACATATATGGTGTACTGTGTGTGAACAGATGAAAGTACAATTTGAGTGATCCATATTGTGTATTAAGGGAGGTAAAATATAATATTGGAATATCATTTTAGCTATTATTAAAGAAAAAAAAGACTGGATTCAGGCTGTGGATGGTTTTCAATGATAAATTCAGAAATTTGCATTTGATTCAAGAAGTAATAGGGAAGCACCAAAGTTCACAGAACATAGGACTAACGTATCCACATACCTGTTCAAAGGAATTAACTTTAGCAGTTGTATCAGAATAGACTGAATAGGGAAGGGAATGATGAAAGGAAGCTAAGTAGTATACCATTGTACTAGTTCAAAAGAAGAGGTAATGAGGGCCTGAATAAGGGTGGTAGCTCTATGAGCAGAAAGTAGAGGATGGATGTTAAAGATGTCTTGAAGGTAAAATTTACAAGACTTAATAACTGAATGGACATAAGGGATCAAGGAAAGTGAACAGTCAGCATATTGCAATGCCAAGGAGGGGTGGACCTAGAATGAAGAAGACCTAGGTTCAAACCTTTCCTTGGATACTTACTAGTTTTATAATCCTGATAATTCAGCAACTTCTCTAGCCTTGGTTTCCTTACTAAAAAAAGATAGACATTGTACTTAGTGATCCTTAATGTCCCTTCTAGTTCTAAATATGTAGTACTATGATCTTGTTATGAGTCAGGATCAGAAATGGGGAATTTAAGAAGTTAATAAATTCTATCTTGGACATGTGGAATTTTAGATACTCAGTGCCTATAATATCTTTTAGGCAGTTGGGTACAAGGATTTGGAATTCAGGAGAGACTAAAAGTGGGAGGTGATGAAGTTACCAAGAGAGCATAGAAAGATATGAAGAAAAAGCCCATATGTAGTGCACCTATTGCAAAAAGTTTGATATGGATGATGTTCCAACAAAAGACATTAAGGAGTGACCAGAGAGTTAGAAAGAAAACCAAGTGGTGTTAGGGGAGCCAATCCAGGAAAATGTAACCAGGAGAATAGCATGGGTAAATGGTGCCTGATGTTGAAGAGGGAATAAGGATGTTGTTTGAAAAAAAAAGTCATATATTTAGAGATTAAGAGATCAAAGATAACTTTAGAGAGATTAGGTTCATATTATCATAGATCTAGAGTTGGAAGAGACTTCAGAAGTCTCTTACTCTGAAAGGAAGCATCAGATTTCATGGTTTTGAGCAATGATAGGAGACGGATTAAGAAAATAGAAAGTGGATGCAATGAGAGTAGTCAATCAACTTTTTCTCTGAGTTTGGATATGAAATGGAGGTTTGCAAAATATGATTTAAAAATGTTCAAAATAGCAAGGAATATGCCAGATATAAACCAGTCTTGCAAATGGAGAAGTGGCCCAAGTGAAAATCTATCCTTAGTAATGACTAAAATGATATTCCAAGTCTATGGTAAAGCATTCAAGCATTTTTCTGCATCTGAGGTACAAATTCACATTGCTTGCCAACAATTAAAAGCAAACTTAAGCTAATAAAGACAAAATTAAATATTATTTAAAAATCCATTTTCCTTTTTGTCTAACATAACAAATATGTTGCAAATGAGATCTATTATTTTGATTGGCAGATTAAGTTAACTGAAAGTTTATTTAACAAAGTTTCTGGCCTAAGCATTGATGAGAGTAGTTTTTTCTCCTAGATAAAGATGAAAAATAAAATTTGCCACATCATTATTGGATAATTATTTTGTCATCAGATCTCTCTTTTGAGAACTATAGTTCTATCTGCCATGTAATTTGTTCCATTTAGTTTAACTCTAGATCTAATTATTCTTTTTATATCAGTGTATAATTTCATAAAATATTATGCCAATTTCATTAGCAGGGCAAAACCTGAAAGTCATCTTTTTAACAATCTATAATAATTTCATTATGGAATGTTTTCATTTGCAAATTTCCAAAATCAAAGTTGTGTTAGGAGGTTTATCATCAAATATGAAAATGTACTAGTAATGATTTTGAGTTCTTTTCTTTTTTTTGGCCATTAAATGAGCTTGTGATTATGTCTTGGGGGGGTTGAATTATTTTGTACATTCATGCCTATTTGCTAAGGTAACATTTACTTACATTAAATAGGTAGATTATGGGAAATTCTCAATACTCTCTAGACCGTTGGCTGAGCCAAGATGGTGGAGAAAAGGCAACAACTCACCTGAGCTCTCCCTCAAACCTTTCTGAACACCTTTAAATAATGCCATAAAACAATTCCTGGAGAGCCCACAAAAGGATGGGGTGAAATAATTTTCCAGCAAAAGACAACTTAGAAGGTTAGCAGGAAAGGTCTGTTACACCTGGCTGACAGCAGAGCACAGTCCAGTACAGGTTGCATCAGCACAGCCCCAGCCCCAGAAAACCAGGAGCAGTCCTTAGGAGCCACAGAATCATCAGTGGCAGCAACTACTTCTAGAGCCCTCCACCCACAGACAGTAAGAGGGTTGAATAACTGGTCAGAAGGAGATTATGGGGGTCTCTTTGCTAGCACTGAGACAGGACTCTGTTGTTTTGCCCATACTCGGGTCCAGGTCACAGTTCTGAGTGGCTGTACCAGAGTGAGGAGGAGCACTAGCACACCAGAGCTTGTGGCCACAGCAGAGTGGGACCCTCAGCACAGTTCCAGGACAGGAAGGAGTGTTTGAGGTCACTCACAGACCAGAGCACAGGCCAAAGAGTAGTAAATACACCTCTCCTTAGATCATACCATCTTGGAGGAACTGAAAACTTAGAGGTCCTTAGAAGTATCTCTGAAAACAACTACACAAAATCCCTGAAGCTTGGGACAGTGTGCCCTCCACTCTGTAAGCAGAGCCCTACTTTAACAAAGAGCTAAAAGTCAACAAATTGGCTGGGGAAATGAGCAAACCACAAAAATTATGACCATAGAAAGTTACTATGGTGACAAGGAAGATCAAAATACACACTTAGAAGAACACAACAAAGTAAAAGCTCCTACACCCAAAGACTCCAAGAAAAATATGAATTGGTCTTAGGCTATGGAAGAACTCAAAAAAGATTCGAAAATCAAGTAAAAGAGGTAGAGAAAAGATTGGGAAGAGAAATGAGAGTGATGCAAGAAAATCATGAAAAACAAGTCAAAGCTTCGTAAAGGACGCACAAAAAAAATTAAAGAAAATAACACATTTAAAAGCAGACTAGGCCAAATGGCAAAAGAGGTACAAAAATCCAATAAGGAGAAGAATGTTTTAAAAAGCCAAATTGGCCAAATTGAAAAAGAGGCACACAAATTCAGTGAAGAAAAGAACTCTCTAAAAAGTAGAATTGGCCAAATGGGAAAGGAGGCACAACAGCTCACTGAAGAAAATAATTCCTTAAAATTAGAATGGAGCAAATGGAATCTAATGACTTTATGAGAATTTAAAAAAAATGAAGCAAAACCAAAAGAATGAAAAAATAGGAGACAATATGAAATATCTCATTGGAAAAACAACTGACCTGGAAAATAGATCCAAGGAAGATAATTTAAAAATTTTTTGACTACTTGAAAGCCATGATAAAAAAAAAAAAGAGCCTAGACATCATCTTTCAGGAAATTATCAAGGAAAATTTTCCTGATATTCTAGAATCAGAGGATAAAATAGAAATTGAAAGAATTTACCAATTACCTCCTAAAAGAGATCCCCAAATGCAAACCCTGAGGAATATTATAGCCAAATTCCAGAACTCTTAGGTAAGAGGGAAAATATCGCAAGCCACTAGAAATGATATAGCAGTCAAGTATCATGAAACCACAGTCAGGATAACAAAATATTTTGCAGCTTCTACATTAAAGGATTAGAGGGCTTGGGATATAATATTCTGGAAGGTAAAGGAGCTAGGATTACAACTAAGGATCACCTATGCAGCAAAACTGAGTATAATCATTTGGAGGAAAAAATATTTAATGAGATAGAAGACTTTCAAGCATTCTTGATGAAAAGACCAGAGTTGAATAGAAAATTTGACTTTCAAATATAGGAATCAAGACAAGCATAAAAAACTAAACAAGAAAGAGAAATCATAAGGGAATTAATAAGGCTAAAGTGTTTACATTCCTACATGGGAAGATTATACTTGTAACTCATAAGAACTTTCTCATTATTAAGGCAGTTAGAAGGAGTATAAATAGGCAGAGGGTACAGGTGTGAATTAAATATGAAGGGATGATATCTAAAAAAATAAAATTAAGGGGTGAGAGAGGAATAAACTTGGAGAAAGGTAAAAGGAGAGATAGAATAGGGTAAATTATCTCATAAAAGAAACATACTAAAAGCTTCTACAGTGGTGGAGGAGAGGGGACAGGTAATGGGGAGTGAGTAAACCTTACTCTCATCAGAATTGGCTCAAAGCGGGAATAGTATACACACTCACATGGGCATAGCAATCTGTCTTAACCTACAGGAAAGTAGGAAGGGAAGGGGATGAGAGAAATGAGGCATGATAGAGAGGAGGACAGATTGAAGAAAGTGGTAGTCAAAAGCAAAACATTTTTGAGAAGGAACAGGGTGAAAGGAGAGAGAGAATAGAATAAACAGAAAGATAAACAGAATAGAGTGAAAAACAGTTAGCAATAGTAACTGTGGGAAAAAAAAACTAAGTACATTTCTCTAATAAGGGCCTCATTTCTCAAACATATAAAGAACTGAGTTAAGTTTATAAAAATAATAGCCATTCCCCAATTGATAAATGATCAAAAGACATGAACAATCTTCAGATGATGTAATCCAAGCTATCTATAGTCTGATGAAACACTGTTCTAAATGCCTATTGACTGGAGAAATATGAATTAAAACAATTCTGAGGTACTACCTCATACTTATTAGATTAGCTAATAGGACAGAAAAGGAAAACAACGTATGTTGGAGAGAATGTGGGAAAAATGAGACATTAATGCACTGCAGGTAGAGTTGTGAACTGATTCAACCATTCTGTAGAGCAATTTGGAACTGTGCTCAAAGGGCTATAAAACCATGCATACATCTTTAATCTAGCAATTCCAATACTAGGTCTGTTTCCCAAAAGATATAAAAAACAAACAGGAAAAGGACATATATATACAAAAATATTTATAGCAGCTCTTTTCTAAGGGTAAACAATTAAAAATTGTGGAGATGCCTATCAAGTGGGGAATGGCTGAACAAATTATAGCATATGATTACGATGGAATACTATTGTGCTATAAGAAAGGATGAGCAGTATGCTCAAAAAAACCTGGAAAGACTTACATGAGCTGATGCAAAATGAAATGTACTGTGTACAAGTAACAGCAATATTGTAGGATGATCGATCAGTCATGAATAACTTATCTCTTCTCAGCAATACAATGTTTCAAGACAACTCTGAAAGACCTATGATGAAAAATTCTATTTATCCCCAGAGAAAGAACTGATGGTGTCTGAATACAGATTGAAGCAAGCTTTTTAAACTTTGTTTTTCTTGAGGTTTTTTTTTTTGATCTATATTTTCTTTTACAACATGATTAATATGGAAATGTTTTGTATGACTGCACATGTACAACCTATATTGAATTGCTTGCCTTCTCAATGTGTGGTTTGGGGAGGGAGGAAGGTAGAGTATTTGGAACTCAAAGTTATAAAAACAAATGTTAAAAATTGTTTTTGCATGTAATTGGGAAAAATAAAATAATAAATACATTTTTAAAAAAGTCTCTAGATTAAGACTTCTTAATCTTTTTTGTGTGTACATCATGTTATTATTTAGCAATCTTGTGAATGAAGCTGTGAACCCTTGGAAAAATAAATGAATGTTTAAATTTATTTTAAATGCATGGGAAAATATATGGGATTACAAAAGGCACCAATCATAATGAAATAGTTATCTATACTCATACATATAAATATATGGGAGATGGATTAGATTTATTCTACCTGGTTCCAAAAGGAAAAATGTGGAGTAACATATGATCCTGGTAGAAAAGGAGTTAATCAGAGTAACAGTTTTTGAAGAAGGCCAAAATGATGGAGTCTATTATGAAACCCCATATAAAGCTTACTGTTGAGATTAAAAACCCTAAGTGATATGTCATCAAAAGAGAGGTTTTCCCCACTGCAACCAGGTTAATGAATTTATTTTCTGAAAGCTGTCACTTAAATAATACCCCAAAGTCATTTTAGCGTTTCCTACCATAATGAGTATGCATCACAGGGAAGTACAGTATTCAATTCCTACTGCTTCTACTTTAGATGAGGCAACTCTTTCAGATTTAAAAACAGTCTTGAGCAACTTCCTAAGCAAAGGCCTGAAAATGAAAGTTAAGGCTGATTACTTTATCATGGGAGGAATGATTGTTTATATAGGAGAGAAATACATTGATATGTCTTCATAATCCAAGATCCAGAACTTAAGCAGGATCATGAGGGAAGCTGTTTAAAAGTATTTTTCCCCACAGTTCATCAATGAAACTTCTGAAATTCATGGACACAATAGAATACTTGAATTTTTTAAAAAAGAGAATTATACATAAATAGAGATAATTGTATTTCAATGTAATTAGTTTCTCTTTTTTGGGTATATATAGATAATTTGTATAGATAGACATAGAAATAGATGACAGAGATACAGATGTAGATCCAAATACAGATACATATGTGTATATAAAGCTCATGAATCTTGGATTTAAAATGTGTGATCTAAACAAATGGTTCCACCAGGTAATCTTAACCTACCTATGCATTTTGAAGCCTTATTTGGTACATAGATCTTTATAACACTAGCAGCAATGACTTTCATATAACTCATAGTGGCTGTCAGTGACAAGGGGGCATTCTCTCCTTTCACCTCCCCCTTCCCCTTCAATTACTCATTTTCTCATAACCATATCTTATACCACATTAGCCTTCAAGGACATCAAAAGTGGTATCTTCATTATCCAGCAAATATTAGAAACTACTGAGCTAAATTGTCCAACTTGATGAATGAGGCAATATAGATCATAGGAAAGCATGGAATGATAGGAACCAGGGCAAGAATTATAGTCTTAGCTTTTCCTCTAACTTACTATATGAGTTGTTATGTCACTTAACTTCTATTTGACAGAATTTGCTTTTTTCCATTAAATAATTATTAAGAAACACCCATTGTTCCTAGTTTTGAATTACAGGATAAAGCAGAAAAACCTAATCTTTCTTTTATGTGAAACCATTCAGAAAATTGAATGTAGCTATCATGCCTTCCATCCTTCTCCTCTCCCCAAGTCTTCTTTCCATGTTAAATATCTCTTATTCTATCTTAATAAGCAATTATCTTGAATCCTTTCACTACCATCCTTGCTCTTCTCTGAATAGTATCCAACTTTTAAATGTCCCCTCTAAAATGTTGCACACACAATTAAACATAATATTCCAGATAATATCTGATGAGGGCATAGTGCAGTTGCACTACTTTTATTTCTGAAAGCTATGCCCTTTCCAAAGTTGCATTAGCTTTTTGGTTGCCTTATTTCACTGTTGGCTTATATTGACCTCAGTCCACTGAACGCCCCATGTATTTTTGAGATGAATTATTATATAGCCATATATCCCAAAACTTATACTTGTGAATGTAAGAGGTTGCTAGAGGGCAATGCATTCTAAAATGTAGAAAATTCCCAGAATACTCTTGGCAGCTGCTTTATCTCTTTGACTATCTGAGGCCAGACTTTGACTGCTAAGCTAGCTAGCCTGATTCCCATCAAGTTCCAAGTCCAAAGACACTCTGGGCTTGAGTTTCTGGACCCTGACCTCTCAGGTCTTCTGTATTGGGCTATACATCTATTTGGGAACACTGCCTCCAAAGCTCCTATGACTCATGTTCTTGTGTCAGGGGACTCCACTTCCTGTCCTTAGAACTGAAAACAAACAAACAAAACAGACTTCAACCCCAAACTTTATTCCTTGCATAGCCCAAAAAGGAAAGAAGAAAGTAGCCCTTTTCCTCATCCAGCTCAGTGCATGGTGTCCATGCTTTGGGTGAACAGGACCATCACTCCATGGAAAATGCTGGAAAAAGAGATTTTCCCAGTCAGTCACTAACCTAGACTAGTTTTAAATACACTATTCCAGTGATACAGTTGATGAAAAGAGGCTGCTCCCATTTATATGGTAGAGGAACACAAGATGTCTTCTCCCAGGAGCAGGTCCCTGTCATGTCTCACATGGGTGTCTCCATCTTAGATACTTGGATATGTGCTACAAAGATACATTACAGATGGATGAGAAAGGAATACATTTTAGGCCTCAGGCTCAGTCAATGTAAAGGAATTGAAAGGGTTGGATGAGATATCAAGTTCTATGAACAGCAAGAAATTCAGTTTAGGTTTTAGTCAATTCTGTTTTGTTCAATTTGGCATTTAAGTATGCATTAGAAGTTTCCAGTGCAGGTAATATAAGTAAAAGTGATTATTTCTACTGGAAATTAACTTGAAATTTTATCTCATTACCCTACTTGGAAATAGAAGACAACGGAATGAATTCTGAATATACCCTTGAGTAGATAAATGAATTTGATTTATTTTTAGAATTCTTTTTTGTTGAAACTTGGTAAGATCAATTACCAGTACACAGGCAATGGGAGCTAATTCTTTTCCTGTCTCTGTCTCTCAATATCAATCTTTCTCTATTATTGTTCTTTCTTTTTGCCCTGTGATACTAAATAAAATAATAATAATGAGCAAGTCAGTATGTTTCAGTGGAAAGAGATCTAGATTTATAATTTGGTGACCTGGGTTCCAATCTAGGCATTTACTACTTGTAAGATCCTGTGTAAGTTAGTTGACCATTTTAAGCCTCAGATGCATCATCTTTAAATTGATATAGTTGGCCAAGATGGCACGCAAGGTCTAAAGTTATGATCTTCTGTGAGTTGTTTTTTTTTAGATTTTCTTACATATACTGCAGGTGCTCTCTTCTGACCACAAAGAAATAGGACAAAAAAATGAAAGGTTTTGACAAAGATTCTGAGATTCTCTTTAAGTCGTGTCTAGTTTTTTTAAAATCCAGGCCAATAGCTATTGTGGTCAGGTGTGTTTTTATTAATCCTGACTGTAATAAGGAGGAATGTGTCATTTGCAAGCCTTTTAAAGAAGCATTTAAAGTGTATTTACTTTTATTTACAAATTGATAAAATCAGCAAGTATTTCACTCCAAGACACTCAGCTACCATAAAGAAAACCTTCCAAATCTTTCAGTGTAAGGATTATTATTTTTTGGTCTTTCCCTTCTATAGTTTTTCACAACTCTTGGCCCTAAGGTTGAAATTATTTTCCACTCAAGCCATTAAGCTAAAGTCAACTCAATTGATGCTTTCATAGCACATGAGCAATTTTGTGGCTTAAATAACTGAATGAAGTTTTTTTTAGGTTGTTCTTTCACTTCAAAAAAGTGTGCCAAAGTGCATGAACTCATATGAAATGAAGTAAGCAAAATTAGGAAACAATATATGTAATAGCCATAATAAAGGAAACAAAAAGAATCATTGTAAATAAAGGTTGAATGATTATATGTTACTGGATAATGTCCAGAGTGTTATCTCTACGGACTCTAGATCTGGACTCACACAGAAAAGAATCAATCCTAGGGGAATGTGAACTGCAAAGGGAGAGCTCACACTTTTTCTATCACTCTTTCTGGCTTGTGCTCTGATGCAGGAATAGTAGGACTCTAGGGAAAATCTTTAAAATGGGCTCATGTCTAATATCTCTCCTAAACTGGTTTAACAGGGTCCCTTCTAGAAAGACATATTCAATGAACAAAGTAGATATTAAGTCTAGAAGAGCTTTTTATTTTCTCTGTCAAAAAAAGTGCTTAAAATTGAAACGTGTGCATTTAAAAATACTTAAGCCTATATTATATTTTTCATTTACACCATTGACTTCTGTACAACTCAGAAGTCTTTATTTCCTGACAAATCAGGGCATGAATCATTGTTGTTGTTGTTTGTCCTTTTAGCAATGTCATACCAGTGGTCTTTTGTTCCAAGAAATTGTTCCAGAAATTGCCTCCTGATACGTAATTATCATCCTACTAAAGGTTCTCCTAACTTCTTGAACTCACAAAACATCTGCTGAAGTTAGACACATTAATATTAGCATTACTGTTTGATTACCTTTGCTCAGGGAAAGGAACACAAGGCAGAGGAGTCAGGCAGTGACATGAGGTCCAATTCAATGCTTACCTAGATAAGCACGTGTTTATCCTGCCTTATGCATGTAGCTATGTGAGCTTCTGGGAACAGAGGAAAAAAGTGCTATCACCTTCTCACTGAAAATCCAAGTTCATATAACCTGTATCCCAACAAAGAGACTGACTTCAAAGACACTAGAAGACCTCTCTCATTTTGGAGGATTTTGTAATCCCAATGTGGTATGATAATAATTTCTTTTTAAAAATGACATGGTAAGCTCACAAGGTGAGTCATGTTATAATTTACACATCTGGCCCCAACTTCTCTCTCTTTCACATTTTTAGTCATTTACCAGAAATTTCTACTTCTGTGTCTCTTCACTTCTAATCCAATGCATGAAAATGAAACTATAATTTTCATGCCAATACCAATTTCCCCTTCTGACATCCCTACTGCCCTTCTCATATTCACCCAATATATCCTGTCACCTGGCTTTTCATATTTTCTTTTCCATCTCCCCTTTCCTTTGCACACTGATCATTACAATCTTAGTGAATGCCTTAATCACCTCACATGACCAATCTCACTGACTCTAGTATTTCTCTCTCTCATAAACATCTGAGTCACTCTCCAATCACAAACAACTTCAGTGACTCTCAATTACTGATAGGCTAAAAGTTTTGCATTCTAGATTTATTGTTTTGAGGGAATTTAAAGGTCATCTAATCTAAAATCTTCATTTTTCAGGTGAGAAAACAGACCAGGAGAGGTGAAGTAACTTATCTAAGATGTTACAGTAGTAAAAAGTTAGGTTAGGATTTGAAAGCTTTCCCCACTAAATCATGTTTCCTCCAAATTCCTTTGCCTAGTATTTAAGACTATCAACAGCCTTGTCTTAATCTACTTTTCAAGTCACATTTCCTACTCTTCTCTTACACAAAACTTACCATACTAGATTATTCACATTTCACTGTTCCAAGGAAATACCAGCATACCCCTTTCTCTAGAGGTCTAGTAAGTAGATCCAGTCTTCTGCCAGAAGCCTTCTCTCCTATGCTTTATTTAAATCCCTATGCATCCTTAAATTCCAAGGTCCAGCCAAACATTTCGATAAGGTTTTTTGATAAATTGTTTCTCTCTACTCTCAACAATCAGAAGTTATCTCCTGCTTGATTCTTATATTGCCCAGTATGAATGATGTTTTGAAGCTATATTGACTTAAATTTTCATATGTTTATTCAAAGTGATTGGGAATAACATTCAAAATAGTTTACTATTTTAAAAACTCACCAATATTTAGCATGCTTTGTCAATCATACTTCTGCCTTTAACTCTTGAAAATACATCATGCCCTGGGATACTTGCTCCATTCTCATGCAATCTGTTTATGTTTTCTTGCCCTTCTTACATTTTATCTTGGTAATTGACTATCTTTTCTGTTAAATAATCACCACCACTACCACCACCACCTCAAATTGTCTATTTTTTTAATGGAATAGTAAGTTTATTAGATAAACAGCATATACTTGTTGAGTTGTTCTATCAGCATGAAATTATCTTTCATATCTAGTCAATTAAAATACTCTTGACAAATTATTCCAGGTTATCTCACAATTGTAAAGAAAATATTTTGCAGAATTCTAAAGGCAGTGCCTTTAAGATTTCCTAATAATCTACCTCTTTTCTCCACTTCAGTTATTTTTCACCAAAGTAAAATTTCATTTACATTTCCAACCCAAACATATTATGTTTCCTCCCTAGAAAGACATTGTACTTTCCTTGAGAAAGAAAAATAATTTAAATTTATAGTTCCATTGTGATATATTGTACACTAAGATATGGAGAAGCTTGTTTACATCTGTAGTTATTTCTAGTATTTTAATGGCTTTTTACTGCAATTTAATTCTAATAATTTTTCTCCAGATACATCTCACATTAATTATCAAAATTTTAACTCTATTAAATATTCTTTTCTCCTCTATGAGAGTTTTTTAATAGTCAAATTCTAATCACTTACATAAATCTCTATACTACTCTGAAAAAAAGAATAGTGTATATCATCTGGTAATTTAGGGGGAAAAAGGATTTAGTTTCATTTTCTCTCCTTGTCTGTTAGTTAATACTTTACAATTTCCTATTTTTCCAATAACATCTTATTAAAAATATCTCTTTAATAACATTTCATGTGGTTCTACCTGCATTAATAAGTACCAGTATTCTAAAAATGTTACTTATGAATTATTCATAGTAATTTCCATGCTTAAATATAAGTTTCAATAGTGTAAAATTGCACACAGCCTTTTGCGACATCCTTTAGAGATATCATAAATAATAGATATTTAAAATAACAATGGCGCATAAGATGATTTGTCTAATAAAAGGATCCAGGTGCAAAACTATTTTCTAAAAGACCATATTTTCCTCCATGATGGATCCTGCCATACTAAAGCATCCAATAAATTCTGGTTGAAAAAAAATCTTTCCAGTGGAATCCTATTATTGCAAGAGGCACCCCCTCCTCCCCCCCCCAGAGTTCTCTAAACCCCTCAGTCTAAAAAATCTTCACAAATTATAAGAGTGAGAAAATAAACCCCATAAGATGAGGCTCCCCCTCCAAAAAAATGTATCACTGATGGAGTGCTAGACACTTCTAAGATGCAACTGATGTCCAGGATAATGCTTGATGTGGCCCTTGACATATATGTAGTGAATATATACCTTCTCCCACTATCAAGTGGCTCAGTCATTCTGTTCAGTCTGCTCTCACTTTAACAGGTCTAGGTTGTCAGAGAAGAATTACCACCAAAAGATTATACTCAAATTCTCTTTAGGTTTGGGGTAAGTCTGTGGAGGAGAGCATATGCCAAAAGCACACCATTCTAGTCCTTGTACTTCTACTAATATATTTCTATTTATGTAATTAGTCATCCATTGTAATGATACTTGTAAGTCTTGACCTTAATCATTTACTTAATAACAGTGAAGTAATAATTACATGATAATAATGCCACAGGTACTCATATGTTAAAATAAACCAGGCTTGCACAACTTGTGGCCCAATGGGCTGCCTAAGGCCCACAGACCACTTGTGGCATGCCAAAAGATTTCCTCTACATATAAATGATGTTTTCCTCTACATTTTTCACAGGCTACAGGAAATCCTTTCGCCTGCTGCAAGTGGCTCAAGGGCCATAAGTGGCCCGTGGGCCACAAGTTGTGCAGGGCTGAAATAAACACACATATAATAACTGTATCAAAATCCACACATAAAATCTTAGTAATCTTCACCCATCATCAGTACACTCAATATCTGTGGAAGGAGTGGCTATATACATATAGAAACCTGGCAGGAAAGCACATGCAGGAGGAACACTCAAAAGTTAAGGGAAATTCACAACTCTGAACTTTGGGCTTTTATGTCATTGGTTCATTCAGGAACATCTGCATCAAATATAGAACCACAAGCTCTTTTAATTAATAATTAAACATTTTGAAAAATGTTATGTAGAAAATGCTACTTTTCATTTTACTTTAAGCATTTCCTACATCTAAAGCCTCTAAGAAAAATATTAATCAGTCTCAGGCCATGGAAGAGCTCAAAAAGGATTTTGAGAAGCAAGGAAGAGAAGTAGAGAGAAAACTGGGAAGAGAAATGAGAGTGATGCAAGAAAATCATGAAAAACTAGTCAACAACTTGCTATAGGAGACACCAAAAAATACTCAAGAAAATAACACCTTAAAAGATGAACTAATCCAAATAGAAAAAGAGGTTAAAAAAGCCAATGAGGAAAAGAATGCCTTATAAAGCAAAATTGGTCAAATGGAAAAGGAAGTCCAAAAGCTCACTCAAGAAAATATTTCCTTAAAATTTAGAATGGAGCAATTGGAAGCTAGTGACTTTAGGAGAAATCAAGACCTTGTAAAACAAAACCAAAAGAATGAAAAAATAGAAGACAATGTGAAATATCTCATTGGAAAAACAACTGACCTGGAAAATAGATCCAGGAGAGAGAATTTAAAAATTATTGGAATACCTGAAGCCTTGATCAAAAAAAAAATCTAGATATCATCTTCCAAGAAATTATCAAGGAAAACTGCCTTGATATTCTAGAATCAGAAGGTAGAATAGAAATTGAAAGAATCCACCAATCACCTCCTGAAAGAGATCCCCAGAGGAAAACTCCTAGGAATATTATAGTCAAATTCCAGAGTTCCCAGGTCAAGGAGAAAATACTGCAAGCAGCCAGAAAGAAACAATCAAGTATTCTGGAAACACAATCAGGATAACACAAGATTTAGCACCTTCTACATTAAGGCACCGCGGGCTTGGAATATAATATTCTGGAGGTCAAAGGAGGTAGGATTACAACCAAGAACCACCTACCCAGCAACACTAAGTATAATCCTTCAAGGGGAAAAATGGAAATTTGGTAAAATAGAGGACTTTCAAGCATTCTTGATGAAAAACCAGAGCTGGGTAGATAATTTGACTTTCAAATACAAGACTCAAGAGAAACATGAAGAGGTAAGCAGGAAAGAGAAATCATAAGGGACTTATTAAAGTTGAATTGTTGTTATATTCCTACATGGAAAGATGATATTTGTAACTCATGAGACCTTTGTCAGTATTTGGGTAGTTGGAGGGAAATATATATATATATATATATATATGTATGTATGTATGTATATATATATATATGTATGTATGTATGTATATGTATAGATAGATAGATAGATAGAGGTCACTGGGTAAGTTGAAGATGAAGGGGTGATATCTGGAGAATAAAATTAAGGGATGAGAGAGGATTATATTGAGAGAAAGAGAAAGGGAAATGTAGAATGGGGTGGATTATCTCACATAAAACAGACAAGAAAAAGCTTTTAAGTGGTGGAAAAGAGGGGGAAGGTGAGAGGGAATGGGTGAATTTTATTTTCATCAGATTTGGCTTAAGGAGGGAATAACACACACTCAATTGGGTATGGAAAACTATCTTACCCTACAGGAAAATAAGGGGTAAGGGAATAAAAGAGCAGGGGGATGATTGGGGGAGGGGGAAATCAGAAGAAAACACTTCTGAGGAGAGACTGGGTTAAAAGAAAGAATAGAATAAATGGGGGCGGCGGGATAGGATGAAGGGAAATATAGTTAGTTTTTCACACCATGACTACTATGGAAGTATTTTGCATGACTACACATGTATAATCTGTATCAACTTGTTTGCCTTCTCAATGAGGGTGGGTGGGGAGGGAGGAAGGAAGAAAATTTGGAACCCAAAGTTTTTAAAAAACAAATGTTAAAAATTGTTTTCATGTGCAACTGGAAAATTAGATATACAGGCAATGGGGTATAGAAATCTACCCTGTCCTACAGGAAAATATAAGGGGAAGGGGATAAGGGGGGGCATTGATAGAAGAGAAGGCAGATTAGGGGAAACAGTATTCAGATGTAGAGCATCTTGCAGTGGGGGGAAGGGAGAAATGGGGAGAAAAATTGGAACTCAAAATCTTGTGAAAGTGAATGTTGAAAACTAAAATAAATAATAAAAATTGTGGTTTTTTAAATACATATAAAATGATTTTGACATTTGTTTTAAAATTTTTGAAGTTCACATTCTATCCTTCTTTCTCACCCCCATCCCTCATTGAGAAGGCAAAATTTGATATGTTATACATATGCAATCATTTAAAACACAATTCCTTATCAGTCATGTTGTGAAAAGAAACACTGACCAAAAACAAAACAAAAAGGAAACAAAAAGAAAACGAAGGAAATTTTTTTTAAAAAGTACTTTTTCATCTGCATTAAGACTGCATCAGTTCTTTCTCTGGAGGTTAATAGCATTTTTCATCTTGAGTACTTGTATTGTACTGGATCATTATATTATGCAGAATGGCTAAGTTATTCATAGTTCATCATCATGAAATATTGCTGTTCCTGAGTAGAGTTCTCCTGATGTTGCTCACTTTACTTTGCATCAGTTCACATAAGTCTCCCCAGATTTTTCTGAAACCACTCATCACTTTTTATAGCACAGTAGTACCCCATCACAATCATAAAGCACAATTTGTCCAGCCATTTCCCAATTGATGGGCATCCTCTCAATTTTCAATTCTTTGCCATCACAAAAAAAAGTATTATAAATATTTTTGAACACATGAGTCCTTTTACTTTTTTAAAAAAATTCTTTAGGATACATACCTAGTAGTGGTGTTGCTGGGTCAAAGGGAATGCAGAGTATTATAGCCATTTGGGCATAATTGTAAAATGCTTTCCCGAATGGTTGGATCAGTTCAGAACACCAGAAACAGTTCATTGTGTCCCAATTTCCCATATCCACTCCAATATTTGTCACTCTTCTTTCCTATTAGGTTACCCAATCTGATAGATGTGAGGTGGTACCTCAGAGTTGTTTAAATTTGCACTTCCCCAATCAATAATTATTTAGAACTTTTTTTTCATATGACTACAGATAATTTTGATTTCTTTGTCTGAAAACTGCCTGCTCACATCTTTGGTCATTTTCCATTTGGGGAATAACTCATATTCTTATAAATTTGGCCCAGTTCCCTATATATTTGAGAAATGACTTTTTTCAGTGAAACTTGCTGTAAAATCTCCCTCCCCCCAGTTTTCTGTTTTCCTTCTAATCTAGACAGCATTAATTTTATTTGTGCAAAACTGTTTTTATGTAATCAAAATTATCAATTTTACATCTCATAATTTTCACCATCTAATGTTTGGTCATAAATTCTTTCCTTGTCCATAGATCTGTCAGGTAAATTATTCCATGCTCCCCTATTTTGCCTATGGTATAATTCTTTATACCTAATTTATGTACCTATTTTGGCCTAATATTGGTATATAGTGTGAGATGTTGGTCTATACCTAGTTTCTGCCAAACTGCTTTCCAGTTTTACCACCAGTTTTTGTCAGTGAGTTCTTGTCCCCAAAGCTTGGATCTTCACATTTGTCAGACACTAGATTACTCTGGTCATTTACTACTCTGTATTGTGTATCTAATCAATTCTGCTGATCCACCCTTCTACTTATTTAAGATTGTTTGATGATTGGGGGCTGCTAGGTGGCACAGTGGATAGAGCACCAGCCCTGGAATCAAGAGGACCTGAGTTCAAATCCAGCCTCTGACCCATAACACTTACTAGATGTGCAACCCTGGGCAAGTCACTTAACCCCATTGCCTAGCCAAAAAAAAAAAAAAAAGGAAAAACAAAAAAAAAACAGATTGTTTGATGATTACTATTTTGTAATACAGCTTGAGATCTGGTATAACTAAACCACTATTCTTCACCTTTTTTCCATTGATTCCCTTGATATTCTTGACCTTTTGTTCTTCTAGATCAATTATGTTATTATTTTTTTCTAGCTCCATAAGATTATTTTTGATAGTTTGATTGGTATGGAATTGAATAGGAAATTAATTTAAGTAGAATTGTCATTTTTATTATATTGGCTTGGCCTACTCATGAGCAATTGATATTTTCCCAATTGCTTAGATATGACTTTATTTGTGTGAAGTGTTTTTTTTTTCCTTTTGTTCATACAGTTTTCAGGTTTGTCTTAGAAAGTAGACTACTAAGTATTATATATTGTCTACAGTTATTTTAAATGGAATTTATCTATCTCTAGCTCCTGAATTTTGTTGGTGATATATAGAAATGCTAATGATTTATGTGGATTTATTTTGTATTCTGCAACTTTACTAAAGTTGTTAATTATTTCAATTAGTTTTTTAGTTGATTCTATAGGATCCTTTAAGTATACCATCATATCATCTGCAAAGAGTGATAGTTTTGTTTTCTATTTTAACTCCTTCAATTTTTCTTCTTCTCTCATTGCTAAAGCTAACATTTATAGTACAATGCTGAATAATAGAGGTGATGACGGGCATTTTTGCTTCACTCCTGCTCTTATTAGAAAAGCTTCTAGCTTATCCCCATTATAGATAATGCTTCCTGATGGTTTTAGACACATACTACTTATCATTTCAAGTAAAGTTCCACTTATTCCTGTGTTTTCTAATGTTTTTACTGGGATTAGGTGTTGTATTTTGTCAAAGGCTTTTTTTGTAATTTATTGAGCTATACATATGATTTCTGTTGTTTTTGTTATTGATATGGTAAATTATGCTGATAGTTTTCTTAATATTGAACCAGCCCTGCATTCCTGGTATAAATCCCACCTGGTCATAGTGTATGATGTGATACAATGTGGTAATCTTCTTCCTCTTATTTTATTTAAAAATTTTTGTGTCAATATTCATCAGGGAAATAAGTTCATAGTTTTCTTTCTCTGTTTTTGGTCTCTCTGGTTTAGGTATCAGCACCATATTTGTGTCATAAAAGGAATTTGGTAGGACTCCTTTGTCTATTTTCCCAAACAGTACATATAGTATTGTAATTAGTTGTTCTTTAAATGTTTGGTAGAATTCACTTTTTGATCCATTTGGTCCTAGAGATTTTTTTCTTAGGGAATTCATTGATGGGGTTGTTTAATTTCTTTTTTCAAAGACAGCATTATTTAAATATTTCATTTCTTATTAATCTGGGCAATTTGTATTTTTGTAAATATTCATCCATTTCACTTAGATTGTTAAACTTATTAGCATATAATTAAGCATAATAGCTTTTGATGATTGCTTTAATTTCATCTTCATTGGTCATAAATTCATCCTTTACTTTTTTGATACTGGTAATTTGCTTTCCTTCTTTTTTAAAATCAAATTAACCAATGGTTTATCCAGCTCCTAATAAAACCAGCTCCTAATCTTGTTTATTAGTTCAATGGTTTTCTTACTTTCAATTTAATTAATCTCTCCTTTTATTTTCAGGATTTTCAATTTGGAATTAATTGAAGATTTTTAATATGTTCTTTTTCTACTTTTTTTTAGTTGCATGTCAAATTTATTTATCTGTTCTTTCTTGATGTTCTTAATGTAAGCATTTAGAGATATAAACTTTTCCTTAAGCACTGCTTTAGCTGCATCCGATAATTTTTTTTCACTCTTATCATTCTCTTTAATGAAATTATTGATTGTTTCTATGATTAGTTCTTGGATCCATTCATTCTTTGGGAGTAGATTATTTAATTTCCAATTAATTTTTAACCTATCTTTCTATGGCATTTTACTAAATGCAATTTTTATTGCATTATGATCCAAAAAGGATGCATTTAATATTTCTGCTTGTCTGCATTTGGTTTTGAGGTTTCTATGCCCTAGTACATGGTCAATTTTTGTGTAGGTTCCAAGTACCACTGATAAAAAGATATATTCTTTCTACCCGATTTAATTTTCTCCAGAGGTCTATTATATCTAAATTTTCTAAAATTCCATTCATCTCCTTATTTTTTTTCTTGTTTTTTTTTTTGAATTTATCTACTTCTGAGAGGGGAAAGTTGTGGTTTTCTACTGGTATAGTTATATTATCTATTTCTTCCTATATCTCACGTAACTTTTCATTTAATAGTTTGGATGCTTTTTTAGAATTGATACTACTTCATTGTCAGTGGTATCTTTTAGCAAAATGTAGTTTCTCTGCTTGTCTCTTTTAATTAGATCTATTTTTTTTTTGCTTTTCCTTTGTCTGAAATCGATTGCTACCCCTGCTTTTATCACTTCAGCTCAAGCATAATAGGTTCTGCTCCACCCCCTTACCTTTACTGTGCCTGTGTCTTTATCCTTCAAATGTATTTCTTGTAAACAACATAGTGTAGGATTCTGGTTTTTAATGCATTTTGCAATCTGCTTGTGTTTTATGGGTCAGTTCATACCACTCACATACACAGTTATGATTACTTACTGTATATTTCATTCCATCTTATTTTTCCCTGATTTATTCTGTCTATCTATGTCTGTCTGTCTGTGTGTCTCTCTCTCCCTCCCTTCCTCCTTCTGTCTCCTTTCACTCTGTCTTTCCTTAAAAGTGTTTTGTTTCTGAGCACCACCTCCCCCAATCTGTTTTCCTTTCTATCAGCCCCTCCCATCTCTTATCCCCTTTCCCTCCTGCTTTTCTGGAGAGTAACAAAGATTTCTATACCCAGGTAAATGTTTATGTTATTCTCTCTTTGAGCCAATGGCAATGAGTGTAAGTTTCAAGCATTGCTGGCTCTGCCTCCCCCCTCTACTTCCCCATTCACTGTAAAACATCTCCATGTTGCTTTTCTGTGAGATATTTTACCTCATCCTTCCTCTCCCTTCCCCCTTCTCTCAGTGTATCCCTCTTTCTCACCTCTTTATTTTATTTTTTGGACATCATCTCATTATAATCAACTCACACCCATTCTGTCTATCTATGCAGACTCCTTCTAACTGCCTTAATAATGATAAAGTTCTTACAATCATCTTCTCATCTCCTAATGTAAATAGTATAGCCTTACTGAATCTTTTCTGATTTCTGTTTCCTGTTTTATGCTTCTTTTGAGTGTTGCTTTTGAAAGTCAGAATTTCAATTTAGCTCTGATCTTTTCATCAGGAAAGCTTGAAAATCCTCTATTTCATTAAATATCCATTTCCCCCTGAAGGATTATCCTTGGTTTTTCTGGGTAGGTGATTCTTGGTTGTATTGCTACCTCCTTTGCCCTCATCCCTGAAATATCATATTCAAAGCACTCTGACCTTTTAAAGTAGAACCTGCTAGATCTTATCGTGACTATGTATGGATCTAGGCTCTTTTTTTGTTTTTTGTTTATTTTTTATTTATTTATTTTCTTATTTTTAACATGTGTTTTTAAAAATTTGGGTTACAAATTTTCTCCCTGCCTCCCTCCCCATCCAGCTTCATTGAAAAGGCAAGCATCTCAATATAGGTTATAGATGTGTAGTCATGCAAAACTCTTCCATAGTAGTCCTGTTGTGAAAAACTAAGCATATTTCCCTTCATCTTATCCTACTCCCAATTTATTCTATTCTCTCTTTTGACCCTGTCCCTCCTCAGAAGTGTTTGCTTTTGATTATCCCCTCCCCCAATCTGCCCTCCCCTCTATCAACCCCCTGCTCTCTTGTCCCCATCCCACCTTATTTTCCTGTAGGGTAAGATAGATTTCCATACCCCATTGTGTATGTTATTCCCTCCTTAAGCCAAATCCTATGAGAATAAGATTCACTCATTCCCTCTCACCTTCCCCCATTTCCCCTCCACTGTAAAAGCCTTTTCTTGTCTGTTTTATGCGAGATAATTTACCCCATTCTACTTCTCCCTTTCTCCTCCCAGTATAATCCTCTCTCACCCGTTAATTTTATTTTCCAGATATCACCCCTTCATCTTCAACTCACCCTGTCCCTCTATCTATCTATCTATACATACATATAATTTTTTTCCCTCCCACTACCCTAATACTGACAAAGGACTCATGAGTCCACAATTATTACCTTTTCCCTGCAGGAATGTAAACATTCAGCCTTAATAAGTCTCTTATGGTTTCTCTTTCCTGTTTACCTCTTCCATGTTTCACTTAAGTCTTGTATTTGAAAGTCAAATTTTCTATTCAGCTTTGGTCTTTTCCTCAGGAATGCTTGAAAGTCCCCTATTTCATTGAATGACCATTTTTTACCCTGAAGGATTATACTCAGTTTTGTTGGGTAGGTGATTCTAGGTTGCAGTCCTGTCTCCTTTGCCCTCTGGAATATCATACTCCATGCCCTCTGGACCCTTAATGTAGAAGCTGCTAAATCTTGTGTTATCTTGATTGTGTTTCCACAATACTTGAATTGTTTCTTTATGGCTGCTTGCAATATTTTCTCCTTCACCTGAGAATTCTGGAATTTGGCTGCAATATTCCTAGGAGTTTTCCTTTGGGGATCTCTTTCAGGAGGTCATCAGTGGATTCTTTCAATTTCTATTTTGCCCTCTGGTTCTAAAATATCAGGGCAGTTTTCCTTGATAATTTCTTGAAAGATGATGTCTTGGCTCTTTTTTTGATCATGGCTTTCAGGTAGTCCAATAATTTTTAAGTTCTCTTGAGTCTTGTATTTGAAAATCAAATTTTCTATTCAGCTCTGGTCTTTTCATCAAGAATGTTTGAAAGTCCTCTATTTCACTGGATATCCATTTTTTGCCCCTGAATGATTTATACTCAGTTTTCCTGGGTAGGTGATTCTTGGCTGCAATCCTAGCTTCTTTGATCTCTGGAATGTCATGTTCCAAACCCTGCAGTCCTTTAGTGTAGAAGCTGCTAAATCCTATGTTATCCTGATTGTGTTTCCACAATATTTGAATTTTTTCTTGTTGGCTGCTTGCAATATTTTCTCCTTGATCTTGGAACTCTGGAATTTGGCTATAATATTCCTAGGAGTTTCCCTTTGGGGATCTTTTTCAGGAGGTGATTGGTGAATCTTTCCATTTCTATTTTATCCTCTGGTTTTAGAATATCAGGGGAGTTTTCTTTGATAATTTCTTGAAAAATGATGTCTAGGCTCTTTTTCTGATCACGGCTTTCAGGTAGTCCAATAATTTTTAAGTTATCTCTCCTGGATATATTTTCCAGGTCAATTGTTTTTCCAGTGAGATATTTCACATTGTCTTCTATTTTTTCCATTCTTTTAGTTTTGTTTTATAATGTCTTGATTTCTCATAAAGTCATTAGCTTCCATTTGCTCCATTCTAATTTTTAAGGAAGTATTTTCTTCAGTGAGTTTTTCCTTTTCCATTTGATCAGTTCTGCTTTTGAAGGCATTCTTCTCCTCATTGGCTTTTTGGACCTCTTTGGCCATTTGGGCTAGGCTAATTTTTAAGGTGTTATTTTCTTCAGCATTTTTTGGGTCTCCTTTAGCAAGCTGTTGACTTATTTTTCATGATTTTCTTGCATCATTCTCATTTCTCTTCCTAGTTTTTCCTCTATTTCTCTTACTTGCTTCTCAGAATCCTTTTTGAGCTCCTCCATGGCCTAGGACTGATTCATACTTTTCTTGGAGGCTTTGGACATAGGAGCTTTGACTTTGTTGTCTTCTTCTGGTTGTATGTTCTTTGTCACCAAAGTAAGATTTTATATTATGACTTCTTAACATTGTTTGCTCATGTTCCCTGCTAATTACTTGACTATTAAACTCCTTGTTAAGGTAAGGGATCTGCTTCCAGTGTGGAGTGTGTACTAGCACCAAGCTTCGGGAGTTTTGTGGAGCTGTTTTCAGACATACTTCTAGGGACCTATAAATTTTCAGTTCTTCCAAAGAGGTATGACCAAAGGAGAAGTGTTTACTACTTTCCTGGCCTGTACTCTGGTCTATGTGTGGCCACAAGCACTCTTTTCTGCCTTGGAACTGTGAGGAGAATTCCCTCTCTACCACCACTACAATCTCCACCACACCAGCACTCCTCCTTGCCCCAGGACCACCACCTAGGACTGAGACTCAGATACAAGCATGAGCAAAGCAAGAGAATCCTACCTCAGCACCAACAAAGAGATCCCTTAAATCCCCTTATGATCAGCCACTTGATCCCCCCTCCATCTGTGGGCCAAGAGCTCTGGGAGCAGCCGTTGTCTGGAGGCTATACTGACCTGTGCAAGGCCTGACAAATATTTCCTACTGATCTCCTAAATTGTCTTTGGCATTTGTGGGTTGAGAAGTCTGGGAACCACCACAGCTTCTCTTAATTCAGTCCCCAGAGGCCTACTGCATGTTCGCTGAGGCCCCATCTTTGCCTGTGTGGCTTTTGTGTCCCACACTGAACTGAGCTCCTATCCTGGCCCGGCAGCACAACAGACCTTTTAAATCAACTATCCAGGTTGTCTTGGGCTGAAACATTTGTTTCACTCTGTCTTTTTGTGGATTCTGCTGTTGTAGAATTTGTTTAGAGCCATTTTTACAGGTATTTGGAGGGGGTTTGGGAGAGAGCTCAAGTAAGTCATTGCTTTTTCTCTGTCACCTTCCCAATGCTACTTTTTAAGGAATTATTTTCATCAGTGAATTTTTTATGTGTCCTTTTTCATTTGGCCAATTCTGCTTTTTAAGGAGTTGATCTTTGTGCTTGTTTTTTAAAAATTTGTCCTATTTTTTTTTTTAAGATAGGGAAACTAAGTTGCCTTTTGGATAGAGCACTGTGCTTGGAATCAGGGAGATTCAGTTTGCAGAGTTCAAATTTTGCCTCAGACACTTACTTTTTGTTTATGGGCAAGTCACTTAACCCTTATTCCTTGGTTTCCTGATCTATAAAATAAGCTGGAGAAGGAAATGGCAAACCACATTAATATCCTTGCCAAGAAATGTTCAAATGGGGTCATAAAGAGGTGGACATGACTGAAACAACTGAACAACAGAAATATTTTAATGTGTTATTTTCTTTATTTTTTTTGCGTCTTCTTTGCCATGCTGTTGACTTTTCCCCCCATGATTTTCTTACATTATTCTCATTTCTTTTCACAGTCTTTTTACTGCCTCTCTCATTGTTTTTTAATACTTATTGAGTGCTTCCAAGAATTTATTTTTCAGCCTGTGACCAATTCACATTTTTTTTTCCATTGATGCTTTGCATGTAGCTGTTTTGCCATTGTTGTCTTCTTCTGAGTTTGTGATTTGGACTTTTGATATGGAAAGTTATGATAGTAACTTTCTATGGTTTTTTTTTGTTGTTATTGTTGTTGTTTGCTCATTTTCCCAAACTATTTTTTGACTTTAAAGTTGGGCCTTGCCCCTGGGGTGCCGGGGACACTTCAGGGGACGAACTTCATGTTTTATTTTGTTTTGTTTTTATGCTTCTGTTTTCAGAGTTAGTTCTAGGAGTCTATATGTATTCAATTCTTTCAAGTTGTTATGATTTAAGGAAATGGGTGGCCTTTGGTCTGATCTGAGTCACCACAAGCAATTTTCTTCCCCAGAACTATGACCAGGGCCCCCACCCTTACTAGTGTTCCTTTTTGCCATTAGACTGTGACTAGAAATCATGAGAAAATGCAACAAAGTACCACACCTAGTACAAGAAAGGGTTCCTCTAATCTTCTTCTAACTTCTGTTTAACCCCCTTGCTGTTTGCGAGTTGAGAGCTCTGGAAGCCACTGTAGCTTTCAGTCTCTAGCAAGTTTTTCTGTTGGTTTGACAGCATGACCACCACTGGGTTTTGTTTCACTTTTATCCCAGGGAGATAGACCTTTCCTGCCAGACTTTTAAATTGTCTTAGACTGGAAAATTGTTTCACTCACCCATTTGTTGGTTCTGCCACTCTGTAATTTGTTTTGAGGTATTATTTTAATGTTGGTTGGAGGGGAATTTGGGAGAGCTCAGGCAAATCCCTGCTTTTAGTCTGCCATGTTGGCTTCACTAGATCTTAAGGTTTTAATATAGTTCTCTATCTCATTTTAAGTCCTTGAAACTATTTCTTCATACTCACATTTTTCTAGTTCCTTTAGTAAATAAGAGTTCTTTCTATTCTCCTATAAACTATCAAGTAGATCACTATATATACACATCTATGTGTGTTTATGAGTATTATATATATATATATACACATTCATATATACTCATCCATTTATATTTTAGCAGTCTTTAATAAATCAAAGTTCTTTTTTCATTCTCTTCAGGAACCAAAATGTCCATTTATAGCTATGAAAATAAGCTCCATCAGAAGTCTTCAGTGGAATCCCTTAGAGTTAATGTTGGCACATCAATGCATTCCAGGAAAGGGAAATGTATGCTGCTGAAGTTTAGGGGGATGTAGAATGATCAAATAAGAAGTCAGCTCTCTGAAAATCTCTGAATTTTGCTTTCTTTTATGATACTGACCACCAACCTACCACATCAAGCTTTCTTTATCAATTATTTTTGCTCCTTTCTTTTACATAAAATTGTTTACCTACCCTTTTCAGTCCTATATTGCGCTACACAAAATTATCATTTAATGATAGCGCCTTACATATTTTCTAGGTATCCAGCATGTGAAGCTCTTAATAATGAAATTCTAAATATAAAAAAGTAATTGTGGTGAATAGAAATGAGAGTTATCTAAAGATACCAATATGGATGCACAGAGAACACATCAATGAACACAGATTTTAAAAACACATGTACAGAGGGTGGAAACAAAGGCAAATAACAGAAGATGAAAACAAACCCCGGGCATAATCTTATAAAAAAATTGTAAGGATCACTAAAGCTCAAAATGAGTTGAAGCTGATAAGAAAAGTTAAGAATGACTTTTAGCTGTATTCAAGAAGATAAGAGATTTGAAACAATTATAGTATCACACTGCCAAGGGTAGAGCAGATGAAGATTACTGATGACAAGAAGAATGTAGAGTTACGTATACAGTACCTTACTTTTGTTTTCTCTGTCAAAGAAAATTCTACTCATATTAGAAATGAGTGAGTAAAAATGATTAATGGAGGTTTGACCATGCTGCCTTCATTTTTACTTGCTTTCTACTTTATTCTCAGCAACACATTGTATGTCTTAGTATTAATAAAATCCTTCAATTTCTTTTATTTTTTTGGCAGTATTGTGGAGTTTTTCTAGTTAGGCATTATGAGTAATCTTTTTTGTTTAAATGTAGTATCCCTTTTCTGGGCTTCTTCAACTAAATAAGATTTATAGTATAGATTCCCAGGGAGATGACATCACCAAATTAAAGTTACTCTGTAGATCTGGTCCACAATCCCAAACAATAGCTCAAAAACCTCTATCCCTATGTTTACATTCAATAATCAGTTAGAAAATACAAGTACCTCAGAATAGAGGCATTTACTAAAGTGGTATATCCCCCTCCCCCTAAAACTTGGACACACTCATAGAAGTCCACAAAGTATCAATAGGAAGAGTAGGCATATACAAAAGTACATTCTTACAAAGTCACACATTTAGAAAATGAATATTGCTAAGGCAACTCAGATCTGGGGTACTGTCTTATACTGATACCTTTTATCTTTCCATGGTGTTCGTTTGCTGCTTCCCTTGGGTACAGTATCTATATTGGGAAAGTTTCCCCCCTAACCTTCCTGGGCATGATCTTCTTAGAATTTCAACTCAAATCAATAGTAGAACTATCTAGCCTGCTCTCTGTTGAGTGTGGTGTGTCCTACTGTATAAGTAGCTGATTGGAAGGGGACAAAGAGAAATAAATTCTCCATTCTATTGAAACACTCAGGAGGAATGAGAAAAGAGAATGGAAAAGATGAAGGATGATTTATCCTAAGAGTTGTGAACTAACTCCCTGGTTGAACCTCTTTTTGATTCCCATCTATTTCTACCATCCAATCAAAATTCGGTTAGCTGCTATTAACTTCCAGAATACTCCTCCTCTTTTCCTCAGTGAGTTCAGTCCTTGGCTCTTGGTTTTCCTCTCTCCCCCCACCCCAACTCTTGCCCTCATACTAGAGAATTTCAACATTGATATTGATACTCCCTCAAAAAAGCTAATTACCTAGTTCTTCGATTTTTTCATTTCACATGACCTATTCCTCCCTGCCATCTCAGTTATACACCCTGCTTTCACATTCAAAAACTCTGACATTCCTTTATATGATTCACAATCCAGTGTCATTCCATTTCTTCTCTGCCTTGAAGCACCAAATCCTATTCTTCACCCCCATCATGACCTTCAAGCACTTTACTTCTCAGTTCTTTACCAGGTAGTCAACTCTTATAGAATTCTTTACAATCTTCTTTTATCATCAATTTTACCCTGCCTAGACTCATCCTTGGATCACTGTTACCATGTGCTGTCATTATTCCTACTCACATGCTTCTGGAAGAAGCTAGAGATAATCACAAAACCATGATGAGCGAATCCATTAAAATTTTATATTACCTAATCTCATATCTCCAACTACCTAGCAGACATTTTGAACTGGATGTTTCATAAACATTTTAAATTCAGTATGTCCCCAATGAACTAATTTTTTTTCTATAATGCTTTCCTTTCCAAATTTAAGTATTCCATCAGGCACCCAGACTTACAACCTATTTGTCATCCTTGACTTCTCACTGTCTTTCATCACCCTTATCCAGTCTGTTGCCAAGTCATGTCAATTTTATCTTTGTAAAATATCTCATATATGCCTCTCTCTCTCTCTCTCCCATATAACACTGTCACCACCCTATTGGAAGCTCTCATCAGCTCATTCCTGGAATATTGGGATAGCCTACTGCTAAGGGGTGGCTATGTGGCCCAGTGGTTAGAGTGATGGGCCTAAAATCAGGAATTTCAAATCTGTTCTCAGAAACTTACTAGCTGTGTAACCCTAGGCAAGTCACTTAATCTCTATTTGCCCTAATCCACTAAATAAGGAAATGGTAAATCACTCCAGTACCTCTGCCAAGGAAATGCTATGGACAATATTGGCATGCTATGGTCCACAGGGTCACAAAGAGTAAGACATTATTGATCAACTGTACAACAATGCCTGCTAGGTTTGCTCTGCCATGAGTCTCTCCCTATTCCAGTTCATCCTCCTTTCAACTCTCAAAGCTTTTTAAAAAAGGGATCAATACCCAAACTAACTATAAATTACATGTGAAGAATGATGCTATCTGCATCCAGAGAAAGACGTGATAAATAGAAGTACACATAGAATAATTTTACATATATATGCCTATTTATGTTTAATGGCAGCCATTACTAGGGTGAGGGAGGAGAAATTTATATGATAATTTTGTTGTATATTTGATACTATCCACCATGTTCAGCTTCTATCTGAATTTTTCTCACGAATGGTAGGGAATGAAACGCAATTGTTGAACAATTTCACTTTAAAGATCATTGTGTACAATAGTTGAAGAAACTGATGCCTCAAAGAACTTAAATGCCACATAGATAGCTTTACATGAGAACCAAAACCAGGTCCCCTGATGTTCAGTACAGTGAATATTCTACTGTACCATTCTGTCTATCCCTCAATGTAGTTATAATGATCATCATTTATAGAGTGATATAATGTTAGTGAGTCACTTTACATATGTCATTTTATTTGATTCAATAGACTTAGGAGGTAGGTACTACAGGTGGTATCAATTTCTCTTTTAAAGGATGATAAAATGAGTCTCAGTAAGTAATTTATCCATGATCATACTACAATTAAGTGGTGGGATTTGGAACCAGTTCTCTCTTAATTTCCAAACCAGGCCTCTTTGTTTTTCTACTTGATACATTCCCTTTAGAAAGATTACACTTCTCACACATTTCATCACCTTGGGTAGATAAGTACAAGGCAGAAGAGAACAAACTAGAAGTCTGGATTCTGGAAATTTCTCCAGTTCTCATAATTTCTACTTCATTGGCTCAAAACCAACAGGCACAACTCACTAACTTAGGGCCCCTATAATATTTTAGTGGCTTAATACTTACTGTCTGGTCACCAGCTTAGTAAGGAAGTATCACAAATTTTCATCTTATCTCTTTTAACCACCATCTTTTAAAGTTTATAGGTAATAAAATAAATGAGAAGAACATTAGTCCTGGCTAATTAAGCCAAGGACATTTTAAGACTACATTAAAATTACTTTTGTGTTCCCATTATTTTTGCCAACCATTTATTGCATTCAAGGTTATCATAGCAAAATAGGTCTAATATTTTCTATCATCATTTCTTGCTCAGAACAGAGTAGACATACATGCAAAGCAGAATCCTAGATTTACTAAATTGGAAGTGATCTCAGAGAACATGTAGTCCAACCCTTACCTGAAAAGAAATGCCAACATTTACTTTCTACCTTTTTGATCCCCTTATCTGCCATAGCAGTTGCACAGTTTGTACACTGCAATACAAATCTTAAAAAAAAAGACTGCTTGATGAGCCTTTAAGAACAGAATAAATAAATCTGAAAAGTCCACTACTTCAGTGACAACTCATTAGATTGATGGAAACATTCAGTATTAGATGTCATGAAACAACTCCTCTTTCACTTTCCTTGATTCAGAAAAACAAACCTGAACTAACTATTTAATTATTTATTTTGTCAAGGCCATAAAGGGATAGAGGAAAAAAAGACAGTGATCAAGGTGGGGGAGGAGAAAGAAAGAGAGAGAGAGAGAGAGAGAAAGAAAGAGAGAGAGAGAGAGAAAACATTCAAACTATTTTTTGGAATACAGAGGGACTTAAATCTGCAGTTTTATTGACTTGCCCAATACTATTTGAGAGGCCACAGCATATGAATTATGTCAGTATGTAGAATCAAAATTTTCTTGTACCTTGTAAAATATTTGACTATTTCTTTTATTTTAAATATTCTCTTTACTATATCAGTGGTTTCCTTCACAGTGTGTTTTCTGTGGAGAAAAGAAATTCATGAAAAGGAGTCTAGAGGTACCAAATGATCAGAGGCATGCAATGTGTCTTCCGAAGACTTAGTGTGCTTTGGTATTTTAAAACAAGCAAGTAAAAAACTATTTGGTGTGAAACATTCCATAGACATCATGAAGTTTCTGGCAATTCAAAGGTACATTAAAAAAGTTTCATTCATTCAAAGTCAAATTAACCCAAACCCTTATGAAGAGATATAATAACATCAGTCCTTTGTTCAAAGCCCTTCAAAGGATTGCTTTTACTTGGTGTTAAAGTCTCACGAAATGTCTTTACTCCTCTGTTCCAGTCTTATATCATGCTATTTTATTCCCCTTACTCTATGCCCTATCATCCTTTGTACATTCTCCATAGTATATAAACTGTCCCCTAGATTGTAAGATCCATGTAAGATCCATACTGTCATGAGGGCAGTATCTTCACTAAGCTTTTATTTTCCCTTTCCAAATGCCTACTTAACACATTAATTTTGTATATATCACACAAGTAATTGACATTTACTGAATTGAGTTGATTTGAACTATCATCAGTAAACCCTCTCAGTCAAAGCCTATGGTGCTCTTCTCCTGTCAGACTGAAACAGAATGTAACAAAAACTAGGCTAAAATAAAGTTGCCTCTTTGATACTTATTAATATTCTTCTCTTTGACTTTTCTGATTTTATATTTATTTGAACTATTGTCTTAGTGGCCCTATCCTCTATTATGTTTCTTCTGAGACTCTCAGTTTATCTGTCATCTAGCTTGTGATGAGAAATTTATTTCTACCACCTCCACATCTCTCCTCTTTCTCTCAAAGCCATATTATCAGGAAAAAGTCAAGTACATACCACTTCCTTGCCTGCTACCTACTTGCCAACACCTTACAATCTAGTTTCAACTTCACTATTGACTGAATGTGTCCTTAATGTTATCAGTGATCTCTTAATTAGGGCATTTGATGGTATTTTCTTAGTTTTCATCATTATTGACTTTTCTGATGTTGTCAACACTATTGAATACTTTCTTGCTCCACACTCTCTCCCTCTCTTAGGGTGTGGGTGTGTGTGTGTGTGTGTGTGTGTGTGAGAGAGAGAGAGAGACAGAGAGAGAGACAGAGAGAGAGACAGAGACAGAGAGAGAGAGAGAGAGAGAGAGAGACAGAGAGAGAGACAGAGACAGAGAGAGAGAGAGAGAGAGAGAGAGAGAGAGAGAGAGACAGAGACAGAGAGAGAGAGAGAGAGAGAGTCTCCTGGTTCTACTCCTACCAGTTTTGACTGCTCTAGTCAACTTTATCAAATTGCCATCTACTATCATCCTCTACTTCTCTACAATTTCTAGGCTTAGAGATTTGTCTAGAGCACTGAGGGGTTTATTGACTTACTCTGCGCTACTCAACCAATCTTAGTCAGAAGTAGGACTTGAGCCTAGGTCTTACTGGTTTTCAGGTCAGTTTGCTGTTCCCTAGACCACTTGAATTCTTTATACTATGAATGATTTTACAAAATTCAATGGAATTCAGCCTAAGTGAGTGGTTTTTGTTTTATATGTCTCGGAGTGAAGGCCTAATTCATCTATTATAGACTTTTTCTGAAGCTATTCATTAAACTTCATCATTTTAGTTTTTCTTCTGAAAGATTTTTCCCAGCCCCATTCTGTCTTTCTAGAAGCATGGCAATGAGAATAGAACAATGAATTCCAGGTCCAGATGCACCATAGTTTTAAGGGCAGGATAGCATTTTCTAAGTTGTTCCCTATAACTTTTTCTAATGATGGCAGGCATTATGTTGACATTTTCAGCTATATCAGCACAGTGGTTGGCTATATTCAGGAAGCAATACAAAAAAAGAACTACTAGTTCCCCCCTCTCCCTGAGGCTGATGATAGCTAGTGCTAAGTCCTCTTTTTTTTTTTTTGTATAGTTTCAATGACCTTTCATTAATTCTTATGAGCTTGGCTACATGTCAGCCCATTCACAAAATATCCCTGTCAACTTTATACGTAACTGCTTGGAAGAGCTTAGCATCATTCACAAATTTAGAGGTTTCACTGTGCAATTCATCTTTTGTATTTTTTCTAAGACTTCAAACCAGTTCAGAGGCTGATCCCTAGGGAGTTTTATTTGTTAACACTTTTCAATTCAGAAAATTACTAATTATCTTTACTTTTTATTTTCTATATTTAAATCAATTATCCACCACTATAGATTCTTCAAAATTACAACTTAAATGATCTTAACTCTCATAAATAATCAAATACATCAGTGGTGGATATGACTTCTAATGATACAGATGGAAGTTTACTTATTTGAGGCTATCATTTCTTCACATAAATACACCACAGCAATCCCACCTAACATATGAGGGGCCTTCTTCACTTTCAACTTTGTGACAATCCCAATGGAAAAGACACTGGATTTTCTCTCACTTTTGAACTATGAACATCTTCCATTTTGATCTTACGTTGTTTTGATGGCATCCATTACTGCAGTTCTTTTTGAAAAAAAATCAATTTGTAATTTGTGGTAATTAACAAAAATCCACCAAAGCTCTCTTTATTGTCTTTTATTGGTGCTCAAATTTTATTCTTTAGAGAGTGTGGTTGATGGTACGCAACCATATCAAAGGACAACTGTATTAAAAAATTTGATTCAGGAAAAAGTTTGAGATCAATCATGCCTAATCATCACCCCATTTGGTGTTCTCTTGGCAGAGATACTGAAGTGACATTTCCTTTTACTGCTCATTTTATAGATGAGGAAATAGAGGCAAACAGGTTAAGGAATTTGCTCAGGGTCACATAACAAGTAAGTATCTGAAGTCAAACTTGAACTCGGGTCCTCCTGACTTGGGGGCCAGCCCTCTATCCAAAGTAACAGCTGCTGCCTAGAGAGTCATTTGCTCTGCTAAATTAAAGCAGTAGATACAGTGTTGTTCACCTCCAAACAACCCTAAAATAGCACCCCCAAACAAATTCTGGAATAGTAGAACCAGCAAAAAGACAGAGTAAAACAATCTTTTAGCCCAAGAAACTTGGAAGATCAGCAAGAAAGGTCTGCTTCACTCAGTTAAAGGACTACAGTCCAGGACAGGAAGTGTCCCAGCAAGCCAGCAGCAAGTCCCACCTCAGCAAATCAGCTGGAGATCCTGAACTCCAGTATGGTAGAGCAGGCAAATACTAACATCAGAACCCCCTACTATACCTCAGCATAGTCAGAGGAATGAGCAGACTTCAGTTCTGAAAACTGCCACATACTTCAACATAGCCACAGGCAAACAATCAGCCTCCTGTGGCCCTGCTTTAGTGTAGCCCTCTGGAAACACAGAAACACCCCACTGGCCTCAGGAGATGCCAGACACTAGCACTAGGACCCCAACTCAGCATCAGATAAGTTTACAGACCCCTTTGGCTTTCAGCAGAGCTAGCCACCCCCATCCCACCCCATCAACAGAGCACCAGAAATGAGGGTCCCCCATGGACTTCAGAGCAACATCAGTGTAACACCAGGTAAACAGCCAGGCTGTTTGAGGCTACTGAGACAGTACCCATTCCACCCCAGGAGCAAAGCTTAAACTTAAAAGCTAAGAAAAAGGTCAAAAAAGGTGAGCAAAATAATAATTATCTGACGAGTGAAAGTTGTTATGGTGACAGGGGAGATCAAGACACAAACTCAGAAGAGGACAACAATGTCAAAAAACCTATGTGTAATACCCCAAAGAAAAATGTAAAGTGGTCTCAAACCCAGAAAGAACTCATGGAAGAGCTCTAAAAGGAGCTTAAAAATCAGATAAGGGATGTAGAATTAAAAATGGGAAATGAAATGAGAATGATGAAAGACAATTATGAAAAAAGAGTAAACAACTTGGAAAAGGAAAACAACTGCTTAAAAAGTATAATTGGCCAAATAGAAAAGGAGACACAAAAATCCAGTGAAGAAAACAACTCCTTAAAAACTAAAATCGACAAAATAGAAAAGAAAATACAAAAGCTAACTGAGAAAAACAACTCCTTAAAAGTTATAATAGGGCAAGTGAAAAGTAATGACTCTATGAGACATCAAATAAGCATTAAACAAATTCAAAAGAATGAAAAAGAAGAAGAATATATAAAATATCTCATTGGGAAAACAACTGACCTGGAAAATAGATCCAGGAGAGACAGTGTCAGAATCATTGGACTACCTGAAAGTCTTAATCAAAAGGAGGACCTGGACAGCATCTTTCAAGAAATTATCAAGGAAAATGACTCCAATGTCCTGGAACCAGAGGGCAAAATAGGCATTGAAGGAATCCATCAATCACCTCAGGAAAGAAATCTCAAAATAAAAACTCCAAAGAACATTCTAGCCAAATTACATAACTATCAGGTCAAGGAAAAATTACTGCAAGTGGCTAAAAGTAATAATGCAAATATCAGGGAACTACGATCAGGATTACACAGGACTCAGCAGCTGCAACATTAAGGGATCATAGGTCATGGAACATGATATTCTGGAAGGCAAAGGGGATAGGACTGCAACCAAGAATCACCTACCTGACAAAATTAAACATTATATTTCAAGGGACAAAATGATCATTCAATGAAATAGAAGTATTTCAAGTTTTCATAAGGAGAAGATCATAATTAAACCAAAAAAATTGATCACAAATATCAAGACCCAAGAGAAACCTAAAAAGGGAAAAGAAAACATAAGGGACTCAATGAAGTTGAACTGTTTATATCCCTACATGGGAAGATAATATTTGTAATTCTTAAAAAATGCATCAGTAATCATAAAGTTAGAAGGCATATATGTATATATATGTGTGTGTGTATATATATATATATATATATATAGAGAGAGAGAGAGAGAGAGAGAGAGAGAGAGAGAGAGACAGAGAGACAGAGAGACAGAGAGACAGAGAGACAGAGGGTATGAGTATAAGGTGAATTTGAGAGAATGACATAAAAATAATTAACAGATGGGAAAGGGAAGTACACTGGGGGAGAAGGGAGGGAGAGGTAAAATGGGGTAAATTGTTTCATATGAAGAGGTGTGAAAAACCTATTACAATGTAGTAAAAGATGGGAGTTTGGACAATGGGCATCACTTGAACACACTCTCATCAGTATTGGCTCAAAGAGGGAATACTATAAACAATCATTTGAATATAGAAATCTATCTTACCCAACAGGGAAGTAGGAGGGGAGGAGATTAAATAAAGTGGGGGGGGGACTGACAGAAAAGGAGGCAGATCAGGGGAGGCAGTAGACAGAAGCAAAACAGGGGGGAGGTGAGAAAGAGTGATAAGAGGGAGAAGAGAGACAGGAGGAAAATAGGATGGATGGAAATACAGTTGGTAATTGTAACTCTGAATGTGAATGGAATGAACTCTCATAAAATGGAAGTGAATAGCAGAGCAAATAACAGAGCAAAAACAAGAATCCTACAATATGCTGGTTACAAGAAACACACTTGAAGCACAGAGACACATATAGAGTAAAGAAAAGGGATGGGAGAAGAATCTATTATGCTTCAGCTGAAGTAAAAAAAAAAAAGCAGGAGTAGCAATCCTGATCTCAGATAAAGCAAAAGCAAAAATAGACCTAATTAAAAGAGGTAAGGAAGGAAACTACATCTTGCTAAAAGGCACTACAGACAATGAAATAATATCAATACTAAACATAAACTAGGAGCATACCTAGTGGTAAACATCCAAACTCTTTTTTTTTCTTTTTGGTGAGGGGTTAAATGACTTGCTCAGAGTCATACAGCTAGTAAATGCCACCTGTCTGAGGCCAGATTTAAACTTAGATCTTCCTGACTCCAAGGCCAGAGCTCTATCTACTGCACCACCTAGCTGCCCCCAACACCTAGACTCCTAAAGGAGAGGTTAAGGAGAGGTTCAAGACCAAACAAGAGAAAGAGAACATTATGGAATGTAAAATAGACAATTTTGATTACATTAAATTAAAAAAAAAAAGCTTTTGCACAAACAAAAATAATACTACAAGATTATAAGAAAAGCAAAAAAATGGGAAACAATCTTTACAGCAAGTGTCTCTGATAAAGGCCTCATTTCTCAAATATATAGAGAACTGGGTCAAATTCATAAATATACAAGTCATTCCCCAATTGATAAATGGTCAAAGGATATAAACAGGCAATTTCCAGATGAAGAAATCAAAACTATATATAGATATACGAAGAAGTGCTTTAAATCACTTTTGATTTGAGAAATGCAAATTAATACAACTCTGAGGTACCACCTCACACTTACCAAATTGGCTAATATGACCAAAAAAGGAAAATGATAAATATAAGACAGGATGTGGGAAAATTGGGACACTAATATATTGTTGGTAGAGTCGTGAACTGATCTAACTATTCTGGAGAGGAATTTGGAACTCTGCCCAAAGGGCAACCAAACTGTGTATACCCTTTGATCTAGCAATACCACTACTAGGTATGTATCCCAGAGAGATCATGGAAAGGATCTACATGCTCAGAAATATGTATAGCAGCCCTTTGCATGGTGGCAAGATATTAGAAATTGAAGGGACATGCATCAGTTGGGGAATGACTGAATAAGCTATGGAATATGAGTATAATGGAATACTATTGTGCAGCAAGAAATGAGGAACAGGAAGATTTCAGAAAAACCTGGAAAGACTTGTATGAACTGATGCAAAATGAAATTAACAGAGCCAGGAAAACATTGTGCATAGTATCAGCAAAATTGTGGGATGATAAACTATGAATGACTCAGCTCTTCTCAGCAACATAATGATCCAAGGCATGTACAAAGGACTCACAAAGGAAAACGTTATCAATATCCAGACAATGAACTGGATGGACTCTAAATGCAGATTGAAGTATACTTATTTCATTTACTTTATTCTATTTCATGCTTTTTCCCTTCTGTTCTGTTTCTGTTTTCACAACTGTGACTAATACAGACATATGTTTTACATGATAGCATATGTATAACCTATGTCAAATTACCTACCATTTTCAGAAGAGGGGAGGGGAGGGAGGAAGGGAGAAAAATTTGAAAATCAAAATCTAGTAAAAATGAATGTTGAAATTGTTTTGACACCTAATGGGGAAAAAATAAAATACTATTAAAATAAAATAAAAAATACAACGGAGTCTTATATTTTCCTCTTCTTGTAGTCAATTATGTGATGGTAAAAATATGGTCTACCATGGAATGGTGTTTGCAAAGCCTTGTGCTACCTTTATCAAGGGTACCTTTGATTGTAGTTGTCAAGTATTCTCCTCATGTTTTATTTAGATGGGGAAGTAGGCACATGACTTAGCAGTTTTTGATGTTCTCTTGCTCACTTTTTTTGGGAAGAAAATAGGTAATAATAAGGAATGAAGTTCCTTCCTCACACTTTTTGTATCTTCCTCTCCTTTAGATATGTTGAAATTCAGTTTCTTGGTACCTAAAATTATGATTCCTTCAGCACAAGCCTCCTCTATGTGTATTGACCTTGTGCAACTGATTATCAAGTTTTTCCTCTGTTTATCATGCACTTTTAAGTTCTATCACTTTCTTTAAACTGTTTTCCCACCTCTGCTTTTCTCTCTTTTTTATTTGGCAATACTGCAAATAACCATCCTCCTAAAAAGTCAGTAAATGTTTAATTTACCTGCCAAACAGCAAGATATGTATACCAAAATCAACACCAGTTCAGAATATAAACTTGCTTGTAAAATTTTATAGTTTATATTCTGAACTAGGGTTGGTCTTGGTATACATATCTTGCTGCATGTGTATACATATTATCATATAATTTTAGAACCATGTAAGACCTTAACATTTTGCTGAATTTCATGATATTAAAATAAAGCAAACATTTATAAATAGGACCAAAAAAAAGTTTGCTCTTTTTCCAAAGTGCAAATTCAAATTAAGATTTTGAAATTCTGTTACAATAGTAATTGGTTAAATAATCTAGATATCAAGTTCATCTTGATAATGAATCCTGGGTTGGAATTTTTGAATGAAAAAATAGGGGGAATCTGAGGAGGAATGCCTTCTACATTTCTGGCATGCATTTTTAACAAAGAAGAAATTGGCAGATTGAAAAATAATTTGGATTTCTTGTTTATCTTTTAGAAAACAATCTTCCCAGTAACACATGATACTTTGAACATAGTTATTACTCTTATTGCTATAACTTTGAAGATTGTTTTTCATAATGAGTAAGTGACAAACTAAATCAAAGGCATATTCTCGGTTCAAGCTAATGACAAGAAACTAACTTCTTTTCTAGTCTAATGACACTTCTTCAGTGAGCTTCTGCCTTCATTTCATAAGTACTAAAATCTGTTTTTCTTCAGGGTTCCTAAGTCTAATTAATTTTTTAAAGATTAATGGAATTTTGTAATCTTTTTAAAAAAAGAAACTTGCTGAGCTTGGTCAATGAGCCCTATTTAATCTTTCTGGTTTTAGCAGAGTGGCAAGATTATCTTTAATTTCAATTGTAGCTAAGTACATTACAATAATAATGACATGAACTCTATGTGAGGTGAATATTTGGTCATTCAATATGTTAATTAGTATGCACAACATGATGTTTATATCCAGCTTCTATTAAAAGGTCTTTATGAGCACTGAGAAAAATGTAAAAAAAAAGTATTAATTTTGAAGATTCATTATTTCAATGAAGAGCAGTACTTGAGCAAGCCAGACTAATGATTGGCTAAAATTGCTCCACTAGACATTTATCTACCTAATAGATGTATCAGCAAATGGAATTTGCCAGCTCCCTGTGTCAAGTCCTTCCTAGATAATTTCCCTTAATGATTTACCTTGTGTATAATCAGCCTCTAGTACTCTAGACTGAAATTTTATCAACAAGTTCTGTACATTAAAAAAGAAAAAAACAAACATGCACAAGAGTTTATGGGATAATTATCTAGTAACAACCTTCCTTCCTTTTTGATGTTGACATAAATTGTCACTTGAAGTTATTTAAACCCCTTCCCTGTAGATGGATGATGATGATGATAAAGACTTCTCTGGTTTAAGATGGCTACATAATTATTGAAGATTCTCTATATTCCTGTCATAACCTGTTTACCTACTGTCCCTTTCATAAGATTTGAGAAATTGTTTTTGGCTTCTTACTGACTTTGAAATTTTCACATTGGACTTATGTAAGCAAATTCTCATTGGGATTCATGTCAGCTTTCACAAAGAGTTCAGAGAATTATTCCAAGTGTTTATATTGACAGTCTTTTCTTTGTAAACTTGGACTGCCTCCCTCATGGGATGGTTATGAGGAGAGTGCTTTATAAACCTTAAAGTGCTATATTGAGGTAGCTATAGAGAGCCAGCTTGGCATTGTGGATAGATTATTGGGCCTATTTTGAGCAAGGCTTAGATTCTAACCTTGTCTTTTTTATCTTTATTAACTATATAACCAGGGATAAATCACTTAATCTCTCTGACCCTCAGTTTCCCAATCTGTAAAGTGGAATGAAATGTAGATCCATGGAAAGAGAATCTGATCTGGAGTATCAGGACCTTGGTTTCAATCTCACCTCTTCTCTAGGTAAGCTTGGGCAAGTCATGTTAGCTCTCTATGGCCCAGATTGTTCACTTTTACAATGAGAAGATTGGACTGATTGAGCTTGAAGATCCTTTCTGACTGTAAACCTATGGTACTATCATCACAGATAACTAATGTCTGTAGTCCATTTCTCATAAGCTTGATCTGAGACTGACATGAAATAATTCTCTATTATTGTTGTTGTTGTTGTTATTATTATTATTATTACTATAGAGGGACTTGAAATAGTTACTCTGGGATCCTCTGTTTCTCTGAACATTTCATCCAAATAGGGCATGATCTATAATTTAGATTTCCCTGCTGCCTCAGAAACTACAAATAACATCTAGAATGGCTATTGCCAGCAAACTTCAGAGGAAGCCAACAGCAACCTACTGGGGTCTCTTGAACTCAGTGATCTTCACAGATGCCAGTAGTCTTGAATAACTCAGGGAAATAACATGGCAAGTTGAAACTTTCTTCTAAGAAACAAACTCCTTGATTTTATCTTCCCCTTGGCTTTATCTACCTCCATGAAAGAGGTCAGATACATGTCCATGATGCTACTCCACCAAGCAGGTTCCAAGTACAGCAAAAAGCTATTTTTCTCTGTCTCCTCCCCAGTCAAAAAGCATCAGCCATGACAAAAGTCACTAGGTGTTCTCAATGACTCTGTTATTATTTTGCCCAACTTTACTCAATAGGTAGACCACTTTTCTGATTCCTAGGATTTTGGAGGGTTTCTAAAACTCAAATATAGTACTTGCCCACTGAGAAATTCTATTTGTAAGTTAATTTTTATGAAAACAAACAAAAGCTGAGTATACAATATCATGAGCAATTGGCAGAAATTTTACATTCCATAAAGCATCTACTTATAATATATCTTGGAAACAGTTTGCTGAGCTTATAATGCTCTATTGAACCACATTATCATTGATACTTGGCAGAATAAAGGTTTACCATTGATGATGTTGAAAGTAGCTTTTTAAGTCAATCAGACACGGTTAAAATTATTTTTTTTTATTTCATTTGTTGAAGTATTTTCATATTCCAGACATGACTTTGTATTAGAGTCTCAGCTAAAACAAGGTTTCCAAACCAATCTCAAAAATTTAGTTGTACTTGTCATTATCTCATAGCCCAGACAATAGACCTCTGAGCACCTATTATCTCTGGGGAAAGGATTTTTTTGTTTGTTTGTTTTCTTCAGTTAAAAGTCCTAAATCTTACATTATTTATAAGGTAAGTTAAAAACAAAGTTCACTGTAAAAACTGGGTATATATTGAATGTGTCAGAGCCTGGAAAGTGTGTTGTTCTCTTTGCACTAAATAGTTTAAGAAAGTCACCAAACAGGACAAAGTAGGGAATGGATGTACAAGGAAAAGCAGGCTGACAGTTAGAGCAGGCAAGTAAATTAGGTGAAAAAAAGGACGATGGCTGGAGAAAAAAAAAAACCCGACCCATGTTTTGCAGGCTCTGGAGGGAAATCAAAAGTCCTAGCTCTCACAACCAAGGGAAGTATTTGAATCTGTAGGACTGAACATAAAATAAGGAAACTAGAAGTGGAAGGGATGATTCATTTACATTCAATAAACATTTATTAACCTCTTACTGTGTTCAGAACACTCTGATAGAACCTGGGGGAATAATAAAATTCAGAAATCCAGACAGAGTTTATAGTCTGATAGGAAGGATATGATACATAATAGATAATTATAATACTAAGTAATCCATTTTAAGTAAATTAGATTTAAAACAAAATCTTATGTGAGATCTGAGGAGACAGTTCAGATCCAGAGTTTTCTTCTTGCCCTGTTATCCTGAATTATCATTGAAGTTTCTCATAGCCATGAATTGGTAGGATTTAGGCAACTGCTAATTGCATTATTACACCTTGTGTAGGATGGGTAATACAAGGCAATACAGAACTCCAACATCTTTCTGTCTCCGCTTCTGTCTCTATCTCTATCTCTGTCTATGTCTCTCTCTCTCTCTCTCTCTCTCTCTCTCTCTCTCTCTCTGTCTCTGTCTCTCTCTCCCCTCAGAGAAGGTAAGCTTGATTTCTTAAGGACTATATCTGGCTCTCTTGACTCACATGACCACTTAAAGACCATCACTTTCAACTGAACTTGCTTTTAGTCACAAAACCACAGAAATAGAATTCTAGTGACCATCTAGTACAAATGGTGCCTGAACTGGAAGTCCAGCTACAATATATCTGACAAGACATCATCTAATCTCTATTTATATTTCTCTTTTTGTTTATTGTGTATGTACTTATATATGTGTTTGTCTCTCCATACCCTCTCCATTAGAATGTAATTTCCTTGAGAATAGGGATTATTTTACTCTTTGCATTTGTATCCTCAGCATCTTAGCACACTGTCTTTACTGTGGTAAGGCAATCCTTTTATATCTCCCTAATTGGCTCACTATCTCCCTACCATATTAGATATTCTAACCATTTTCATCCAGCCTCAAACCTCTTATGATACCTCAACCCACACCCAATAATCTGAGTACCTTGCCTCATATTTTACTGGAAAAAAGAGCATTCACCTTTCTTATCCTTACTTATTATCACACATCATTCAGATACCTCGCTCCACTATCTGCTCCTTCACCTTTGTCTCACATGAAGAAGTGGTCCATCTCCTTGCCAAAATAATCTCCTCTGCACACACAAGTGACTCTACCCCATTTCATCTCTTCTCTTGCTATATCTATTATACCTACTATCTCACTAATCTTCAATCTCTCCTTCTCCTGGCTGCTTCCCCATTGCTTAGAAATATGACCATGTCTATTGTCCCAGGTCCCACTGTACTCCCCCGAATAGGCACTTGAAAGATAGGAGGTGAGAAAGGGGGAAGAAAAGGAAGTTCATAGAGAATGAACTGATTTTTTTCTCTCTAAAATATGAGACAAAGTTCCCAACTGGGAGAGGTGGGAAGAAATCATAGGACATTTTAGGAGGAATGAAAAGGTTTGTAGAGAGTGGCATAGTGAGTTGATAAGTTGATTAATCCTCCCTTTGCTAGAAGACATCCAATGAGGAGAACAGGATTCATTACGTTCTAAGGGTTTGGGAGATTTGGAGAACCCTTGTCACCAAAGGGAAAAAAAAATTCCCTCTCTAGCTTTTTTTATATGCGTGATCAATGTACATAATTGCCCTGGGACTTCCTGAGGATGAGTAAAAAAAGCAATCATTCCTTTCTTTCTTGTCATCTCTTCCACAGCTTCCTCACCAACTATTTTGATACTCATACCAAAGTTCATATCCAGGAACAATTTCTACCCTTGAGTCTTGTTTCCTTGATAGGTTACTGACTCTCAAGAATACTATATCAGGAAAGCCATGGTCATACTTCATTTTACTCTCTCTTTTCTGGTCACTCCTTCTAGTCTTTCTTGTCCCCCTCTTCAGGTCTAGAACCATAAACCATGATCAAATCAGCTCTGTCATTGTCTCTACTTGGGATGTGCAGATCTATCCTAATATTACCCTACTCTGTCTAGTAATTCTAGGGACCAAAGTACATATACACACATACATATTTATATACATATACTTACATACATTTACACATACATGCATGTATATATACATGTATTATGCATATATATGAACGCACACATATATGATATGTGTTGTCACTTCCTATTAGACTATAAGGTCTTTAATAGCAAGAACTGTCTTTTCTTTTTCTTTTTTTAAATACTAAACATTTAACTCAGTACCCAGCATACAGTAAACATTTAAAAATAATTTTTTCATTCATTTAGTCATTCATTCACTAATTCTTAGTAATATGGCTGCTCTCAGAGATCTAATGTGTGGTCAAAAGGACATAAGGGCTCAGGCCAAAAGAACAGGCCTCCTGACAATGAAATGGGTCAGGATCAATCAATATTAGTCTGACAAGAATGAACTCCAGAGATGACTATAGTTGTCTGAAGTGGCATATTATAGCTCTTGCTTCTAGCATATTTTCTTAACCAAACAATAACTAGAGGGGTTCATTCATGTGATAAAATCAAATGATACATTATGTTGGCTCTTTATCTTCCCACACTTAAACAGATCAATCTCCTCCATGCCTTAGGTCACAGTCTTCATGAGATGCTGTGATAAAAATCAATTATTCAGTTGGTGTCTAACCTACTAATGATGAGTCCCTAAATATCTAGCTAGTCTGGTCCTCTAGTTGGAGACACTCAACCACTTTCTGAACCAGTAGTCAAAATCATTTCTTCTAGGTATAACTTACCAGAGTTTGTACTTTACTCATGCAGTTCTGAAGAATTCCATGCCATTATAAGAGAATTTGATCAGGGAGTCCCCAGAAAATTTGATGAGTTCTTTCAACCAACTTGATAATGACATAGAGAATGTACCTTTGTTCAGAAGCAATTGAAGAACATCCCATGACAGTTCCAAATAGTACCTTATTGATAGGACATAGGGGACCCTTGATGATGTGCTGAATAAAATGGGAACATGTTCCTTTGGAAGTAGTATCTCTTCATAGTAAATCAAACAAGCAATAAATCAACTAACATTTGTTAAGTGCCCACTATATGTCCGGCACTCTACTAAGTGCTGGAGATGGATAAAATAATACCTAAGCCTTTCCTTCCTTCTTTCTTTCTTTCTTTCTTTCTTTCTTTCTTTCTTTCTTTCTTTCTTTCTTTCTATCTTTCTTTCTTTCTCTTTGTTCTTTCCTCCCTTCCTCCCTTTTACTTTCTTCTTTTGTCTCTCTCTCTCTTTTTTCTTCTTCTCTCTATCTCTGTCTCTATGATTCTGTTTCTCTGTCTGTCTCTCTGGACATGGACCTTCCTCTAGAGTGTATCAAGGAAGTCCCCAACACCTAGCACAATGTCTAGCTCACTGACCACCTTGGCTGCAGATTTTGAAAAATCTGGTTTGGAACTCAAGGCTTCCTAACTCAAGGTTCAGCATTCTATCAAACCTTCACATTGTCTCTTTGGGGCTGTTTGGGAATAATATCAGCAACAATAATTGTGGAGTAAATTTTTATTGAATATGCTTTTCCTTTCCATATATCCAGATTCAAGGCAAGGCTGAGATTTGCTTTAAAGAATTGAAAACAAACAAACAAAAAGAATTGAAAACATTTTTCCCAAAGCATCTTTGTCAGAGCTTAGAAGAATTAAATCAAATAGCATATTTTCTGATTAGCTGGTGAGGTCTTCCATTTGGGACATAGTATGCTGGAATGGAATGGAGGGGACAAGTGAAGAGATGGATGATTGCAAGAAGGTCACCTGTTCTTCTGCTATTGGAGCAAAGGAAGAGATAAAGAAGAATAATATTGAGCTCATTTGGAATGTAGATTGAAAAGAGGGATCTTGCCATGTGTGGCCTAAAATTTTTCATTGAAATATTTGGTGATATCCCCTCCTGAGAGGAAGAGGGGAGGAGTTGTTTTGGGAAGTTTAGAAGAGAAGGGGTTTGGAACAAATGTTGAGGGAAGTAAGATAGTACCAATCAGGGAGGAGTAAAAGGGATGTCATGTAGCACTATAGGCTTCTTTGAGATTACATAACAAATATGTAATTGACCCAGTCACCACAATTATGTTACTCCTCTATCTCTGTTCAGGATCATACATATAGGAGTGGAAAATGTAGATGGTGGTTGTAATTTATAATTAAGGATTAGAAAGAGATGATAGGCAGTCAAAGAAACAAAGGAAACAAGGAATGAGGATAGAGTAAAGTTGAACTGTTTAATTATCTGGTTAAGACTTTGAAGGGAGAAAAGTGAGACCAGAGTAAGAGTAATGGAAAAATCTTGGAAAGAGGCAGGGGTGGAGTGATTGGAGTTTCTAATGATGACCAACTATATATTTAGGAGGCATAATGCACAGGGAAAGATAGAAATATAGGAAATCAGGCTGGGATTGAAGAACATCAGAATTATGGATAATGGAGATAGATGACTTGTAGGTGATAAATTCAACAGGTTAGTGTTTTTAGAATACTGGACTGGCATTTAGGAGATATGAATCCCATTTTTCTCTACTATTTATGATCTTAGGTAAGCCATGTCTCCATTTGAAATTCAGAATTTCATACAGTGAACACTTAAAAAAATGCTTGTTGAATTGAGTTGAAGTTAATTTCAAAACAATCCTGAGAAATAGGTACAATACTAATTTTACCCACTTTCCAGATGAGGAAACTGAGAGGTGTGAAGTAATATACACATGGCTAACTAGCTAGTAAGTGCCAGAGGCAGCCTTTAAACTCAAATTTTCCTGAAAAATCTAGTGCTCTTTCCATTATGTCAAGTGAGTGGCTTATAACTATATATGGCATAACACAAAATAATTCAAATATCTACATGATGCATCAATATGTACCTCCAATATATGAGAAGCAGAAAAGAGAATTAGACCAGAAAATCAATGGACTTTACAGACAACAAAGACACAAAAGAAATGAGATTATCAGAAGACAGCTGTGATATTATAAAACGTCTCCTCCTCTGGTTGTATATTACTGCTGGGCTGTGTTTGCTAACAAACCAGACAAGATTTTTTGTTGTTGTGTTCTTGTAAGCCAGATGGCAAATTAATGTGGAATAATGGAAATGCCAGTAATATTACATAAAACTGAGATGATGAGAGAAACAGTGTTCCCATGATTGAAACTTGTCATTGTCACACATTTTGTAATAATAATGAGATATTTTCAAATTCACTATTCATATTCAGGAGACAACATCATACTATTGAAAAAAACACCAGATTTGGAGCTAGAGAATCTATATTTAAGTACTGGTTCTTCTACTTACTGCTGTCTTCCTCCATATTTCAGCTAAAATCCCACCAGAGGCTATCTCTAGTCAAACTGATCTACCTCTTGCCGCTGGACCCAGATGGCTCCAGAGGAGAAAGTGAGGCTGGTGATGTTGCACATCCCTCCCTCTCTTAAATACAATTCACTTGCAAGTCATGGCATCACCTTCCTGATGCCATGGTCCTCTTCAAGAATGAAGGACAAACAACAAATCCCACCTTCTACACTATAGGAAGCCTGTTCTGATTCCTCTTAATTCTAGTGATTTTCCTCTTGATTATTTCCAACTTATCTTGTTTGTACACAGCTGAAAACATGCTATTTCCCCTATAAGACTTTGAGTTCCTTGAGAGTACAGATTGTTCCTTCCCCAGCATAATGTCTGACACACAGTAAGTGCTTAATAAATGCATATCAACTGAGTGTATGACCTTGGGCAAATCACATTATTACAATCAGGCTCTTACCTCAAATATAGGCAGCTAGATGGCACAATGGAAAGAGCATAGGGCTTGGTATCAAGAATACCTAAATCCAAATTTCATTTCAGATGTATACTTACACTCTTTCAGCATCAGTCTTCTCATCTGGAAAATGAGCCTTACAACTCCAGTACAAACTCCAAACTGACAAACTGATATTCCTAACAAAGTGATATTCCTGAGATCTGACCAAGTCACCCACTTTTCTCCCTGCCCCCACCCAGTACTTAGCATCTCTCTATTTAAAGTCTGGTATTTAAGATCCTTCACAAACTGGTTTCCCCATATCTTTCCCAATATACCATGTACTTATTTTGTGTTTTTTTCCCATTAACTTACATTAGCTTACATATCATTTAGCTGATAGAATGTAAGCTCCCCACTTTGTTTTTTGTTATGCCAGTACATAACACAGAACCAGGATCATAGGAAATACTTTAATGAATGTTTATTAATTTATTGACACTTTTGTTTTCTTCACAAGGATCAAGATTTGCCATTGCATTTAAAATGGCCTCCCTATATGAATATGTGGCATTTAGGTCTAGTATGGTATTCTGAAATTTTTTTTTGTAGTTTTTCCTTAACACTTGTATTTTTCAAATGACTGTACTGTACTCTCTAGAATTGAACTAACTAGTAAAATGTTAAACTGAACTAACCAGTCAAAATCACTAAGGTCTATGTGAAAGCTCAACAATTTTTTACCTTCAATGAATCATGGTCATATGCTTGGGAAGGGGAGGAAGTAAATATCATTATGATACCCCAAGCTCAGAAGTCAGCCTCTACAGCTTCTCTCCAATAGTGCCTAGAGAGAGCAAGAAGGAAATGCATGTCTACATTTCATGATTCCTATTTAGTTATTAGAGTGAGGTATCAATGAAAGGCAAATACTAAAAGTCCTAGAATGAAGAATTTGCCCTGCTGAGGAAAAAAATAAGTATTTCTCATATATGGAAAGTCTCTTCTCATATCAACAGAAAAGTTTTAAGACATATCAGCTATGAGGATAATAAACACTTTTCTGCACCATTGTTCTCCAGGATTGATATAGAAATTTAAAAAATGACATAATGAAGGAGAATATAATTCTGCTCTAATGTAAATAGAGGAATAAAAACAGAAAAAAAATCTGGTCAAATATAGCAATTAAAGAGGTGAGATGGAAGGGAAATTAGAGATAATCTAATCCATCACCCTCATTTTTCGTCTAATGTTTTAAAATAATATTTTATTTTTTCCTAATTACATATTAAAATAACTTTTGAACTTTTTTTAAAGTTTTGAGTTTGAAATTCTATCCCTCCTTCCTTTTTCCCCTCCCCCCTCCCTGAGATGGTAAGAACTTTCCTGGCTAGCAAGTGGTAGTCAGAATTTGAATATCGGTCCTCTTGTTCAAATCCAGTAGCCTGTAAGAATTGTCCCTATTGGCAAATATATATAAAAATTGTATCTACACATTAGACCTTGTCTAGTGGGGGAGGGAGGAGACTCACCTTACAGATCATATAGTCTACATGATGATTTACCCACTTGTACAACTCCTGAACCTGTACTGTACTCTCTAGAATTGAACTAACTAGTCAAATGTTAAACTGAGCTAACCCGTCAAAATCACTAAGGTCTATGTGAAAGCTCAACAATTTTTTTACCTTCAAAGAATCATAGTCATATGCTCACGGGGGAGGGGGAGGAGTAAATATCATTATGATACCCCAAGCTCAGAAGTCAGCCTCTACAGCTTGTCTCCAATAGTGCCTAAAGAGAGCAAGGAGGAAAGGCATATGTTTTGTCTACATTTCATGATTCCTAAACTTCTGGAGTTTTGACATTTTTTCCCCTAAAACCTGCCATGGCTGTCAGTGGTTCTGTGAATTGCCAGTGTGACTCAATGCAATTATGAAACATAGCCTCTTTGAAAACTTAATTGACTAATGATTTCCTTCAAAAGGTGAACCAATCTAAAAATTGAACTTGAAGTGTACTGTGATGCCCTGTAGAAATAGACTCAATTTACTCAAAGTCAGTCAACTCTGTCTAAATTTATAATGGAACAGATAATCAGTCCATCAATCAATCAATCAAGGAACATTTATTAATAGCCAACAAGCATTTATTAACAGACAGTCAAAGCAAAAGGTGTTTATTCAAGCTGAAATGGAGATTTCATTTTAGTTGTTCAATGATTTAAAGTTAACTTAAATCAATTTTGATTAAATAATTTCACGGTTTTTAGACCAGATCTTTGTTTTCTTTGGTGAAGAGAATTTTCAGCATAGAAACTCCCTCCACTAATGCAGATCAAAAACTTGACTATAACTTATGCACTTGGAAAGTCACTCTGGGCACTGAAAGGTTAAGCAATTAGCCCATGATAACACACCTATCTATTGGAAGCAAGACTTGAGCCCAAGTTTATCTGATTCCAGTGCTGGTTCTATACACTCTATGACATGATGTTTAAAATGGCTTGTACAACCTGATGTAGCTGAAACAAGCTTGACCACCATTGAAATAAAGTCTCACAATCCAGAAAGGTCATTGAAATTAAACTTTTGCCTGAGGGCAGCAGTTGAGACAATCAGTACAAGCATTAACTTTGATTAAATAAGAAGAGGGAAATAAGGACTGGCATGCTTAGAAAGGATTCCAAAAGAGAATAGAACACTTATGACTCTCTTCTATCTTCCCAGTGCCAACTTGCCTAATAAATAGGTAAATGGTGGCCACATGATATAGTCCATCCATGTGTTAAATTTCTTATCTGGCTATATCTAGAATGCTTCCCTACTCAGCTTTGGTCAGCAATAAAGGACATGGCAGTAGAAAATGTCACTTCCTATTTCTGTATATCAATCATCTCCTTAATGGAACAATGATACAGAAAATATATTGACAACTCATTGGTGTTGAAGATACAGTTAAAGCTAATGACTTGCCAACAACATTCAGGAAAACTACACTTAAAAACACAAGGGAAATTCACTAACTAAAAGAGACTTGAATTTTATCCATTTTGGGGAAACCACTCAGAGCCATTACAGAAAGATACATTTCATTAAATAAATGGAGAGAAAAGAGTCTGTGAGTATGAAATTGTGAGTATGAGAACAATATATAAATTATTAAAGGAAATAGCACACACATATACTGTATTCCACATCAAACTGTTACTTTTAGGAAATGATTCAGTCAGAAATCCACCCATCAAAGTAAATATCTTTGATATTTTCAAGTGTTCGGATTTTTTAATGTTTCTCAATCTAAACAGAAAATGTGCTCTAGTTCTCTCCCTCTCTTTCCCTCCACAGAATGTTATTACTGTGAATACAGGTGCCTCACCAACTGATCACAGCTACTCCATCATCTCCCACAACGACAATGTCAAACTTGATGTTAAGACTGGATTAATAATAACCTGAAGAGAGAAGTTGTCAGAAGAAAGTATTCCTAGTTCAAGAATTACTTCCTGGAGTTATCATAATATGACAACTAACAGGTAGCTTTGACAAGCCTTCTTAAATGTTGACTGTGAATGACTGAATGGTAACAGCAAGTTTTTTTTTAAATCATTTTCAGTATGTTTCTAAAGAAAAATACTCTGTATTCCTAAATGTAAATATTATTTAGAACTGATTTACTTTAAATCCCTTAATGAGAGTATCATTGCTTATGAGTAAATTTTACTTTTTCTGGTATATTAATGATCTGTGTAACCCTTGGCAAATCACTTAATGTTTTCCCCCTCAATTTGCTCATCTATAAGATGAACTTATAGAAGGAACTGATAAACTACTATAGTATCTTTGCCAAGAAAACCCCAAAAAGGGGTCATAGAGAGTGAGACACAACTGAAAATGACTGAACAACAATAAAATATTAACGATCAATTTTTAAAGAAGATAATCCAACTCTGTACCTGAGAAACTTAGAGGTGGTTAAGTTATAACTTACAGATGTCAAAATATCTGCATCATATCTTTGGTCTAGCAAAGCACTGGCCCTTTAATATCCAGAAAGGAATATGGAAACCCACCCACCCTGGCCTATCAATTACCCTTCCTCTACATGCTCAAAGATCCTTCTCATGAATAACTCATCTCCACTGTTGGAATATATAATTAGTCCCACATGGGATCTAGGAACTCTATGAGAGATTAGGAAGGTGGTCCTATAGAATCTCAGGAAGAACCTTTCAGAGATTGTATTGATCTCTTCCCTTGAGAAGGGCTGTCTCATCTAGTTGGTTATAGATTTGGGTAAACAAAAACAACTAAATATTTGATTGAATTATTAGAAAGATTATTTTTATTTTTTTCATTTTTTTTGGTTGGGCAATGGGGGTTAAATGACTTGCCCAGGGTCACACAGCTATTAAGTGTTGTGTCTGAGGCTGGATTTGAACTCGAGTCTTCCTGAATCTAGGGCCGGTGCTCTATCCACTGTGCCACCTACCTGCCCCCAGAAAGATTATTTTAAAAAAAAACTTCTTTTCATTCCCACTTTTTCATGAAGTGGCTTTGTATGAAAATCATCAACAGTCACTCACACAGATACAAACACATAGGCAATGGGGAATTAATAATATAGAAATTCAACCAAAATGTCATGTCATGTGAACCAACAATGTTGGGAGATATATTCCCCACCACTCCTTTAAATCCAAGTAGTAGAAAATTTTAGATTTTTTCTGTTCCCCACACCACTCTTTTCTGTGGAAGCATCATAAACCTATAGGTTATCAGTAATCTTAACTCTATAAATGAGTTGCTGGTACATGGTCAAATGCGTGATTACCTAAGATAAGAGATAGGAATCATGGAAGGGAAATTTGAAATCAAAGAGCATAAAGCTGACAGAGAAGTGAGCTCAGACTCTTTGCACCTTAGTCCCTTTTTATTCCTTCCTATTTAATACTTTTATTGTTAACATTTTTGGTTCTACTGTTCCATTGGTCTCCTATCTCTTGCCCTCTTTTCTTTTTTCTTGGCTCCTTTAAGGTTTCAAGAATTTTAGACTGATACAACCTCAGTTATGAAACTATGAACAATCCATTGCTATGGCACCAAAGAGCAAAGGCATCTGAGCCATTGAGACAGCAATAATGGTAAGAGTAAGTATAACTGTGTGCTTCAGTGCTGAGGTTGCAGGACATCCAGTCAGTCAATAAACATTTATTAGGTACCTACTATGGGCCAAGCACTGTGCTTAGTGTTGCAGACACAGAGAGAAAAGAAAGAAAGAGAGAAAAAGACAGGAAGGAAGGAAGGGAGGGAGGGAGGGAGGAAGGAAGAGAGGGAGAGAGGAAGGAGAGGGAGAGAAAGAAAGGTGAAGGCAGACCCTGGCTGCAAGGAGTTCACAATCTAATGGGGAAGCAATAAGCAAACAATGATGTACAAACAAGCTATATACAGGTTAAATAGAAAGTACTCAGTAGAGGGAAAACACTAGGATAAAGAGGGATTGGGAAACACCATAAAGGGTGGAATTTAAGCTGGGATGTGAAGGAAGTCATGGAAGCCATAACTAAGATTTGAAGGAAGTCAGGGAAGCCAGGCAGCAGGGATAATGAAGTAGAACATTCCAGTCATGTGGGACAGCCAGTGACAATTCCCAGAGTGTCTTATTTAAGAAACATCAAGGAAGCCCATGTCACTAGATGAAAGAATATACTATGGAGTAAAGTATAAAAAGATTGGAAAGGTAAGGGAAGAATAGGACATGAATGCCAACCAGAGGACTTTTATTTGATCCTCGAGGTGATAGCAGGCCACAGGAGTTTATTGAATAGGAAATTGGCATAGTTAGACACACAGTTTAGGAAGATCAATTTGATAGCAGGGTGGAGGATTGACTGGAGTGAGAAGAGTTTTGAGGCAAAGAGACCAAGCAGAAGGCTGCTGCAATAGTCTGGGCAGGATAATAGGGTCTGTATCAAGGTGGTTGGTGTCAATATAAAAGGAGAAAAGGAGGAATATTTGAGAAATTTTTGCAGAGGTTAAATTGACAGGACTTGACAACTGGATACCAAAAGCTGATTGGTTGATTATTGTCCTTTTTTCTTCAAGAGGACCAAAATAACATCACTATGTTGAGGTCAAGGTCAGCATGTCTGACTGTGGCTAATCAGATCTATATGAGCTCAGAAGGTTCTACCACAGTTTGGACACAAAAAGTCCATATTAACATTTGGAGTAGAGATGTCTCTAAATTTGTTCATCTAGCTTTTCTTTTAAGCTACTACAGTTCTGTGAAATCACTCCCTTCTGATACTTTCTCCTCCATCAACCCTGTTTCATATGATGAAATGGCCAAATTCCTTACCATGGCTAACCTTTATAATTACTTGTTCAAGTAATCCCATTCTATCCTGTCTCCTCCAATAGATTGACCCCTTTGACACCAGTACTCTTTCACTTATTTTCTTTTTTAAAATTTTTATTTATTGGGGCAGCTAGGTGGCACAGTGGATAGAGTACCAGCCCTGAAGTCAGGAGGACCTGAGTTCAAATCCAGCCTCAGACCAAACACTTGACACTTACTAGCCTTGTGACCCTGGGCAAGTCATTTAACCCCAATTGCCTAAAATAAGTATTAATTTATTTTAATATTTTTCTTATTACATTTTTAGTTCTAGATTCTCTCCCTCCAATCCCTTCTTCATTCACTGAAAAGGCAAACAATATGATATCAATTATACATGTGAAATCATGCAAAACATATTTCCCTAACAGCCATATTACAAAAAAGAAAGCAAGAAAACTATACTTCAGTTTCTACTCAGAGTTCATCAGTTCTCTCTCTGGAGGTAGATAGCACTGTTTTCATCATGAGTCCTTTAGACTCATGATGTCTTGAGCCTTGGATGGCTGTATTGATCAGAGTAACTACGTCTTTCACAGTGGGTCATCATAACGTTGGTGTTGCTGTACACAATGATCTCCCAGTTCTTCTCCCTTTACTTTGTATTGGTTCATATAGGTCTTTGCCATTTTTTTTCTGAAATCACCCTCCTTTTTGTTTCTTACAGAACAACAGTACTATAATATCACAATCATATGGCACAACTTGTTTGGTCACTCCCCAACTGATGAGCAACCCCTCAATTTCCAATTCTTTGCCAACACAAAGAGCTGCTATAAATATTTTTTGTAGATATATATTCCTTTCCTTTTTCCTTTATATCCTTGGGGTACAGGCCTAATTGTGATACTGCTGCATCAAAGGGTGTGCACAATTTTAAAGTCTTTGAGTATAGTTCCAGATTGTTCTTCAGAATGGATTTCACTACTCCATCAACAATTCCCCTACTCTTTTTTTTTAGTGCTCTTCTTGGCCCTGGAACTGTGAACACGACCCCTGCTCCCTTGCAACTGATCAACAGAGCTCTTTTCCATCCTGGAAACCTAACACTACTTATGGGTAATAGAGTTGCCAGTAAGTGCCAACTGTCACCTGGTACCAGCAAAGGGTGCTTTGTATCTCTTTCTGACCATTTCTCTAATCCCTTTACCATTTCTGGGCTGAGAGATTCCAAATCTGCTACTGCTGCTGTCATGGCTCCTCCAAGGACCATTGCTGTTGCATCTGCCATGTCCTAATCCTGAGGCCACTCCTGTATTACAGACTTCTACTTTGGCCTTCCTAAATTGTATGTTGGAAAAATGTCTCCCTATGATATTTTTTGGCTCTGTTGCTCCAAAATTTGATTTGAGGCATCATTTTAGTCATTTGGAAGGGAATGTTGGGAGAATTCAGGTGGGTCTCAGACTGTACTCTGCCATCTTAGTGCTGCCTCTTTTACTTATTTTCGACCTTTCTTTCTCTTCTGGATTATCTCTTACTGTCTGTAAACATTTCCATTCCTCTACTATCCTGAAAAAAAGTCCTCATTTAATCCTTCCATCCATGCTGTCTTCCTTCTTCTCTTCTGCCCTTTGTAGTTAATTTCCTCAAAAAAAAATCTATCTACAATAGGTGCCCCCACATTGTCTCTTCTCATTGTCTTCTTAATCCCTTACAATCTGGCTTTCCACTTTATCATTCCATCAAAACTGCTCCCTCCAAATTACTAATAATCTTTTAGTTGACAAATCCAATGACTTTTCTCAATCCTCATTCTCTTTGACCTTTTTGAAGCCTTTGACTTTGTTGATCACTCTCTTCCGTCATATACTATTTTCTCTAGATTTCAGGACCACTCTCTCCTGGCTTTCTGCTTATGTATCTAACTGCTCCTTCTCTGTCTCCTTTGCTGGATACTTCTCCAGAGCACACCTTCAAACCATAGAGGTCCCTCAGGGTTCTGTCCAAAGTTCTCTTCTCTACTCCCTCTAGTTGGTGATTTCATCAGATTACACAGATTTAATTGCCATCTCTATGTTGGTTATTCTCAAATCTACTTTTTCCATCCCAGTCTCTCTGCTGACCTCCAGTCTCATGTCTTCAATTACCTTTCAGATATCTTAAACTGTATATCTAGTGAACATATGCAACTTAACATGTCCAAAACAGAACTCATTATCTTTCTCTCTAAACCCTCCTTCTCCTGCCTTTCTTACTATTGTAAGGGAGCAACACTATCCTCCTAGTTCCTCAAGCTGACAACCTAGGAGTCATCCTGGATTCTTCATATTCCTACACATATCCAAGCTATTGCCAAAGCCTGTCAATTTCACCTTGCAACATATCTTTAATATGACCCTTTTCTGTCCACTGACACTGCTACTACTCTGGTGCAGGCCCTCATCACCTCATGCCTGGACTATTACAATAGCTTTCTGGTGGGTCTGCCTGCCTCAAGTCTCTCACTACTCCAATATATTCTCTTTTCAGTCACTAAAGTAATTTTCCTAAAACTCAGGTCCAATTATGTCATCCTCCTACTCAAAAAAGCTCCAGTAGTTTCCTATTGCCACCAGAAGCAAATACTAAATGCTCTGCTTTTCATAACTAGGCCTCTTCCTTCCTTTTCAGTCTTCTTACCCTTTACTCCCCAGAAAATACTCCTTGATCTAATAACACTGGACTTCTTGTCATTCCACAAATAAGAGTCTTGATCTCTTGACTCGGCATTTTCTCTGCCTGCCCCTCCTTCCCATGCCTCAAACACTCTCTGTCCTCCACTCTACTGACCTTCCTGCTTTCTTTTTAAATCTCAATTAGAATCCTAACTTCTATAGGAAGACTTCCCTGTTCCACCTTAATTCCAGTGCTCTTAATTTTTTAAAATTATTTACTATTTATCTTGTACATAACTTGCTTTGTATATAATTGTCTGTATGTTGTCTCCTCCATTAGATTGTAAGCTCCTTGAGGGCAGAGACTGTCTTTTGCCTCTTTTTGTATCTACAGTGCTTGGTACAGTGCCTGGCATGTAGTAAGCATTAATAAATATTTATTGAATCAACTAATTATTCAACATGGAGATAGAAGAAGGCAGCCCAGTACAAAGCACCATAAGACACTCCTGGTTAGCAGGCATGACTTGGGCAAAGATGCAGCAAAGGAAACTGAAAAGGAAGAATCAGATAAATAGATGGAGAACCAGGAGAGAATAGGTACAGATTGAAGAGAGTACTAAGCAGAATGTCAGTGTCAAGGCTGCAAAAAAGTCAAGAAGAATGAGGACTTAGAAAAGGACATTGGATACATATAACTAAGCACCATTACATAATCAAAGTGTTTGAGAGACATTATTGGGAATATTTGAGAAGGAAGGATTTCCATTCTTGGTTCTTCCCTGCAGTTACCACATACTATCAGAGCTGGAAAGTGCCCAAGAGACAGTAGTCCATGAGCATTGTTGGTGGAGTTGTGAACTGATCCAACCATTCTGGAGAGCAATTTGGTACTTTGACCAAAGGGCAACCAAACTGTGCATACCCTTTGACCCACTACTAGGTCTGTATTCAAAGACATCATAAAAAGGGAAAAAGAACTTACATATACAAAATATTGATAGTAGTTCTTTTTGTGGTGGCAAAGAATTAGAAATCAAGGGACTGTCCCTCAATTGGGGAATGGATGAACAAGTTGTGGTATATGAATATGATGGAATACTATTGTGTTATAAGAAATGATAAACAGGCAGAGCCAAGATGGTAGAGTAAAAATAGTGACTTGCTTGAGTTCTCCCCCAAACTCCTATACAAATGGCTCTAAACAAATTCTAAAGCAGCAGAACCCACAAAAAGACAGAGTGAAACAAATTTCCAGTGAAAGACAGCCTGGATGGTTGATCAAAAAGCTATATCGTGCTGGGCAGGGAGAGGAGCACAGTTCAGCTTGGAAGCACAGGCCACAGCGAACCTGGAGCAGGCCTCAGAGGACTGAATCACAGGCTACTGTGGCAGTTTCCTGACTTCTGAACCCATGAATGTCAAAGACAACTTAGAAGGTCAGTGGGAAAAGTCTGTTTCTGTGGTGCTGAAAGAGAAGGGAGGGGTCCCAGCCCCATTCCCCAAGCATGGTCTTGGGGTGGCAGCTGCTTCCTGAGCTTCCAGCCCTCAGACTGAGGGGGAATGAATGGCTAATCAGAGGGGTATTGCAGCAATCTCTGTGCTGGTGAAGGATTCGCTTGCTTTGCCTGTTCTTGGATCTGGGTCACAGTTCTGGGTGGCAGTCCTAGGGCGAGGCAGGGCCCTGGCATGGTGAAGCTTGTGGTGGCTGTGGAGAGGAAACCCTCCTCACAGTTCCAAGACAGAAAAGAACATGGGCCAGGAAAGGAGTAAACACCTCACCCTTGATCATAGCACCTTGGAAGAACTGAAAATTTACAGGTCCCTAGAAGTATTTCTGAAAACAACTGTACAAAACCCCTGAGGCTTGGGACAGTACATTCTCCATGCTGGAAACAGACTCTTACATTAACAAAGAGTTTATAACTCAAATAATTGGCTAAGATCATGAGCAAACAGCACAAAAAGAGTCAGACTATATTATCTTACTTTGGTGACAAAGAAGATAAAAACATACAACCAGCAGAAGACAATGAAGTCAAAGTACCTACATCCAAAGCCTCCAAGAAATATATGAATTGGTCCCAGGCCATGGAAGAGTTCAAAAAGGATTTTGAGAAGCAAGTAAAAGAAGTAGAGTAAAAACTGAGAGTGATGCTAAAGGAGGCCCAAAATAAAATACTGAAGAAAATAACACCTTAAAAAATACCCTAACCCAAATGGCAAAAGAGGTTCAAAAAGCCAATGAGGAGAAGAATGCCCTAAAAAGCAAAATTGGCCAAATGGAAAAGGAAGTCCAAAAGCTTACTGAAGAAAATACTTCTTCAAAAATTATAATGGAACAATTGGAAGCTAGTGACAATTTGAGAAATCAAGGCGCTGTAACACTAATCCAAAGGAAAGAAAAAATAGAAGAGAATGTGAAATATTTCATTGGAAAAACAACTGACCTGGAAAATAGATCCAGGAGAGAGAACTTAAAAATTATTGGACTATCTGAAAGCCATGATCAAAAAAAGAGCCTAGACATCATCTTTCAAGAAATTATCAAGGAAAATTGCCCTGATATTTTAGAATCAGAGGGCAAAATAGAAATTGAAAGAATCCACCAATCATCTCCTGAAAAAGATCCCCAAAGGAAAACTCTTAGGAATGTTGCAGCCAAATTCCAGAATTCCCAGGTCAAGGAGAAACTATGGCAAGCAGCCATAAAGAAACAATTCAAGTATTGTGGAAACACAATCAGGATAACACAAGATTTAGCAACTTCTACATTAAGGGTCCAGAGGGCATGGAGTATGATATTCTGGAGGGCAAAGGAGATAGGACTACAACCCAGAATCACCTACCCAGCAAAACTGAGTATAATCCTTCAAGGTAAAAAATAGTCATTCAATAAAATAGGGAACTTTCAAGCATTCCTGTGGAAAAGACCAGAGCTGAACAGAAAATTTGACTTTCAAATACAAGACTCAAATGGAACATGAAGAGAAAAACAGGAAAGAGAAATCATAAGAGACTTATTAAGGTTGAACTGTTTACATTCCTGCAGGGAAAGATGATATTTGTAACTCATGAGACGTTTGTCAGTATTAGGGTAGTTGGAAGGAAAAATAATTAAGGGGTGAGAGAGGATTATACTGGGAGAAGGAGAAAGGGAGAAGTAGAATGGGGTAAATTATCTCACATGAAACAGACAAGAAAAGGACTCCTGGCTTTGGCTTAAGGAGGGAATAACATACACAATGGGGTATGGAAATCTATCTTACCCTACAGGAAAATAAGGGGGGAAGGGAACAAGAGAGCAGGGGGTTGATAGAGAGGAGGGAAGATTGGAGGAGGGGATAATCAAAAGCAAGCACTTCTGAGGAGAGACAGGGTCAAAAGAGAGAATAGAATAAATGGGGGGTAGGACAGGATGAAGGGAAATATACTTAGTTTTTCACAACAGGACTAATATGGAAGTGTTTGCATGACTACACATCTATAACCTGTATCAAGATGCTTGCCTTTTCAATAAGGGTGGGTGGGGAGGGAGGAAGAGAGAAAATTTGTAACCCAAAGTTTTAAAAACATGTGTTAAAAATAATAAAAAAAAGAAGTGTTCTACTTACAGTGTGCTTGTTGGTGGGCACATGTTCCTCAGATTTATGGATGAAATATTCAATTGACATTTTCCTACTACTAAATTTCATTAAATGTCAAAAAAAAAAGAAATGATAAACAGGAGAATTTCAGAAAAATCTTGAATGACATACATGAACTGATGCAATGTGAAGTGAGCAGAAACAGAAGAACATTGTATACAGTAACAGCAACATTGTGCAATGATAAATTATGATTGACTTGGCTCTTCTCAGCAAAGCAATGATCCAAAAGAATTCCAAAAGATTCATAATGGAAAATGCTATCCATATCCAGAGAAAGAACTGTTGGAGTCTGAATGCAAATTGAAGCATACTATTTTCATTTTCTTTATTTTTTTTTGTTCTTTTTTTTTTTACAACATAACTGATATGGAAATATGTTTTACATGATTGCACATATATAACCTATATCAAACTGCTTACCCTATTAAGGAGGAGGGAGGGAGGGAAGGAAAGCAGAAAAAAATTGGAAACTGAGGCAAACAGAGGTTAAGTGATTTATCCAATGTCACACAACTTGTAAGTATCCAAGGCCAAATTTGAACTAAGGTCTTTCTGACTCCAAGCCCAGTGCTCTATTCATTGTTACACCTAATTGCCAATTAGTGCTCTTTCCACTCACTGTGCATTGAATCTTTATGTTATGCTCAGTGCATATATGATCATTACATAAACAGAAGAGCATCTAGAATGTACAACTACAAAGGAGAAAGACCACTAACTTGTGCTCTATGAAGACTGATTGACCAAAGGAACTAGAATTGTTAAGTTTGGTGAAAAGGCAACTTGTAGGAGACATGATAGTTGTCTTCGAGTATTTGAAATGCTATCATAGTAGAAGATGGGTTTGGTTTGTTTGGCCTCAGAGACTAGAACTAGCAAACATGGGTGTAAATGACAAAGAGGCAAATTTATATTTGTAATGAAAAAAATTATTTAAGAATTAAAGTTAGCACAAAATGGAGCGGGATGCCTTGGGTGGGTTTTCTCCTAGCAGGACTTCTTCAAGCAAAGTCTAGTTGACCATTTGTTGGGTACATTATAAGGAGACTATTGTTTAGGTAAGTGTTTAATAACTGGCTTTTGAGGTTCTTTTGAACTATGAGATTATCTGTGTTATTTTAAAGTAAAAATATGGGTGTTTGCATTCTTAGCTATATAATCTTCCAAGAAATATCAACTATGACATCAAATGATGAAAAGCTATAAAACTTTGAGGATATACTTAATGCTCATTGGAAGAGTCTTATCATTAGGACTTGTGGGAAAGGATTAGAAGTTAGGCTTCCACAACAGAACAAGGGAATTCTGAGAAGGACTTTCATGATCTTGTGGATAGTCCCTCAACCAATCAGAAAGTGCCCCAAACATTCTGCAAAGAACTAATTCCTTAATAAAGAGCTTAAGGCTTACTTCTTTGATTTACTGAGAAATAAATCTAGAAATAATGAATTGGTTCCATGCCTACCTCATAAATGACTTAACTGAGGTATTGACTAGCCTGAAAGTACCTAACATGCTATGTACTAAGGCTGATGGGGAAGAGATACTGATAACTGTTTTTTTAAAAAAAGTAGTTTCTCCCTATAGGACTGAGTAATCTAGTAGGAATCCATCTGAATTTCATCAGGTTATTGGAAGAAAAATAGAATAGGAAAGTAAGTAAAGTCAGAAGAAGGATACATTCTAATTTTAATGGATCCAGAGATCTATAAACGGTTAAGAATTTATAAATAAACTTATTATAACTAAAGAAATTTGTCATGAGAAGTAATAAGAAGTAAGGCTAAGCCAGTTGCAAACCATTGGGATCAAGGATGGGGCAAAGGCTTTTCTCCACTGTGCTTGCTTAATAAGCTTATTGAATATTAACTGACACACCCCGAGGGCAGAGATAGCTGCCATTTTTGAACATGAGACCCATGAACTGGGAGGAGCTAACATGACAAGGAGGAGCCTGGAATGGGCGGTTCAGGAAGAGTGTAACTCAGATGAGCTGGTCCAGTCCCGGGCTCAGATGGGAGGAGTATGAATTCTAGTAACCATTTAAAAGTTCATTCTTCCTCTGTACCAGTGTGCACATGCCATATTAGAGTGCAGTGTGCTCACTTCTTGCGAGAAGTGTAATAAAGGCTTTCCTTCACTCACTCCTGTAGTAGATTTTTGTTTCAGATTTTTCTAACAGACTGGAAAACCAATTCAATAAGAATCATTTTAAAAAGGAGGAGGAAATGAGGGTACAGTAAAAATAAAATAAGGCATTATGAGAACATGATCATGTGTACATCCTGGACAGTTTATAAGATTTGCTTTGATTTGTTGAGAAAGAAATCTAGAAATAATGAATTGGTTCCATGCCTACCTCATAAATGACTTAAGTGAGGCATTGACAAGCTGAAAGTACCTAACATGCTATGTACTAAGGCTAATGGGGAAGAAATACTGATAACTTTTTTTTAAAAAAGTAGTTTCTCCCTAAAGGACTGTGTAATCTAGTAGGAATCCATCTGAATTTCATCAGGTTATTGGAAGAAAAATAGAATAGGAAAGTAAGTAAAGTCAGAAGAAGGATACATTCTAATTTTAATGGATCCAGAGATCTATAAAGGGTTAAGAATTTACAAATAAACTTATTTTAACTAAAGAAATTTGTTATGAGAAGTAATAAGAAGTAATAATAGCTTTTTTTAAAAGCCCTAGAATTAAAAATCTGGCAAAAAGGAAGAAGCAGGGATGGAAGAGTAAAAGAACAAAGAACAAGAAAGACACTCATATAAGAGAATGTAATATCTACATTTAAGATGACCTGTTTAAGAAAGAGCTAACATATATTATAAGGGTTAGAAAAATCAATCAGATATCATGAACTATTTGAAGACTACCATAAAGGAAGTCCAGGGATACATTACTGAACAGCATTTATTTAGCATCTACAATTTTCAGAACACTGTGCAAAGTGCTGTGTGTGTGTATTTGAAAAGTTTAAATAAGGCAATGTTCCTGTCCTAATGTAGCTTACAAGCTAAAAGGGGGAAGGATAGAAGTAGAAATGGTGCAATACAAGATATTATATGATACTTATACTGCAAAGTCTCAAAATGAACTTCCATGTAAGATTCTATTGGAAAATTAACCAGAAAATAGTCATGAAAAAAATTCTTGAAGGACTATTGAGAGAAAAAAAAAGCAAGTTTCAACTATAATAACAAATTAATATTCATAGTAATAACAATCCATATAGATTAATATTAAATTATTTTATGGGGGAAGGGAACAAGTATTTATACAGTGCTACTTTATGTTAAGTGCTTAAAAATATTATTTCATTTGATCCTCATAACAGACTTGCAAGGTAGATTCTCTTATCCCCTTTCACAGTTGGGAAAGCTGAAGCAAATAGAGGTTAAGAGTTATGTTCAGAGATACACAACTAGTAAAACTCTGAGGAGGATTTAAATTCGGGTCTTCCTGACTCCAGGCCCACTGTTTTACTCATGCTGTTAAGCAGCTGCCTCTAGGTCCTTTAAAGTTTAAAAACTGCTTTGACATATCATTAGCTTTAAAAATCAATCAACAAGTATTTATTAACTATCTTCCATGTATTAGGAATTGTGCTCTGAGTAGGTATGGAAAGGTAAAAAATGAAAACAGTATCTGCACTTGGGGGCTTACATTCTATCAGGGGAGGAAGTGTGTACAGATACAAATAAATATAAAATATGTACAAAGTCAAAACAAGGTAATCTTTTTTTTTTGTGGGGTTAGGGAAGAAGCATTAAAGTCTGCATTTTTGGATTAAGACATTATTTCTTCCTGTTAAAATGTAAATCACCTAAGCAAAATAAAGCTTTACTAATAATGCAGTGGTATGGATATGTTTGCCAAACTAGCAAGCCATTTTATTCTTGAACAGTGATTTTGTGCAAACTAACAATGCTTTAACATCTCTCTAAGTTAATAAGATAACTAAATTTTCACAATTGTAACATAGCTAAGTATTTTAGTCTGTTCAGTCCACAGTTATATATGAGGCTTACAGAAAGACTCCATGTAAGGATGATGAAAGTATAGGAAATTTTTTTGGAGAAGACATCACATGCAAATACAGAAGTGGGTTACTTCTACAACTACATGTGAACACCATGTTCTGGCAAGTGGACTCCTTTTCTAGTTTCATACCAGTTAAACCTATTTTTTCCTGGTAAATATCAGGCTTTTTCCCTGTAATTTAATTCAAGTCAAGAATCATTTATGAAATATACATTCTATGCAAGAAAGTGTACTTCTTTCTTAGGTGCAGTCAGCTTTACTCCCCTCCCCCAACTTTGGGAGCCAATATTCTTGTAATCCCCTTTATCCATCAACGACTGTATGCCCTCCTTGCAATACAGGCTCTGTGGAGGCAATAGTTATACTTGTTTTCCTAAGATAGACCTTCCCCTGATGCTTTGCAGATATTTGCAAATGATTCCTTTGTTGGTGTTTACTATGCAGATACTCATTATCACACTCATTTATATATTTTATATTGTAATGTGTTGATAACCAAATTTAAACTCATTGACTCTCTTTAATTGGTGTTTTGGTAATCCCAGGCCTTTTGTTTATTCTGCTTTATTATGTAAAAGGAATTTAATGTTTTAATCATAAAATGCTTGATGTACTCTAATTGTAATTTGTAAATGCCCATTTCATTAAAATTTTATGTTCCACTCAAGACCCACAAGTCTTACTACCATAGAGAATCCTTTTACTGCTTTCTCTAATAATACTTGGTGTTGGTTTCCAATTAAATTTTGCCCTTTGTAGCTCACATAATAATCATTCATATTTACATAATGCTTTTCGGTTTATAAAGCACTTTTCTCACACCTATCCCAAGACAAAGGTAGAGTGCAATTACCTTCATTTTATAGATGAGGATACAGATGTTCAGGGAGGATAAATGATTTGCCCAAAAATCACATAATGAGATTGTTTTGGATGGAGGATTCAAACCCATTTTTACCCAGATTCAATATCCAATGTTATTTCCATTTGCTGGCACACCTTGGTCAATATCTGTGACTAAAGGTTTAAAAAGTAGAGAGCTTTTCTGTTTTATGTGATCTTGGGCTTTTCTTGAGCAGATAGATGGCATTTCCACTTTCATTTTCCCTCATGACATTTTGAAATGCCAGGGTTTCAACCTGGAAAAACCTGAAAGATTTTGTGGCTGATTTCCTAACTCTTAATCTCAGTATTACTACTGTTGATGTTCAACTATTCTTTTATCTAACTAGTCATGTCAGAAAGTTCCTTTCTGACTAATTTCCACATTTGTGGCAGGGGATGAAATCAAGTGAGGTGTGTGTGTGTGTGTGTTAGGATTTCAAATGTTTTGCTTATGTGATTCTCTCTCTTGTATGAATCTTGTTCATCCTCTGAGGCCCAACTAAAATATTGTCTTCCATGAATGCTTCCCTGAAGAAGTAAAGTTCCTCTTTGGACCTTACAAAATATTTTGATCTGTACCTCTATCATGTGCTTTTATTAATATTATGTATTCCATTCCAGTCAATAAACATGCATTAAGTACCTTCTGTATGCCAGAATCTGACTGCTCTGAGGAACCAAAGACAAAAATAAAATAATTTCTGATCTCAAGGACTTAACATTCTACTTGGGGAGGGGGGTTAAAATATGTATTCTGAGTTAATACAAAGTAGGTACATATAAATCCAAAACACTTTGTATGGGGGTTGGAAGAAGCAAAAGTTAGAAGGGAGTTCCAAAAGGCAGAATTGATGAAAAAGTGCATTCTAGGTGTGGCAGGCAGTCTCTACAAAAGCAGGGTGACAAGAAATCAAATGTCTTTTAATGGGAATTAGTGAGTAAGCCATTTGATTGGAAGGTGGAATGTATGAGGGGAAATAATGTGAAATCAACATGGAATGATAGGTAGGAACTTCTTATCTATGGTTCATCTGTTTGAGTTTGTTTTATTTTGCTATTATAAATACCATGAAGCAGCAGTCATTTCATGCCTTAACTTTGTATCTCACTCAAAGTTTCGCACAGGTTTGCATACTTTGTTGAATGAAAGAATAATTATATTTATCATGTAACTCCACGCCTTGAAGAAGATTCTTCCCAAACCTCTCTCCATTCTTATTTCCTAAAAGTGAAGACATGTTTCTGAATTACCTCAGAACTGAAAGAAGCTCCTATTGAGTGAGGTAAAAGCCCAATGAGGAGATATGTAGCAGAAAGAGAAAAACAGAGATAAGATAAAAAGAAATAGATAGAGAAAGACAGAGATAGGAACAGAGATGCAGAGACACACAGAGGCAGAGACAGAGTATTTATTTAGTATTTACTTTGTACTGGACACTGTGCTATACTGTGGTATAGTAGAAAGTGCCCTGGATTTGGGAAAAGAGGACGTGGGTTTGAATCACAGGTTTGCCACTCATTATGCTCACTGCATGATCTGGAGCAAGTCACTTGACCTCAATTCTGCAAATGAAGATGTCAGATCAAATGACTTCAGTGGTTGTTTCCACCTCTAACATTCTAGGACTAGTACTGAAAAACAGCTGATCCACATTAACCTCAGCCTATGACCAAAACAAAGGCTCAGCATTTAAAAAAGAGCAACAATGGAAACCCCAAAATGATAGTAGGCAAACCATGACAACCAGTATGTTTCCCATTTGGTATATACTCTCTATATACATTTCTATCCCTGCTGAAGCACCCTCATTCAGCTGATGAATCAGATTGGGCATTAAATTCCTGCCCTTTTGTTCTTGAATTCATTGCTCTTAGCCATTTTTTCTTTTCCTGGTTGCTGGCTACCTTCTTTGCGTTAACCCTACAAACTTTTAACAGGCAATGCTAAGCAGAGACTATATACTTTTTTTTTAAATCCCATAGTACTTAGTATGTTATGTGATTGATTAAAAGGAAGGCTATTTCTGATTGTTTCATAGATGAGAAAACATTGGTCCAAACAGATTAGGTTAATAATGCTTGTATGTATACTTATTGGCAAACTGGGATAAGAACCCAGATCTCCTGCTTTTAAAGCCAGGACTCCTTCCACAGCATCATGGTACCTGTAATATAGTTATAAAGATATCAATTTTTAGGTATAACAGATAGCCTATTACAGCAATTGGAGGAGAAGGCCCAGATCCATTCATTAAGGAAGATGATCCATAATCTACTGAAAACATTCATCATGGTTTTTAAAATGAAGTACAGATTCTAATGAGAAGATAACATAGAAATAACACTTGATTAGATGTTTATAGTCAGTAGCAGAGAATCTCAAAGGTGGAAGACCCTTTAGAAGTCATCTAGTTCAGGCCTTCTTAAACTTTTTCCACCTGAGATCCCTTTCAGCACTTCTTAAACTATGGGTCGTGACCTCATATGAGGTCATTCTAGTTCAACTTATTGAATTAATAATTCTCTCTACAGCATGCCCCCAAAAGTGACTATAAAACCTTCATTTGAAGAACTTGTATGAGAGGGAACCCTCTCTCTCCCTATCTCTCTCTGTCTTCTCTTTTTTTTCTCTCTCTGTCTCTATCTCTCTGCTTCTCTGTCTCTGTCTCTCTCTGTCTCTGTCTTTCTCTGTCTCTCTGTTTTTGTCTGTCTCTGTCTCTGTCTCTATCTCTATAACCTATTCTATTTTTTTGTTAGCTTTAATTATTATGAGCATTGTCCTTACTTTGACAGATGTGTAATCTCATTGATGTGGGTATTCTTTCCATGATAAAGCTACCCATCCAGACAGCCAGTAGCCCAATGCTCTGACCTGAGTTCAAATCTAGGCTCAGACTAGTTGTATGACCCTGTTAAAGTCACTTAATCTCTGTTAGCTTCTGCTTCTTCAACTGTAAAATAGGTAATAATAGCACCTACCTCAGGGTAGTTATGAGGATCAAATGTGCTAATATTTGTGTAAATCACTTAGACAAGTTCCTGAAACATAGCAGATACCATATAAATGCTCATCCTGTCCCTCTTCATTCTGTGTAACTTGTCTACATCCTCTTCTCAATCCCAATGTGTCAAGCTCAATCTTTTCAAAGTAGAGCTTGTTATCTTTCCCACTGAACTCACTCCATCTCCACACTTTCTTATATTGGTTGAGGGTACCTCTTCAAGTTCTCCAGGTTTTCGCCCTAGAAGTTACTAAACTCTTTACTCTCACTCATCTCTTCCCCTGCCCCATCAAATAAGTTTCCAATTTTTGACAATTCCACCTATTCTCTGTCTCTCACACATGTAAATTATCTCTTCCCACACTTGAACCAGGCTTGTTCACACCCTCAACACCTTTTGTTGAAATTACTGCAATAAACTTCTGTCCTCCCAATAGCCATTGTCTCCTTTCTTCAAGCAATCACCTACATAGCTTTCAATTTGATATTCCTAAAGTGCTAGTTCATCATGTTATTCCCCCACTCATGAAGCTTCAGTGCTGCCCCTGCACCCACTGCCTTTTTGTATAAAATACATATTTCTCTGCTTGACACTTTAATCCTTTCATAAATCCATATTTATCTACCGGTAAAGATGGTTAGGAGACAGATTTATCTTGGTCACATCTTGGTCTGACTCTGATCCTCATGGTGGTCATACAGAAGACTCTGAGTTGAATTTTAGATTAGTGGAGTGGAAACTCAGACATTTTATATTAGGAAGCACTTTGAGCATAGATTGAATAACAGAGAACGTGTTACTTGTCTGAAGACCAGTCCAATAATATTCTGAAAGACTAAAAATGATGTTTGCCTCAGAGAGATGAATTGTTTTGACCATGACAACTCTTAAGGCTCATCTACAAAGTGGGAGATGACTTGTGATCTTCAACTGTGGAGAATTTTGATGAGATCATAATTCCTCAAAGCATGAAGTACAGATTGTACAATAGTTGGTATGGGTGATGAGTACTAAATGCGTGTGTGGTGGTGCTGTTAGAGCTATATCTATCCACATCTGGTTACTTTCCCTGCTTTCTCCTTTTACACAGAAAAGGGGCTGTTCCATGATAAATCAATTAATTAAAAAGCTAAGGTGGAATGTAGCATGATGTGTGGCCACCAGACTGTGTGCAAACTATCAGTAAGCAGAGCACAAGCTCTTACTTGCTAAGAGTATTTCCTGATGTGGCAGAGCTTCCCCCAGATTCAATAAAGGCATAGAGGTCCAATTAGGGATACCCCCCAAATTATCAAAAAGCAAACAAAAATTACTCTAATCCCCACATTTTAAACCATTATCCCCATAGATGGAATGTTCCCTCCTCATTCAGAATCTGGATTTGGAAAGGATCTCAACGGACTTTTCACCCAACACATGTTAAATAGAATCACTATCTGACAAATGGGATAGCCATGGATTCCTCCCAGGAGGTATCCCATTCCACATTTGAATAGCTCCAAGGGTAAAGAAATTTTTCTTGATATCAAATCTAAATTTATCTCTGCTACATCCACCCATGGTTCCTAGCTCTGTCCCCTCCCCTTTACAGGGCCAAACAATTTGTTTAACACTCTTATTTCTGGGAATCTTTCTTTTTTTTAAAAAAAATGTAAACAGTTTAACTTCAATAAGTCCCTTAAAATTTCTCTTTCCTGTTTACCTTTTCATGCTTTTCTTGAGTCTTGTATTTGAAAGTCAAATTTTCTATTCAGCTCCGGTATTTTCATCAAGAGTACTTGAATTTCACTGAATGTCCATTTTTTCCCCTGAAGGATTATGCTCAGTTTTGCTGGGTAGGTGATTCTTGGTTGTAATTCTATCTACTTTGCCCTCCCGATTATCATAGTCCAAACCCTCTGGTCTCTTAATGTAGAAGCTGCTAAATATTGTGTTATCCTGATTGTGTTTCCACAATATCTGAATTGTTTTTTTATGGCTGTTTGCAATATTTTCTCCTTGACCTGGGAACTCTGGAATTTGACTATAATATTCCTAGGGATTTTCCTTTGGGGAATCTCTTTCAGGAGGTGATTGGTGGATTCTTTCCATTTCTATTTTATCTTCTGGTTCTAGAATATCAGGGCAGTTTTCTTTGATAATTTCTTGAAAGATGATGTCTAGGCTCTTTTTTTGATCATGGCTTTCAGGTAGTCCAATAAATTTTAAATTATCTCTCCTTGGACAGCTAGGTGGCCCAGTGGATAGAGCACTGGTCCTGAAGTCAGGAGAACCTGAGTTCAAATCCAGCCTCAGACCAAACACTTGGCACTTACTAGCTGTGTGACCCTGGGCAAGTCACCTAACCCCAATTGGCTTTTAAAAAATTATCTCTTCTGGATCTATTTTCCAGGTCACTTGTTTTTCCAATGAGATATTTCACATTGTCTTCTATTTTTTCATTCTTTTGGATTTGTTTTACAATTTCTTGACTTCTCATAAAGTCATTAACTTCCATTTGCTCCATTCTAATTTTCAAGGAAGTATTTTCTTCAGTGAGCTTTTGGACTTCCTTTTCCATTTGGCTTTTGAAGGCATTCCTCTCCTCATTAGCTTTTTGGACCTCTTTTGCCATTTGGGTTAGGCTATTTTTTAAGGGGCTATTTTCTTCAGTATTTTTTTGGATCTCCTTTAGCAAGTTGTTGACTTGTTGGGTTTTTTTTTCATGATTTTCTTGCATCATTCTAATTTCTCTTTCCAGTTTTTCCTCTACTTCTCTTCCTTGCTTCTCAAAATCCTTTCTGAGCTCTTCCATGGCCTGGGACTGATTCATATTTTTCTTGGAGGCTTTGGATGTAGGAACTTTGACTTTGTTGTCTTCTTCTGGTTGTATGCTTCGATCTTCTTTGTCACCAAAGTAAGATTCTGTGGTCTGACTTTTTTTGCGCTGTTTCCTCATGATCCTAGCCAATTACTTGAGTTTTAAACTCTTTGTTAAGGTAAGGGTCTGCTTCCAGTGTTGAGAATGGACTGTCCCAAGCTTCAGGGGTTTTGTGCAGCTGTTTTCAGAGACACTTCTGGGGACCTGTAAGTTTTCAGTTCCTCCAAGGTGGTATGATCAAAGGCAAGGTGTTTACTCCTTTCCTGGCCTATGCACTGATCTATGAGTGACTACAAGCAGTCTTTTCTGCCTTGGAACTGTGAGGTGGATTACCTCTCCACTACACCATAGCTCCTCCTCACCCTAGGACCTCCACCCAGAACTGTGACCTAGATCCAAGCATGGGCAAAGCAAGAGAATCCTGCCTCAGCACCCACAAAGAGATCCCTGCAATCACCCTCTGATCATTCACTCAATGTCCCCTCCATCTGTGTGCCAACAGTTCTAAATGCAGCTGCTGCCCTGGGGCTATGCCAAGACTGGGGCCAGATCACAATCCTCTATCACTGCGGTCATAGACCTTTCCTACTGATCTTCTAAATTGTCTTTGGCATTTGTGGGTTGAGAAGTCTGGAAACTGCCACAGCTCCCCTTGATTCAGTCCCCTGAAGCCTGCTCCAGGTTCACTGAAGCCCCGTCTTCGTTTGTGCAGCCCATGCTGAACTATGCTCTTCTCTTAGTCTGGCACAATAGACCTTTCCAATCAACCATCCAGGTTGTCTTGGGCTGGAAATTTGTTTCATTCTGTCTTTTTGTGGGTTCTGCTGCTCTAGAATTTGATTAAAGTCATTTTTAAAGGTATTTAAAGGGATTTGAGGGAGAACTCAAGCAAGTTACTGCCTTTACTCTGCCATCTTGGCTCCACCTCCTCCTGACAATCTTTCAAATGCTTCAAGATCACTACATCTTATCTTTTCCAGGTTAAACATTCCCACGTCCTTCAATTTATCATCATATGATATAGATTCAAGGCCCTTCATCATCCTAGTTGCCCTCTTTCAGATTACCAATGTCCTCAAAATGCAGTGACCTGCATGTGTAAACTATATTGGATTGCTTACCATCTCAAGGAGGGATGGGGAAGAGAGGGATAAAATTTTGAACTCAAAACTTTAAAAAAAAAGTTTAAAATTATTTTAACACATAATTGGGGAAAATAAAATATTACATAAAAATGCACTGACCTGAACTGAACACAATACTCCAGTTGTGGTCTGTCCAAGATAAAGTTCAGAGAAACTATCACCTCAATAATTTCAGAAGCTCTACTTCTTTTAATGGAGCCCAAGATCATATTCACTTTTTTTAATGCCATATTACATTGCTGAATCAAACTGAGCTTTTAGATCACTAGCCCTCACAGATTTTATTTTTTTTATTTTCTTAATTCATGTATTAGTCATGTTGTAAAAGAAGAATCAGAACAAAAGGGAAAAATCATGAGAAAGAATAAAACACAAAAAAGGAGACTGTTGCATGTTTTGATCTACTTTCAGACTCCACAATTTTTTCTCCAGATGTCGATAGCATTTTCCATCATGAGTCTTTTGGAATTGTCTTAGATCATTGTATTACTGAGAAGAGCTAAATCTACCAAAGTTGGTCATTACACCATGGTGCTGTTGCTGTGTACAATGTTCTCATTCTGTTCACTTCACTAAGCATCAGTTCGTGTAAATCTTTCTATGTTTTTCTGAAATCCACCTGCTCATCCTTTCTTATAGAACAGTAATTCCATTCCATGTATAAATATATAATATATATAATAATATATATATTATAGATATATATATATGTCACAAGTTGTTTAGCCATTCCCCAATTGATGGGCATCCCCATAATTTCCAATTCTTTGTCATCCCAAAAAGAGCTGCTATAAATATTTTTGCACATGTAGGTCTTTTCCCTTTTTTTATGATCTCTCTGGGATACAGACATAGTAGTGGTACTGCTGGATCAAAAGATATGCACTGTATACCAAGATAAGGTCAAAATGGGTACATTATTTAGACATAAAGGGTAATAACATAAGCAAACTAGGAGAGCAAGGGATAGTTTACTAGTCAGATCTATGGAGGAGGGAAGATTTTATGACCAAATAAGAGACAGAGAACATTATGAAATACCAAATGAATAATTTTGATTACATCAAATTAAAAAGGTTTTGCATAAGCAAAGCCAACTCAACCAAGATTAGAAGGAAAGCAGAAAGCTGGAGAACAATTTTGACAGCTACTGTCTCTGATAAAGGTCTTATTTCAAAATATGTAGAGAACAGAGTCAAATTTGTAAGAATACAACTTATTCCCCAATTGATAAATGGTAAAAGGATATGAACAGGCAGTTTTCAGATGAAGAAATTAAAGCTATCTATAGTCATATGAAAATATGCTCTAAATCACTTTTGATTAGAGAAATGCAAATTGATACTATTCTGAGGTACTACCTCACACCTATCCAATTGGCTAATATGTCAAAAAAGGAAAATGAAAAATGTTGGAGAAGATGTGGGAAAATTGGGACACTAATGCATTGTTGGTAGAGTTGTGAACTGATTCAACCATTCTCGAGAGCTATTTGGAACTATGCCCAAAGGGTTGTAAAACAGATTTTTTTTAAAAAGACAAATCATCTGAACACCTTCTCCTTCTTGTATTTAAGAAGTATGGCTTGTTTTGTTATTTACCAATTGACGGGCATTTTTTTGTATTTTAAGTTCTTTGCTACTACAAAAAGTAGTAAAAATAAGTTATATAAGACCTTTCTTTTTTATGATTGAGTCCCTTGGTACCTAACTGTGGGATTTCTGGATCAAAGGGTATGGGCATTTTTGTCAATAATTTACTCTGAGCATCCACAATCTTTCTTGAAATAAGATAAACTATAAAAAGTTTTTCCAATATCAAGCTATAGGATGCTGCATCTTAGATCAACTTACTCTAATCCTTCTCCCATCCTGTAAGGCTGAGTAGAGTGGACAAAATCGAAGGATTTGAAAAGTTTTAGAACTCAGGAAGATTTCCTCAGTAAGCATTCTTAGGGAAGTGCTGTAGTTAACTTCTTAATCTCATGAAGGCTGGTTTATGGCATCCTTGCCTCCAAGGATGTATACAATTTGTATCCAGCTCTGACCTTTTTTCTTAATGTTGATGTTCAGTCCATAGATTCACAGATGATACCACAGATACCATAGAACTGCCAAAGCTCCCAGGTCCCACTTTCCTTCCTCCACATGGATTACTGCATGAGAGGACATAGGATACCCTATATCTCTTAAATGCTCAGAAGCAAATCCCCAGATGGAATTTGGATAGCTGTCTCTCTCTCTCCATTCCTAAAACAACCAAGGAACAAGGCCAAACCCAATAAATCTGTGAGGGAGAGCCAGCCTTCCTCCTGCTTCACTTGTTTTTTTCCACATAGTCCAGCACCCCTTGAATATCTTTCCTAATAATTAATATTTACTTAATAGTAGAATGGAATCATGTGTCAAGCAATGATCTCTGGACAGGAAGCATGAAGTACTGAGAAGATGACTAAACTCACCAGACTCTGTCAAGGTATCTGGTTATGATCCCTGATTTTGATATGTGACAAAAGAAATACTTGTGACTTCTCTGGCTATGGCTAGTCACTTCAGCTCTCTTGGCTTCCGTATCTTTATATGTAAAATGGGGCTAAGAATACTTATTCTACCTATCTTTCAGATTGTTGATAGAAAAGTATTTTGTAATCCTTAAAGCACCATATAAATGTCAGTTACTATTAGAATAATGATAGGCATTATTATGGCTCTTTAAGGTTTGCAAAGAATTTGACGTATTTGACATAAAATATCTGATTAATCCATACAATGATCCTCCGTGACAGGTTACATTATTATCTCCATTTTGCAAATGAGGAAATTGAGCCTGAGACAGGTTAAGTAACTTGTCCAAGGTGGTACAGCTTGTAAATGTCTGAGGCAGGATTTAAATTCAGGTCTTCCTTCTTCTAAGTACTTTATTTATCAGTCAGAGCTGCTTTTAAAAGTATTCTTTCACTAAGTGGAAAGGTACAAAGATAGCCTCTAGGGCCTCTTCCAAATCAATAATTGTACAATTATGTAAAATTATTCTATGATAATGATGTTATAGTAACGAAATAAATGTACTTCAGAACTTGAGTCATTGCAATTTATTTTCTCTCTCTCTTTAAAGAATTTCAGGTAAAACATAGATTTTTTAGAACATTTTGTTTATATTTTAACAATAAAATGACATTCCTAATAGAAATGTTGCCAGATTCCTCATAAAGTAGTTAAAGAAAACAAGACAGCCATGTAATTTGGGGAATTGTGATAAAGTAATGAAAGTTTCTAGTTGAACAGAATCCAATTTTTTAGAGAACAATTAGTCTACTTTCTCCGAGACCACAAAGACCACAAAGTGATAAAAAAAAAAGCATAGTCAAAATTCTAAAGTCTTTACTCCTGGAGTCAAGAAACAACAAATTCTTCTGTTAACAGAACTAACCATTCAGTGGATATGTATGCTAAAAGGACCTCAAATTTCATTCCACAAGTTCAAATCAACTCCCTTACTAGTTGTGTTGTTGTTTCTGAACTGTTATGACAAAAAGAAAAAAAAATCATCCATCCCCACCCTTTAAACACATGAATTTTTATTCTTAATTAGGCAAGTCCTCAAAAGACAGGCACTTCTGGAACTGTATGTAGCCTTTCCACCTGAAGAGGGCCTGCCATAGTAGTACATATTTCATTAGCAGAGCCTTTGAGGACTAAAGGTTGATTCTATGCCATGATGGGATATCAGAAGAGGATTTTAGTAAAACAATAGAGTATACTTTGTAATTAAAAAAAACATTATTTCTACAAGATATTCCCGGTCTCAAATTCATTGTGTTCATAAGACTTAGGCAACTTTAGAATTAAAGGCAAAACAATATTTGGCTCTTGAAACTTTTTTCTCAAAAGTAAAAGTTAATTTATGGATGCCTACCATAAATTTACTGTTTGGGCAACATCCTAACCCCAAAATATTCTTTAAGAGCTTTTTTTTTGGACCCAAAATAATTATCTGATCAATAAAAGGGAAGGAACCAGACCCATAGGATCCTATCTTCATTTATGCAAGAAAATGATAATTTTCTGCTAACTCAGTCTAAAAAATTGTGCTTTCATATCAATTTGATACTTCTGTTATAGGACAAATCAATGCAGACCTTTGAAGAGTCACACTTGAAAATAGAACACTGATTATTTTTTTTTTAAATCACTTGTTTATTTTCTCTATGTAGTTAGCTTCTTACTTTATCAACTCACCTTACTAGTACTGAGACTTATGTCTAGTGAACAAATGCTCACTGGGTCTCTCAATAATCCTTCAGTTTCTTTCCCACTTAGCTCTAGCTTCATCTCTTATTATAAAGTTTTTCAATACATATTGGGTACTAGGTCTTATATCAGTGAATAACTATTTCTATTATTATCCATAAGTCCTTTCACCTGTTGATTGCAAAAAAGCTAAGCTACAACTAATTGTCAAGGCTTTCTTTGACAAGGTAGACTATGCCTAATAATCATTGAAAATCAAACTCTTTGTGTAATGATATATGGATATACTCAAGACAATTCTAGTTCTCACACGTACTCCCCATATGACCTTTAGAAGTTCAACCACTCTGGATTTCAATTTCCTTATTTGTGAATTGAGGAGATTGGATGAGATACCTTTAATATACTCTGAGCTTTAAATATGGAATCCTATGATTTACCACAAAATAATATACAAAAAGTTATTCTAAAGACATTTATCAAATAACTATACATTTCAATTCATTTTAATAATTCTTTAGACTTTTTGAGTGCCTAATAATTAATAATAAGACCTCACATTTATATGGTACTTTCACACGAATTATGGCATTCTGTCCTGACACCAAACCTGGCAGGTTGATACAATTAATATTACAATTCTCATTGTAGTAGATGAGGTAATGGACACTTCTATAAATCCTGTACTTTCTCAGTCACATAGTCAATGCAGCAGAGCCAGAATCAGAAAGCAGGTATTTGTCACCCAGTCCAGTGATCTGTCTACTAAATTGCTTTGGCTACCTATTATGAGGAAAATATGTGTTAACATAGAGCACAGCAAGACAAACCCAAAATGCCTTGTACATTTTTTCCTGATATGTGCATGATAATATTGAGATGTCAGATTTTTTTTCAAACTGCTGAAATTTGAGTTATAAAAGTATCTTTGAAAGTATATAATAATTTTCAGAGATATAAATCAGAAGATTGTCAATAGATCCACTAAAGCTTTAGTTATAAAAATATAGATTGAAAAGTTTAAATTTTAGGATCATAGTCTTAGGGATGGAAGGGATCTCAGGTTTCTTTTCTTCAAAACACTACCTAAATCATGAAATCAAAAATCTCATATATAACTTCCAACAAGTAGGCATCTGAATTCTGCTTAAAGACCTTCATTGGTAGACAATATACTCTCTATGGGGATATAAAAAATCATGGTTCTCTCTCTCTTTCATATATATATATAAAATATATATATATATATAATATATATATTATATATATGTGTGTGTGTGTGTGTGTGTGTGTGTGTGTGTGTGTGTGTGTAGCAGGATCAATTCAAAGCACAGATTGCCTTCAAATTGACACAAGGAAATGTAGGTTCTCTAGACTTCAGGCTTTCAAATCTCTGCTCCAGCTTTCTTTTCAACAAATTACAGCAATGGGTCCCTCAATCAAAAATCATGCCCAAGGACCAAACAGGTTCAGTACATAATTATTCTGGGGGCTGTATCACTATTATCGCTATTCAAACTTTAACCTCTCTACTCAGTTATTGTCTGAACACCACTTCCCTTCACTTTCTTCTACTCTGGTGAAAAACTACATTTGTCAAATTTTTATGCTACAATAGTAGGAGGGTTGACAACCATACAATGTAACACTGGATTGTCCCTTAATGTCACCTTCTCAAATGTAACAAAATGCCACTACTTATTTGGTGCCAATTATTTGGTGCAACTACTCACATTTTGGGCTGAAAAATTCACTGCAACACATTCATACTGGCAGGTCTATATTTCCAGAAAATCACCACCACATGGTCATATTCAAATTCTCTCAGTATAAGCCTTTTGAGGAAAATACACTCACTTTCTCTGCTCACAACTTTAGCACTTAAGTTCCAACAAATACATTTCTATATAAGTAAACCAGATATTACTGACACTTTTAGAAATTAAGTGTAATCACTTACTTAGAAATAAAGCAAAATAAATAATATTGTAGGTTCTCATATATTAAGGCAAATGTCGAAATAATAAAGTACATCACAATCCATACATAAACCTCTTATCATCATTCATCATTGCACTTAATATCTGTGAGGAAAGTGGGTACATATTTATAACTGCTTGTAGGAAGAATATGAGGAAAGAAAATATATGTAATCTGAATAAATCATAATTCAGTACTGTAATCCTTGAAGTCTTTGTTCCATTCAAGAAGTCTGTACCACATGAAAAGATTTATTTACTAGCTGCTTGTCAGTTAGGCTTCACTCCTCTCCAAATAGGCAAATTCTCTTCTCTTCTATATTGGAATGCAGCAAACCACAGGACCAGATGGATTTACAAGTAAATTCTATCAATTTTCAAAGAATAATTCCAATATTACATGAAATGTCTACAAAAATAGAAAAAGTAAAAATCCATCCAAATTCTTTCTATGATAAAATAATATAGTTATAATATCTAAATCAGATTGAAAAAAAGAGGAAAAAAACCCTATAGACCAATAACCCTAAAAAACATGAATGCAATTTAAAAAAAAATGTTAGAATAGACTACAACAATTTAAAACAAATTATATGGCAGGTTAGATTTACACTATGAAAAGATTGGTTCAATAGTGTCTATAAACATAGTTGTATAAATTGAAAAAAATTATAAAAAACATATGCTTATATAAGTATATGCTAAAAAGTCTTTTGAGAAAATTCAACAGACATTTCTGTTTAAAAAAACCCTTTAAAAATCATAGAAATTAATAGACTTCTTTTTTTTTAGTGAGGCAATTGGGTTTAAGTAACTTGCCCACAGTCACACAGCTAGGACATATTATTATGTGTCTGAAACCGGATTTGAACTCAGGTCCTTCTGACTCCAGGGCCAGTGCTCTATCTACTGTGCCACCTAGCTGCTCCTATACCTTTTCTTAAAATGACATGTAGTATCTATCAAAAAATGAGAACCGATGTTACATGTAATGAGTTTAAAGTAGAGGCCTTATCAACAATATCATGATAAAAGCAAAGATTTTTATTATCACCACTATTATTATTTAACATAGGATTAGAAATACTATCTACAACAATGTTAAGAAAAAAGAAATCGAGGTGATTATCTTAGGCAAAAAGAAAATAAAATTATTGATTTTTGTAAGTAATATGATAGTCTGTTTAGACAACTCAACAGAGTTAAATTAAAAGTTTTTTTGAAAACATGAATGACTCCAACAAAGTTTTAGGGATATAAAATAAATCCACATTAAGTTGTCAGTGTTTCTGTATATTGCAGATAAAACCAAGAAAAGTGAGATAGAGATATTTCATTAAAAATTATTGTAGAAGGCATAAGATATTTGGGTATCTATCAGCTAAGACACAGGAATTACTTGAACTTATCTACAAAACACTCTTTACAAAAATAAGATAGGCCTAAATAATTGAAAAAAGATTAATCCCTTATAGGTAGGTAATGTCAATATAATAAAATTACAATGTTATCTAATTTACTTTTTTGGTAACGTAATAGATTGCTCAAAGCTTAATAAAAGGCCAGCCAAAGATCTCAGGGAAATTTAAAAAGTAGGAGAGAAGGGGCATAGCATTGTCAGATCTCAAAATACACTAGCAACTAGTTATACAAATTACCTGGTACTGTTTATACCCATGATGAAGTTTATCACAAGTGTGTGGTGACATTTACTGACATTTCTTATTTGAGAAAGAAAAGTAGAAAAGAGAAAGATAAGTACAGTTTGCTTCTTTGTTGTGTAAGAAGATTTAGTAGGCTGGTTTCCCATTGCCTGAAGTATTAACCTGAGCTATTTTCTATGGAGATCTTTTTTTCTGATTGGACATTTCTCTTTTGTTATTGTTATTTGGTCATTTCAGTGAATCTCATGACCCCATTTGAGGTTTTCTTTGCAAAAATACTGAAGTGGTTTGCAATTTCCTTCTCCAACTCATTTTACAGATAAAAAACGGAGGCAAACAGGATTAAGTGACTTTTCCAGGGTCACATAGCTCGTGTCTGAAGCTAGATTTGAACTCAGGAAGATTACCAAATTTCACCATGAAATTGAATCTTTAAAAAAAAAAAAAAAAAAAAAAACTTGCCTCTAGCTCCAAATAGTTACATTATTTCTTATGTTGCTAATTTTGTCATTTTAATTTATAAAAGTTATATGCTAATTTGCTGAGGGATCACAAAACCCTATAGCTCAACACTGTTCATATCTAAAAAAGATATCATCTTAAATCTTTTAAGAGGTGATTTGAACCTTTATAATATGTCACAGTTCATTTCATGTCTGAAAATACTCAAATGTTATCTGAAAGTTTTAAGTTTTCATGTACAGGTTTACCTAGTTTTTATTCAACCAAAATTTTTACTTCTTTTTTCAGTCATCAAAATGTTAATAAGTGTGCCAATGTATTAGATATTTTAAATGGTTAACCAAATATTTTCTTTTGTAAAAAGTTATTTTTCTGTTACTTACAGAAGTAACAGAGCTAACTTATTGCACAAGAAGAGGAATTTAAAGAGATAAAACATTACAACCTCTCCCTAGCGAGTATTTGTAGTTCGCTATAAATGAAAATTTCAAAAAAATGTTATGTAACCAATAAATGTGAACTAGTTTACAAAATTCCTATATTTCCATCTGAGCAATAGAACATAATTTTTATATCATTTTGGATTATCAACATATAAGGAATATAATCATTTTCATTCTTAGCAACCATTATTTGCATGCATGATTATATTTAAAAATCAACAGTAATGATAACAATTAGCTTCTAAATTAGTTGCTTTGTTTTCATATAATAATTACTCTTCTAAGTAACTTTGATCGCATCTTAGAATCTAGTACTGGTATATCCTGTTCTTTCTCTACAACTCATGTATTAGAGTTTCTTTACAATTCAGTCCTCCTTTATCCATTTCACTTTTATTCTAATCTGATTTTACCTTTAAAAGGTATAAATAAGATGGAATCGAACTTCTGGTGGGTACCAGCATGCAATAAAATCATCATTGTTTGAACTGGAATCTTCCACAATTTTAAAACCATCTCCCCCCTTCCCCCACAGCAATACCTTTCTTATTAATTATTTTTAATAATTCTAGAGCATCGTAATTTTTAATACTTGTTGGTTGCTGCTTTAACATAGCAGCTTCTTCTGATCTGCCACTTGGATTCAGTACATTAAAGGTCATGTCTTTATGATTTCCTGATTATTTTCACCAATTCATATAGGTCATAATTGAAAATTTCTAAATGATTCCTAAATTTCTCCAACATTCCATGAACAACAAAGACTCTCTTTCCCTCCCCAACATTTCTAATATTGTTTCACTAGCAGGAAAATCCTTTACTAGCAAATGCCACTTTTTAAAATAGTTTTCTTCATATCATTATTGTTCTTCAGGTTTTTTTTTTTTTCCTGTCATGCCCGACTCTTCATGGCCCCATTTGGGGTTTCCTTGGCAAAGATACAGGAGATTTGTCATTTCCTTCTCCAGTTCATTTGACGGATGAAGAAACTAAGGCAAATAGGGTTAAGTGTCTTAGACAGGGTCACACAACTAGTAAGAGTCTGAGGCTGGATTTGAATTCATGAAGAATAGTCTTCCTAACTTCAAGATTGACACTAGATCTACTGTATCACCCATTTGCCCTTTCTTAATATAAAGCTCCTCCAAAGCCTTACAAACTAGCATCTATATGTAATATGGGAGAGGGATATTGTGCGGGACAATGTTGGTTAACTGAATCTTTAAAAGTTATGTAACACCATATGGTGATAATTAGTTCATTTTTGAATTAAGAGATGATATAATTGTCCCTAAAGTCCACTTGATTCCTTCTTCATCAGTTTCAGGGACCTTATGTTAAGTGAAAAATTTTGAATTCAGTCACAATTTTTCAAAGGCCCAGTTAGGAAGTTATGGAAAAAATAAGCATTAACTCCCTACTATATTCCAAGCAATGTGCTAAGTGCTTTAAAAGTATTTCCTTCTCACAACTATAGGACATAGGTGTCTTTATTATCTCCATTTTGAATTTGAAGAAACTGAGACAGATAAGGATTAAGTGATTTGCCCAGGGTCATATAGCTTGCAAGTGTCTAAAGCCAAATTTGACCTCAGGTCTTCCTGACTCCAAGTACAAATAGAAGCCTTTTCTTAACTAAAACTGAGATAGAAGCTTACTTCTATGCATAAGCTTACTATCATTTATGTCTCATTAACCCCTGTACTTTTT